>NC_083719.1:6829924-7132954 GCF_028564815.1 Eubalaena glacialis | reverse complement strand
CAAGGCACGTAGGATCTTAGCTCCCCAACCAGGGATTGAACCTGCACCCCCTGCATTGGAAGGGGGAGTCTTAACCACTGGACTGCCAGGGAAGTCCCTGTATCATTGATTTTTAATTAGATATTGCTGGTAATATCTACAAGGTATACTAATAGAATTAAAGTATTTGCCAAAAATAAATAAATAAATAAAGTGTTTGTGAATATTGAATGAATAATATCTTATTTTATAGATCTTAAAATACATATTTTAGCAATGGAACAAATGCTTACAGAAATAAGTACAGTTTAAATAAAATATTAAAAGAACCAGTAGACTGCTGATGAGTACAGGGTTTCTTTTGGAGTGATGAAAATATTCCCATGTTACATTTCAGTGATGGTTGCAGAACACTGTGAATATATTAAAGATTTTAAATGAGTGAATTGTACAGTACGTAAATTATATTTCAATTATATTGTTAAAATTCAAAGGTAAAAACAACCAAAAAAGCCTGGTAAATCAATTTAGTGGTCATGTTTTATTAGTTTTATTATTAAAAATTGACCCCCCAAAAACCTTACCCTGGATTTGAAGACAAATGTGATTTAAAAAAAAACTTTAATAAAACGGCAGGTTCCCTCACAACTGTCAGAAATTAATTTCATAGTAACAGCTTCAGGCAGCATTCAACTTCAGTAGGTCTTAGTAGTGGATCTTTAGCTTTTGTATATTGTAATAACATTCCCGCTTGAATTTCTCCTCTGTACGTATGAAAGTGAAAGAGCGTTTGATAATAGAGAGATAAGAATATAAGAAATATACAAACTACTACTGAGCTGACATGGTTTCGACTCTTCACTGAAATGTTTCACAGGCAGCTTGGACTGAATAGTTCAAAAATATACTCCAAAGCAGTAGCAATTTTTACAACTACAGTGTGGCTGGACCACACTGACTCCGTCATGTCAGCTCCAACTTAGACACGCAGCCCTGCCCCCTCCCCTTTCTGCATGACTGAGCTCCAGCCCACTCACAAGGAATGCTCCCAAGCCAGGTGAGTTCCCCTTCAACTTTTACCCTTGGCTTCATCTGACATGAAAACTAGAAGAATGCCTTCTGCTGTAGCGGATGGTTAATGATCATGAGAACCCCTTCCCCCTCTCCCCACCAAGGGAGGAAAAACCCCATCAGTGCAGCCATGCTTCTCACTTGGTAGTCACATTCTACTTTTAGCCTTGACCCCTTTAAGTCCCTCTGTACCCCTTTCTACGGCAGGCAGTGCAGCTTCGAATGCCCCTGCCTAGTCCTCCACCGGATCCTGCCCGCGTGTAAGTTATCCACAATAAACATCATAGTGGCTCTTTATGGAGTTTCCTGTTTCACTTTTCAGTCTTAAAGTTCCTTCTCAGTTCACAGGATAGTATTCAATATCTCCACCTCCCAACAACTACATTTTTTCTCTATCTCTATTAGTGGCACCCACTTGCTCAAGCCAGAACCTTGTATCACTCCTGAGCCCTCCCTATCTCTCACCCCAACAACGGAATGTTTCTGAATGATCTCTTAGAACATTCCTCCCCTGCCATAACTCAAGGTCATGATAAGTTCCTTTATCCCCTGACTACTGACTGCGCTCTTGTTTGCAAAGCCTTGTCTCCTGCACAGTGCAATCCCCTCCCAGGGGCCGTTCCTGCACGTCATGCTAGGTCAGGCAATCTCTCCATCACATTATGCATTTTCCACAAACAGCACTTTCTTCCTTGAATATGTTTTCCTGTCTTCTTTACAAATTTAATTCATATTGAGAAACCCATGTAAAATCTCACCTTCCCTCTGAAGCCCTAGTTGGCCATCTGGGCTCACCTAGCTCTTTGTCCTATATGTGTTTAATATTAGTTTGCAATGACCATAGCTTATTTCCTCCCAAATTGTCCATCTCTTCCACTAAATTATGAGGTCCTTGAGGGCATGCTTCATGTCTTGTCCACCATTGAATCCCTACTGCTTAGTCCCGTTTCTAACAGTTATTGGACCCACTAAATCTGTGTCAAATTTGATTTAATTTGTTTCAGCATCCATTTGTCCTCTTGAGCCTTGAGGGAAGGACTTTTCCTAAACACTGTGAATCTGCAAGGCAGATATCGTGCCTGATAGACAACAGTTTTCTTAAAATATGTTTAATGTTTATTAATGCATGAAATTGATTAATAAAAATCAACAAAGCTGAGTCCCTAACTCAGTTGAGGGAGCACTAAATTGGAATAGAAACACCTGGACTTGAGTATGTATATCTGTGACTGTAAGATTTTAACAAGCTGCTTTTCCTCTTTGGTGCATACATTCCAGAATCCAACTGCCTGGGTTTAAATCCTGGCTCTGTCACTTAACAGCTACTCGACCTTAGGAAGTAGCTTAATATAATGGACAAGACCCCAGTTTGCTGGGTTTCAAATCTCTCCACATGGGGCACAACCAACACCCCAATCCTTAGCCTCATGCAGTTAGACAGGAACTTAAAACTAGTTCTGGCCAATGGACTGCGTATAGAAGTTTGTTTCTTTTTTGGTCTCAAACATTTAAAAATTTGTGCATGACGCTCAGCTCTCTCTTTCCCTGCCATGGTAATAAGAAAGACACGAATTAAAAAAAAAAAAGAGAGAGAGAGAAGTTTGCACAAATCATGTGTTCAGTTTTCTGCATTCACAAAATAAAACTGTGTAAAACCACACAGATCAAGAAATAGAGTATCACCAGCATCTGAAAAAACTCCTTATTCAAATTCTCAATTCTTATCCCATCTCTTCCCTTCTAGTTAATTATTATCCCAGCTTCTAACACCCTGGATTCTTTTTGCCTACTTGTTCGCACAATCCGTGTTTGCCCTTTTGACTATGGCCTTTTTCACCCAGCATCACATTTGTGGGATGCACCTGTATTGTTATTTGTAGCAGTAACTCACTCATTTCCACTGATGCAGTGTATGCTGTTGTATTAAAAAAAAAAAATCAAAATTTATATATCCATCAACCATTGATGGACATTTTAGATATTTCCAATTTGAGAGATGTAGCTATCTTCCAAAATGATTACTCCCTTCAGGTTCTTGATGTGTTTAGGCCAGAGGCTGCTCTCAGTTCCTTATCAGGTCATCCTCTCCATCCTCATGAGCATGCAAGAAGGCCCTAGAGGGATACCAGCAAGACAGGTCATGGTCTTTTATAACCTAATTTTGGAAGTGACATCCTGTGGTGGCTGCAGTGCTCCACGTACTAGGTCCATTCATGGTCAGGAGGAGTGGATTACATGGTGTATGGCTACCAGGAGGTGGGCGTCACCAGGAGCCATGCCAAAGGGTGCCTACCATGTTATCTGCAGACTGCAAGTCAAGAATGTCAGACGCCATCGAGTATATGTAGTGTTATTTTAAGTACCAATAAGAAAGCAAAACTGCCACCAACCATATTTTAAGATACAATAGATTGTAGGATCACCTTAATTTGAAATGTTAAAATGTGAAGAAAATATGCATTCTAGATTCAGTGAAATAAGGTACCTGTGTTTTTCAGTGATAATCTTAGTAGCTCACTATGAAAAAAATATTTAATTTCCTTATACCATTAATGGTGGCATTTTAATCATATAAGCCAAGGGTGTCAAGATGAAATCCCTATGATGTGGTGACAAGTTCAAAGAACTGCTTATTTTTAGTTTTTTAAGGAAACTCCATACTGTTCTCCATAGTGATTGTACCAATTTACATAGAAAAGAAGAGAAAATTATTAGTAAAATACTTTTAAAACATTTCTCCACACTTGAAGGACATGAGTTTCTAAATTTAAATGCACCCCTGACTGTCTAGCAAAACAGATGAAAATAGAGCCATCAGGGATAACACTGTGAAATTTCAAAACATTGAGTGTAAAAAAAAGAGAAGATGTAACAAGCTCCCACGGAGGAAAAGAGTTTTTATATAAAGGATTAAGCAAAATGCTAAAAATACAGGAAAAAATGCTTTCCAAATTCTGAGGAAAATTTATTTCCATCTTAGAAGTTTACTGGAAATCAAACTATAAATCAAGTGCAAGGATAGAATAAAGACCTTTCAGGTGGGCAATTTCTCAAACTTTTACATGTCCCTTGTACTCTGTTCCAAGAACCTACTAGAAAACATGCCACACAAACTCCAGGGAGTAACCCAAGAAAATAGAAATAAAGGACAAGAAAATTCAGAAAACGTGGCATCCACCATTAAAAAGAGGTGAAAGGATGCTTCAGGGTAATAGAGAAGGGGGATTCCAGGACAGCGGCTGGGCAGCAGCCTGGGAGATTAAAGGAAGGAGAATCCCTATGTGCGGGAAAGGAGCAGTCATTGCAAAAGGATGCACGCAAGACAGCCAAACTCACCTTTCATGGCAGGAAGCCAAGAGAGTGTGATTAAAACTTAACCAAAAAAGAAACAGCAATATAAGCATTACTCTCAGTGATGGAAATAAACAACAAAATAACCAGCTGAAGGAGTTGAATGCATTCACTTTTGGGAAGAAGAGAATAGGGTGCATATTATGGTGGGGAGCTCTCCAGGTTCATAACACAATTTCTAGAATTATTGGACTCTTTAAATATTGTGCAGTATAACTATTTTAAATATTACAAATAAATTTAAATATTAAAATACATTTTAAGAAATGGAATACAATAAATTTTAAAGTAAATTTGAATATTAAAATGCATTTAAGATAAATACAAGTAAATTTAAAATAAATGTAAAATTTTGATGTAAAATTTTTAATTATTAATAATAAATTATAAAAACAACCAGCCTGCAAGTGCACACTCACGCAGGCACACACACAGTTCTGACTAGTGATGGACAATGAAATAAAGGCATAAGTACAGGAAGGACGGGTGCACACCAGCTCTACAGGTATGGTGGGCTCTGGGAAGGAAGGAAAGTACCGGGATGGGGAAGAAGGGCACAATGCATGTCTTCACCAACTGAGCTGTTTTGTTAAACAATTGTCTAGCTCCTGCCCTTGATCAAAGAGTGGATAAATGACAGTGGGATTGGAGCAGTCTCTGGACACTCCAAGTGGCCTGTGCCTGCCCATTTGGACACAATGGTTGAGGGTTCACTGCTATTTCTAGAACAGAGATCTCTTTACCACCCAAACTTGGCACTTTCACACACTCCTTTCCATTGAAAGCACATGGTATCTATTATGTGCTTTGAGTTCTGTCTAGGAGAAATTCAGTAGTTGTTGGGCAAATTTAGAGTATCCCTCTTTATCCATAACAGCTGGAGCCAGCCCTTTAGCGCATCCTTAGGGACCACCAGGGTATGGCCATGACGCAAGTGGATGTTTATTTTCTGTCCACTGCTGCCATTCTGAAATGCAGTCAACTTCCCAGACACCCCCTTTTTTTAACTGGGGGACTCGCCCCAATTCTAACATGAATTGCATATGAAAAACTGTCAACATAATACTTGTGAATGCCTGTGAACAAGCCCCTTATTACTTATTACTCTTACAAGTAAATGTGTAGTATGTGTAATCAAAATATCAAAATAATATCAGGACTGTGTCCCCTTCTACCATCATCCAAAAGGACCATCCTTTCTCCAGAACATCGCCCGGCCCCTTGCCCCTGCATGGCAGGGATAAGAATATCAGCATTTACAGATGGAAAAGTTTTGAGTTGTTCGTATTACTATCCTTATAAGAATTGTTATGTCTACAGGATAAGCCGCAAATAGACCACACATTTTAAACTTATACATCCTATGTTATTTACTATAAATGTTGGCGTATGTGACTATGGCTGAACCATTCACCTACAAAATGATGATGGCAAAACCTACCTTCTAGAAAAAAATAGGACAGGTTTAGACTAGATGCCTTTTAGCATCCATCCATCAACAAATGGGGTTCTGTGAGCAAAAAAATCACCCTAACCCTCTGTGATAAAGAGTCTGACTCAATTTTGGATGCTTGCTAATAGCCTTCAAGCTCCGCTCCTCCCTCTTCCCCTCCTGCCCCAAATCTGGGTAAGCCAATGAGAAGCTCAGCCTCCCTGGACTTGCCAGGAAGTTTGCACCATGCCAGCCTTAGGCATCAACACCATCCCATAACCACTGTACATCCCACGGCCCCTTCCTGCTTTCTCAAGCTATTTCAGACCTGCTTGGGACCCTGTCCTGCTCTACCCAGAAAGCATCATGATTGTGAGAATAAACCCTTGCATATCCTCTTCGTGCGTGTGTAGCATCAACAGACTTGGCAACTTAACCAAATTTTATTGGGGAGGGGGTGTTTGATACCTCTTACATAGGCGACCACAAAGCAATCTCCTTCACTGGATGAGAAAAAATATTCTAGGGAAAAAGCGTTTCCTTTGAAGAACACAAGAAAATACTCATGAGTACTTGGATTGATAGAGCTGCATGAATAAAAATAGTGATTTATTTCACAGACCCCCTACTCACCAGCTCCCCAGCAGGGCAGGTAGCTGCACAGGTGAATGGTGCTCTTCACCTCCACGAGCTGAAACATGGGAATAAGGCATGTCTCCACCTGGTCAAGCAAGGAGGCATGAGGCCACATGTCCACCACTTGACAACCCATAGTTGGGAGAAAGGGTTCTCAAGGATGTGTAGTCCATTTGAATCTGACCTTTGGAAATATAGGGACATACAAGCACTTTGGGGCATTTAAGATGAGGGATTTCTACTCAGGTAACAACACTTGGGTTCCCTCATGTACTGATCACAAAAGAGCAACTAGACAGCAGATGTCTTGAGAAACTACCACCTCAGACTGAATCAAATTGATGACTTTCCGAGGTGGAATTAACATCCTTTTACTAACCTCCTGGGCCAAGTAGGATTCCTTAGCACTCTTTTCTTTTTCTTAAAGCGCATATTAAACTTAAAATGTGCATATTGCTGTTTTGCTGAAAGCTAAGCAAGAGAAATTCACTTTGGGGACAGTGGTTGCCTTGGTATTTTTATAAGCTTTTTGAGTTTCCAGTTCATATTAAGGACAATTAAAGCAGTATTTACAACAAGCAACTAACCTCAACTTCTGTGATTTGTAAATGTAAAGACAGGCAAATCCATATATACCTATATAAGAAAGTACATTTCCTAAATCCCCAAATTTTCATTTTCACAAACACACACACACACACCATAACTGAACAAAGCAAAGAGAAAAAACTCTTAAAAAATCTGAAAAATAGGACTGCCTAGAGTAATTCTGTTGTTCATTCAGAGACATAAACAAAACATAAATCTAAACATAGATCCAAAGAAAAATGTATCTTTCTTCTGTTCTAGTTGGAGGTTATGCCCATGAATAGAAATCAGGTCTCCTGAATTGTAAGAATGGGTTTTTCTCCCTTACCTCACCCACAGGAGCTCAAGATCAACCAAAGACTGATGTAATTATAGTCTCCACCTCAGTCCCATTTCATTCTCATCCTCTAGTCAGCAGAGGTATCTAGAATGGCTACATATCAATATTTCGTCTTCAATTCAAATTACACTCTTATATTCTGCCTGTGTAAAATTTCTCTATCTATATTGACAAATTAAGCTTCTTGATGATCATAAAACAGCATGGGGGTATTTAAAATATAACTAGAATGAAAAGTGACACTTAAGTAGTTTTTGACAATTAACAAAAAAGTGTATTAAAAAGACAATAGAATTAAACAAATATCTAAGGAGGAAACACCCATACCAGGATCAATATGAATAGGATTATATGATTTACTAAGCCAGAAAAGTTTAATTAAATCCAAGATAAAAGTGATGGGATGCTGCATGCTTTTTAATTCTATTTTTATTGCAGCTTATTAAGGAAACATACGGACAATCCAAATGTAGAATATGAATTTGTTAAATTTCATAATAAGATTGCAAATCAGAATGATGTATTTAATAAAATTTCCTATTAAATTTTCAGTTTTTCAAAGGACTCCTTTCTTTTGTAATACAGCTATTGTCAGTTAAATGTCAGCAGAAAATCAAAGTAACTTTTTCATGATTAATGTTAAAATACTGTGACATCACAGCAACTTACACAGAGGCTCTGCCTATCCATTTTAGTATCCAACACAGGTATGCTCCTTGGCTGGTTGGACCCTGAGTCTGACATACCTGAGTATGTCTGATGTCCAATACATGACTGAATTCCTCAAGTGCACTCAAGCTTTTCTGTAGGTACTCAGTGGAATATCTAAGATGAATTTGTTAGCAGTTGCACAGTGCCAAAAAGTTTTGTTCTTTCCTCAAATTTAGTGGGTTTTGAAACTTAAGAAATAAATCAGATTGAAAGTCCCCGGCATAATAAATTCAAAATGGCACAAAACTGCATAAAATATTACAGAATAAATTGTCTTACCCTATTCATAGGTCACACCCTAACTCTGAAACCAGCCCTGTGGAAAGGCTACTTAGTTCCAGTACAAACATCTTAATCTCTTGGGATGCCAAAGAGACTATGAATTATGGTTACTTTTAAAATAATTTTTAGTAGAAAATTTTAAACAAAAATTACACATATTTAAGGTGTACAACGTGATGATTTGATATACACAGTGAAATGATTATAATTATTACTATGGTCAAGCTAATTAACATATCTAACTCCTCACATAGTTACCTTTTTTTTTTTTTGTGAAATCTACTTTTAGCAGTGGATTAAGGTCAGCATCCTTTGACAATGCATGGCAACTCCCATACAGTTAAACATCACAATATATGGTGGTATTGTGTCTATTTCTGGCATTTTAGTCTGCCCTTCCAAAATTTTAGTTTTTCCTAGTGTTACTTGGCAAGCTTTATTGTATCTATTAGCGATGATTCCTGCCAATATCCTACAGATGTGTCATTTTGCATATATCCCTGAGAGATGTTTGTATATGCAAACTAGCTACATCTGACCATCCAACTCCATGCTTAATAAGGTTGGATGCATTGTCTGAATGGAGAGAGAGTTAATTGTACCTCATTATGCCTTTGGGGTCCTCACATATTCAGACTAAATACAACACTATATTCAAACTTCAAAATGCTATTCCAGTAGGTGCTGCAGCAGAAGGGACCTTATAAAAAATGTGAATGTTAAAAAAGA
The DNA here is from genome assembly GCF_028564815.1 of Eubalaena glacialis. Taxonomy (NCBI): domain Eukaryota; kingdom Metazoa; phylum Chordata; class Mammalia; order Artiodactyla; family Balaenidae; genus Eubalaena; species Eubalaena glacialis. Next base: position 7,123,835 of record NC_083719.1, on the reverse strand, counting down.
CAGATTAAAAGCCTGTCACTATTAGCACCTCCCAGGGTCCTATCTCAGAGGAAGCTGAAGCACAAGACTGGGTCTGAATAGGACAATTGTACTTCAGAGTGATGATTGAAAATTCCAGGATTTTATGATAGACTCTGACACCTGCAAAAGCAATGTGAATAAGATTACAGTTAATGTTTTCTTCTGTCATAAAGCTAAAGGTTAAAATATGATTCAGCACCGCAGACTTGCAGGAGCTCTCTTACACTACAAAATTCATCATATCCACTTGTGAAGAAAATCTATAACAGTGACACCTCTACACTTTTATATTTAAATCCATTATAGCTTGGGCTTATATCCTTAAATTTTCAAAATAGAAATGTTTTCATCTGAAATTTGATGATTTGAGAATGATGTTAATAAAGATATATCTATTTTCCAAATTGTATTTAAATAATATTTTCCTTTCTTGTGAGTTTGAAAAAATTATCTAAAAACTTAGAGCTCAGGGAAATATTTTTCCTGAGTAAATTTTTTCTCCATGTAAATGAAATTGAGCTTCAATATTGAATATTAGTTCCTTGGATTGGGAGGGGAAAATGTGAATCTGTCATTGTTGTCTTTTGTCAATGTCAATAATTAATACCTCAATTATTTAGGGTAGAGAGGTCAATCAGCAGGAAAAAAAGGGGGGAGAAATCTAAGGGAACTTTAGGATCTGCCTGAGTTTTCTAGAAGTAATGTTGAGGTTCCCCACTAAGTAGCCCATGGCTGCCCCCTCTCCCCCACCAACCAGCACAGGGCAGAGAATATGGTAGAAGCTCTGTAACATTTATTAGATTTGTGAATAAATAAATGAGTGGACAAATAAATGAATGAACACTCATGATGATTCTTGGATGCCAAATAAATAACTTTCAGTTAGTTCTTAGAAAAAGACCCCCTTCTTAAAACAAAAATCACATAGGAAAATGCATCTTCAAAAGTCTTAAAAAATGTAAATTTGGGAGTAATTTAATGGCGTCTGATTCTCAGGCTCTCAATAAATGTATTTAATTTTTAATTTTGCTGTCTCTCATACATGCTACCTTCACCCTTTTACCAAGTTGGAAAACCATTAAATGCATGTCTTCCTTAATCCCTATCAACCAGATGATAACAATCAGGGTTGTGATAGTCCCAACCCTTTGAAATTCTCTTCTGATTTGAGATAAAAGGACTTAGGTCTGTGGGGTGGCCTCAGGGTCTCTGAGTTGCGCAAATTTTCAGGCCTTGGTTTCTTGCTCTACTGCGTGAGAGAAGCGCGGGCCCAGGTAACACAGTTCTCATGTAGCACTACCACGGCTTTGGAATAAGGGCCTGGATGCTGAGCGTCCTGGTGCCCCCTCAGAAACCCCGGCCCTCTTCATGTCTGGGGTGACCTTGTGCTTTGTCGTGTTGATCAAACAATGTGAAGTAATTGCTCTTACTTAAGCCTCAGAGGCCAGAGAGCAGAAGACTCTGCCATGGTTTATATCTCTCTATGTTCATTCATATTAATATCAAAACTCTCTTGCTCTGTGTTTTATCAAAATGGATCTCCCTCTGCTTCAGTTTCCCAGGTGGATGTATCAGACAGTATCTGGCTGAATGGCCTCCAGGAGGATTGGGAAATGCTCAGACATTTTGACTATGTTTGCAGGATTCGTCATGTGGATTCAGAGAAGAGAGCTCCAAACAATTATGCAGGATCAAAGCTGACATAATTTGGTCACATGAGACTTGGCAGGATCACAAATCTTAACTCAGAGATGGGGAAGACCCAGATACAGAAGGATGTGAGGTGCACCGGGAGCAGGCAGCAGAGAGATGCGTCTGGTCTCCCTCATGCTGCAGACCCAACGCTTGGGCTTCAGGGCGGGTCCCTTCCAAGGTGCCCTTGATTCTTGACAGCCTTCTTGCCTGATAGATAAGAACTAGATAATAACAAACATCTGGGAAAAGAAGGAAAGTTTGGAGGTCCTTTCATTTTTACTCTTGTTTCTGTGACGTTTAAAAGATTGGCATTTCTCTAAATCCTGAGGATCTATACCAAAAGAGGAGTGAAAATCATGCCATTTATGTAAGCATCTGGAATTTCTATGTTCAAGTACTACAGAAATTAAAAAGCAAAGTACAGTAGTTTGTCCCTTAGTATCCACAGGGAATTGGTTCCAGGATGCCCATGGTTACCGAAATCTGTGATGCTCAAGTCCCTTCTATAAAAGGTGCGGTATTTGGATATAACTTACACACATGCTCCCGTATACTTTAAATCATCTCTAGATTATTTATAATGCCTAATAAATGGAAATGCTATGTCAATAGTAGTGAATACAATGGAAATGCTATGTAAACAGGTGCCCAAATGCAGCAAATTCAAGTTTTGCTCTTTGGAATTTTCTGAAATTTTTTTCCAAATAATCTAGATCTGTGGCTGATTGAATCCTTGTATGTGAAACCTTTGAATACGGAGGGCTGACTGTAAAACTCAAGCTATTATCTAGTTGACGCTCTTGTGCTTTTCAGATTTACTTATTGCTTCCTGGGAGTCTAAAACAGGTGCTATCACATGCACCTGAATTCACTCCACTATCTGAAGCTTCCTCATGAGGACCCTAAAGAGAAGCAACATATTTCACAGGAATAAAAGAAAAGGAAACTGCTGCATGTCCCAGTTATAGAATTAGTGATGATGCCTACACAACTTTCTAAATACAATAAAATCCACTGAACTGCACACTTTAGAAGGACTGTTTTATGGTATATTAAATATTAATAAATCTCAATTTTAAAATAATATTAAATTGCTCTCACAAAGTGCAAAAAAAAGTCTTTTTTAAATTGAAGTATAGTTGATTTACAATGTTGTGTTAGTTTCAGGTGTACAGCAAAGTGATTCAATTATACATACATATATTTCTATTTCCCTTTAGATTCTTTTCCCTTATAGATTATTACAGAATACTGAGTATAGTTCCCTGTATTATACAGTAGGTCCTTGCTGTTTATCTATTTTATATATAGTAGTGTGTCTATGTTAATTCCAAATTCCTAATTTATCCCACCCCGGCTTCCTCTTTGGTAACCATAAGTTTGTTTTCTATGTCTGTGGGTCTATTTCTGTTTTGTATATAAGTTCATTTGTATCATTTTTTTAAAGCCTTTTAAATTTTTTTTCAAGTAAACTGAAATATATTGGAACATTATGGGAGGAACAGGGAGAGAGGAAAAACTCCCAGAATCATCAAACTCTTCACACACAGGAAATTAAGGGAAAATCATTAAAAGTCATAAATAAGAAAGAAAGTAGTGAATAGAGCCAGCCCTCCTATTGGCAGGTTTTGCAGCCACAAATCAATCAGAAAATCCATCAGAGGTTGGTTGAGTCCTTGGATGCAGAACCAGCAAATATGGAGGGCTGAGTACTAGTATTTTATATATTAAGGGACTTGAACATCCAGGGATTTTTTGTATCTGCAGGGGTCCTGGAACCAACCCCTTGGATACTGGAGACAAATGTATATAAAATGTCACCATGACGAACATTATCTGGTGAGCTACTTTCCAATCACAAGCCTGTCAACCAGAGGGCTAAGATCCTCTTTGAATTCATGTTGCTTTAGTCTGTATTGATTATAATGATCTCTCTCCTGTCCCACTTCTCAGGAAGAGGATGATCCCCAGAGAACAGTCCTGGAACATTCTCTTGATTCTGGACAATGGGACGATTTTGACTGATAAAACTCCCTCTTACTTTTCACACCCATTTTCTTTATTGCTTGAAAATTCTCCCAGGACATCATTGTTCAAATGCCAGTATTCCTGTAGTAGGGAGGTGTCAGTACGATCCCCAAGTTGTAAGTCTCTGGAAACGTGAATTATAAATGCATTGAGTCCAGTTATATGATATTTTCCGTCTTACACAATCTTCAGAAAGGCTTAAAAATGGAATATGGACATGATTTAGGGCAGTAGATCTCAAACTTTAGCGTGTATCAGAAACAGTTGGGGGCTTGTTAACACATGTTGACAAGATGCTCCCTTGAGTTTCTGGATCAGTAGGCCTGGGGTAGAGGCACAGAATTTGCATTTTGAACAAGTTCCAAGTGATGATGCTGTTGGACTGGGAACCACATCCTGGAACCACTGATTTATGGGATGAAAGGTATAAAGTTATACCCTCTTCCTTTCAAGGGACATGGAGAAAGATCATATGCTATTCATTAAATAACTAAATACTCCCTCTTTGGATTTTTTTTTCTTTTCATTGGTTCCAGGGTTTACAGAGACTATGAAACCAGCCTTAATGATAAAGATTTCATTTTCTTGCTACTCTGTTTTTTCCTTTTTCTGGAGCCTAGCTAAAAAGGAGATAGTATTTAGGGATTCCCATTCTCATTTCTATTTTGAAATTGTTTCATCTTTAGCTTTCAGTAAAACTGCTAAATCACCATTCAGAGGGTTGGCATTATTCTTATTCTATTACTATTACAGAAGAGGAAGAAATCAATATCTTTTCTTTCTTTTTAAATTTTTTCTGCAACTATCTCATATGTGTTAATTGCTATTAAGAGAATAATTCCGTTTACCTAAAGTCTTTCTTCATAATATTCATCAGTGCAGTATTTAGTTTTCTTTTTAAGTGGTCAGCTTGCTGAGATAGCCTCTCTACAGAGTTGTTCTTTTTCCCCAACTTTATTTGATCTGAGTTGCTCATCCAGCTCACCAGGCCTTTTCAACAAGCAGACAGGAGTCTTCATTTAGTCCCAGAGCATAGCTTGGAACTTCTCCAAAGTCAGCTACAGAAATGAGTGCTTGTCGATTTATCTAGGCATGCCAAGGAGGCTGCTCTTGGTGCTCAAGGAGATAATAGCACCTTATAGATGTACACAGTATTCACTTCTGCATAAGCCACAGATTGCTGCCGACAAATGCACAGTCGTTCCCATTTATATCAGGCCAATAACAGTTGGGTTCTAATGAAAGACCCTGAGAAAGTTGTAATAGACAGTTGTGATCATTTAGGATGTGAGAAAGCTTTGTGAACCTGAAGACAGAGGGGGATGGAAATGAGACTGAAGTCTGCCCCCTGCTGGGGGCCTATAAAAGAAAATCTGAGTGAAGGTCAATGCTGCATTTGTACAGATTAACTGGGTTAAAGGTGCATCTTCTGCTCCTAACTGGTCTCCTAACTCACACTTCCTTTCCTTCATTCTTGTGCCTTTGCCTTTGGTCTCTTAAGCTTTCATGCTCCTTTTTTCCTTCTCCCCACTGCTATCAGCTCATGTTCTCTTGAACTCATTAGAGTCTTTTCTTTGTATGTGAATTCTATAATTTTTGGAAGACTTTATTTTTTTAGGGCTTTTTCAGCTTCATAGCAAAATTGAGAGGAAGGTACAGAGGTTCCCCATATTCCTCCTGCCCCTCCCTCACTTGACCTCCCCCACTATCAACATCCCCCCCAGAGTGGAGCATTTGTTACAACTGATGAACCTACACTGACTGACAGATCATAATCACCCACAGTCCACAGTTTACAGTAAGATTCACTCTTGGTGGTGTACATTGTATGGATTTGGACAAATGCATACGGGTACCCATTATGAGAGTATCAGATACAGTATTTTCACTTCCCTAAAAATCCTTTGTGCTCTGACTATTCATCTCTCATCCCCACACCCCCAACCACTGGCAACCACTGATAATTTTACTGTTTCTTTTGTTTTGCCCTTTCTAGAATGTCTTATACAGTACAAATGAGTTCCATTCCAAGAGTGAATTTGTAAGTCCAATTTGTTCATAAGTCCAACAAAGTTAGCCTAGGTATCCAACTAACACAATTGGCTATATAGTACAGTACTGTAATAGGTTTATAATACTTTTCACATAAATAATACAGATAAACAAACACAAAAAGTAAAGAAAACATTTTTAATCTTACAGTACAGTACCTTGAAAAAGTACAGTAGTGCAGTACAACAGCTGGCATCCAGGGGCTGGCATCGGGCGAACAGGCAGGAAGAGTTACTGACTGAAGAAGGGAGAGGAGGTGGGAGATGGTAGAGCTGAAGGATCGTCAGCAATAAGAGACGAAGGGCAAGCTGCAATTTCACTCACGCCTGATGTGGATGGAATGCATGTTCACATCTTTGAAAGTTCGCAACTTGAAGGCTCGGATGTAGGGGACTTACTGTAGCTGGAAACACACAGTATGTAGCCTTTTCAGATTGTAGTGTCTTTGCCTGGTTTGGGTATTAGGGTAATGGTGGCCTCATAGAATGAATTTGGGAGTGTTGCCTCCTCTTCAATTTTTTGCAATAGTTTGAGAAAGATAGATATTAGTTCTTTACATGTCTTTTTATGATTTTTATTATTTTTTAATTGTGATAAAAAACACATAACATAAAATTTACCATCTTAACCAATTCTAAGTGTACAGTTGAGTAGGATTATGGATATTCACATTGTTGTGCAACCAATCTCCAGAACTTTTTTTCTGCAAAACTGAAAACTCTCTACCCATTAAACAATAGCTGCCCATTCCCCCTCCCCAGCCCCTGGCCACCACCATTTTATTTTCTGTTTCTATGAACCTGACTACTGTAGAGACCTCACTTAAGTGGAATTATACACTATTTGTCTATCAGTAACTGGCTTATTTCAGTCAACATGTTGTCCTCAAGTTTGATCCATGTTGTAGTATGTGTCAGAATACTATGGATAGACTACATCGTGCTGAATGAAAAATACCCATTCCAACATGTTGTGTACCACATGATTTCATGTATGTAATATTTTTTTGAAATGGTAAAATTCTAGAAATAGAAAATAGATCACTGATCATTATATGTTAGGGATGATGGTGGAGGGGTTATTAAAGGCAACATGAGAGACCCTTATGAAGATGGGACTGTTTAGAATCTTGACTGTGATACAGACACAAATTATACTCATGTTAAAATCATATAGAACTAAAATGCACATTCTCCTGCACATATACACACACACAAGTACATATAAAACTGAGGACATCTGAATAAGATCAGTGATTTATATCAGTGTTAATACCTTGGTTGTGATAATTTACACAACCACATTTACAAGATGTTTACCATTGGGAGAAACTGGGCCAAGCGTTCATGGGATATTTTCGTATTATTTCTTTCAACTGCATGTAAATCTACAATTATCTAAATTAGAAATTCGATTTAAAAAGTAATAGTTCTCAAGACCTCTGGGTGCATTTTCTAAATCACATAAACTTTTGCATCTCTTTCTCAGGACTACCCATATACACTGTGATATTCCTAATACTTTATTTTGTAGAACAATCATTCAGAAAGTACTGTTATTACTGAAGTTTCAATCATTTTTGTCTACTCTATGTGGTACGTAGAAACACAGGTTTCTATTAAAAATGAATGGAAGGATTAAAAATTGGAAACAAGAGAACTCTAGTCTTTTTAAAAATTCCCTATGGTTTATTTGCTGGGTTTCCAGATTGACTAAAGACTGCCTCTGGGTCATGAGCGTCAAAAAGAATACAGAAGCCCTCATGCATGGGCTCTTTGCTGTGTAAGGAGCTCCCGGTAGGGGCTCCCATTGCAGTGCTGTGTACCATTTGTTTCCAGCCTGGAAGGCAAATCTTACAGTCATCAGTATTGATTTCTCTGTCTGCAAATGACAGCCACTAATTTTAATCACTGCTTGACAGGTAGCTTTTTGCAACTCAGAGCTGCCTTCTTTGGGTTCATTGCTCTGAGTATTCCATTACTATTATATATCAGCATACCCTGACATACATCGCTCTACCTTATATAGAAAAAAGTGCTCCTTAATTTGACTTCAGCATTGGTTTATTTGCCTGCCTGGCTATGATTTTAGGTTCTGCTGTTTAGAGGTCTTAAGTCCAAAGGGAGGAATGGTTTCACAAGGGGGCACGACAGATGATCCCATCGAACTGGAAGTTAGCACTGCCTCCTGGGCTCTTGAGCATCTCATTCCTCTGGGTCAACAGGCAGAGAAGGGGGTCACTGTGCTGGTGGGGGTGAAGACCTTGACTATGAAGGGAAAAGTGGGTGAACACTGCATAATGCAGGCAGGGAAGAGTGTGTCTGGAAAGCAGTCATCAAGGGCATCTTTTAGGACTTTCAAGTATGTAATTAAAGTTGATGGGAAACTATAACAATCCAATTCAGGCAGGACTGCTAATGATCCAGACTCTTCAGGAATGAGGTTTGGGTCACCTCACTAAACAAGGAAACAAGAGAAGATGTCTAGTGAGGGAATATAGAATGTCCCCAGATTGCTCTCAAATGGTTCCGAAAAAGAGATACAAAAATATTTATGTGTGTGTGTGACAGAGAGAGAGAGAGATAGAGAGAGAGGGAGAGGGAGAAAGCAAATGGGGCAAAACAAACAATTCCTAATTTGAGTCAAGGGTATATGAAAGTTCCTTGTACTAATCTTGAAATTTTTCTGTAAATTTGAAATTACAGTAAAAAAAAAAAAAGTGTTACAAAAATAAAATCATAAAATCAGTGATTTTAAATGGAGTCTGGGGAGCATTTCAGACTCACAGAAACAAAGCTGTCTTCTGTGGGAAATTACTTGATAATGTCTTTAGTAGCTATAAGTGTCTAACCATAAAAACTGTTACTGTGCACATGCGGGTTTTTTAAATTAAATCCAGCCTTCATGGGGTGCAATAGCTGTTATGGCCTTTTTCGCTTTGTCACTGCAGAACTATTATTTCTGGTCACATTTTTCACTTTACACTTTACACTTCCATGATCTCGCCAGCTGCCACTCACAGAAAGCAGCTGTAATGCGCGTAACAAGTTCTCCTTACCCTCATTAGCACAGTCATGCTATAACCAACAGCATAAAATCAGGCTGCAATTGTGGTCCTTAATCAATGTTTCTCATCTTTTTAAATTCCTTTCTTTCAGATTATGAAATGTCTGCCCTTATAGATTACACTCATTCAGGTCCATTGAGAAGAAAATTTCGTTGGTAACCACAGATGAGAGCAGTGCTAGACTTAAGGGTGCAACAGTGAGAAACTGGGGAAATGGAGACTTTAGCAAGAGTGGTCAGGACAGTCCTCTTGGAGGAGGAGATCTATGAAATGGGGACTGAGTGTGCAGCCAGAGACCGTGACTTGGGAGGAGAGTCTTCCAGGCAGAAGGAACAGCAAGACGGGCCCCTGGGTGAGTTGATGAGCACAGAGAAATCCCCATAGTTACTGCAGAGTGAAGAGGATGCCAGTGGGTTGCAATGAGGCCTGAGAGACAGAGAGACTACAAACCATGTGGGTTTTATTTTGAGTGGAAGGATTTTAGGAAGGCACTGGGGTGATTGTGTTATACTGAACTGCATTTCCCAGCTCTCTGCAGCCTGTCTGCACAGCTGACCAATGCTTCAGAGAAACTGCTTATGCAACTTTATGGGTTTCCAAGAGGTCTCAGCATAAGACCAAGGTTTCTTGATTTCTCATATATTCTTTTTTTTTTTATTTAACTATAGTTGATTTACAATGTTGGGTTAGTTTCAGGTATACAGCAAAGTGATTCAGTTATACATTTATATATACATATTTTTCAGATTCTTTTCCATTATAGGTTATTACAAGATATTAAATATAGTTCCCTGTGCTATACAGTAGGTCCTTGTTGTTTATCTACTTTATATAGTGTGTGTATCTGATAATCTCAAACTCCTAATTTATCCCTCCCCCTCCCACTTTAACGGACTCCGATGTTCTTAGGATGACTGCCACCACCACTAACCGCCCACCATATCTCCTAACCCTCTCCTTTGATTTAAGTAATCCAAGGGAGACCCGGTCCTTTACAACCATAGGAACCTTTTCCCATTCTCTGTCTCTATCCCTTAACTGGTTTACATGTAATTAGGCAGATTTTTAAATTAGAGTCTTTTGATGAAGAAAGTTTTATTGTCTGTTAATTTCAATTGCAGAACTTTAGCATTTCCATTCTCTCACGATTTGTACCAACATGTTTGTGTCTATACCTGTCTCTGCTCCTCTTTAATTTCATCATTTACATCTTGGCTGTGTTGGTATGAAGGTGAATGCTCAGGTAAGAAAGTGGGAAACGTCTGTCTCCCAGTGACTAGAAACATGGAGAAGATATTCTGGCTCAACACAACATGCAGTTCTTCCCAATTCCTACCTAAATATGCTTTTGGAAAGATATAGATTTGGGGGTACTCCTTTAGGAAAACACTCTATTTTCAATCCATATGGTGCAGGTGGTAATGATGCCAAAAATCTGTTCCATTAGGGCTTCTCGGTTGCATCATTATCAGAGGATAAATAGTTTCTCTTTATGCCACTTTTACTAATGTTACAATTAGTGTGTTTCAGTGCTTCTGCCTAGTATATCCATCACCCAGATAACCATCAACTGTTCACTGATGCTACTGTATTAGCAGCCATGGCTGGCAGTCAGTTGCCTAACTGTTGTTTTATTAGAGGTTTCAAAATTTTGGCCTTCTACTTCTACCATTCCTCCTGTGCTTATTTATCTCCATCTTTGGGGTATTAGTCAGTAAACTCTTTTGATAAGCTTGGCTTATCTCAACTGACACTAATTATTAGTTTTTCAATGTTCAATTTCTGACTATGATCTCAGTCAATTGCCCTCTAAAAGACCCATGTTCTATTCAGTGGAAACCACTGGGAAAGTAACATCTGGGAAGAATGACACACACTAAATTTTCTAATTGGCTAATAAGTATCAGTGCTAGAAGCCTCACAGAAACACAGAGGCAAAACTCTGGAATCAGTGTCACCAAACACTCCAACAATTCTCTAGTTAAAAGCCAGGTTCATATTTGAAAATAGAAGATGAAAGCATTTCTAAGCATCCTACAAAAACAGTATGGTATTCTGTAGTGTTACTAAGGTTCTCCCAATCAAGTAGGATGATATCACTGAGTTCTGGAAAATGGTGAGTAAGCAAAGAGTCAAGGGAAGCTCCTGGGAATCTTCTTCAAAAGACAGCACGTATAGAACTTTGTCTCTTTTTATTAGTTTCTTTTCTTATCCCTGCTTGTATGAAGCAGGTGTAACTACTGAGCCTCCAGTGGCCACCATGTACCATGGTGTACAAGGCAAACCCTAGGGATGGCAGAGCGTAATAGTGCAAGAAACCTGGGACTTAGACAGAGTCATAAAAGTGTAAGAACACCCCTACTTCCATCAACTTGATAATATTTCATCTTGTGTATTTGAGCCACTGCAAAATTTAGCTTTTGGAGCCATACAGCTGAACCTAACCCTTATTAATATGCTGACTAAGAGAAACTAGTAAGTAAAAAAATTTCTCTTCCTACCTTTTAATGTAGCTGCACGAGGACATGATATTAAGAGATCTGGCAGCCATATTGCCAGAGCCACACCTGAAATGGAAGTATCCTCAATGGAATGGTAAATAGGACATAGCACATGAAACCATTACATTGTAGTAACAGCAAAATGCCGGTTATCAGAGGCGCTCCCAAGAAACATTTTTATGCCATCTGTTGTAGTCTCAGAAACAATATCTATCTGCCTAACACAGTAATGTCCCCTAAGGTTGGGAATTATTTAAAGGACGTTTATAATTCTCAGCCTTCCTTGCAGTTGGGTTGGGTCTTGAAACTAGTACCAGGCAACAGGATATGAGCAGGAGTGTCATGCCTCCTTACTGCTTCCTGGTTGGAGAGCTTGTGCTGATGCCAATCCAGCCTCTCTGCCTCTGCCACTGGCCATGTGGTCCGGATGGCAGAACCTCCACCATGAGGGCCAAGACCTCCTGCCAGTCTACATGGAGTGAGAAGTAAGCTTTTGTGATGTGAAGCCCTTGAGATGTTGGGGTATTTCTGCATAAGCTATGCCTGTATGAATACACACCATACTGATGTTAATAAAAATGTTACTTGTGCTAACGATTACAAGTTCAAACAGTTCAAAAAATTATAATTAATAAAATAAAACCACAAAGTTCAGTCTCTTTGTAAAATTAACCACTACTAGGTTTCCAATGTCTCCTTCCAGAAGAAATATGTCATGCAAAAACTGTTACTAAAAAAATAATCAAACTCCACACACTTCTGCATTTTTCTTTTTAAAGTAGTAATGTATCTTGGCTGTACAGCTATATCTCACTCATTAAAAAAAAATGCATTGCATAGGTAAAGCATAGTTAGCCAGGTAACTATGGGAATAACTGTGGGAATAAGATAAGACAGCAGTAATCGCCACAGCAGCCCAGTGAAAGGGACTTCTGGGTGCAGGTTTTAATTGCCCTTTAAAGCACACCTCACTGTGATGATTGACTCTACTTTTCCAGGACCATCCAGACGCTCACAGAAGTGGCTGAATGTTTGCCAGGGAGTCTGACCTTGAAATGAATGTCTCTACAGGCTTTCAAATCAATTATTTTAAATTATTTTTTTAGCTCCTGGCAAATGTTTAAACAGGTTCTTACACTAATCTTTAACATTAAAAATTAATCACTGTAAATGAAGGGCTTATTACTGGAGCTGAGGCAGACTATTTTTTCAGGAAGTAGACAATATGAGATATTTATAGAGTTTTAAATATCAAGGAAAGAACATGGAGTTTCTTTGGGAGATGTCCATTCCCTGCTCCATATTTAAATGTGATAGCAGGAAGATAGCATATTTCAACTTTGAATATTATAATATGAAACTGCAAAAATGCATATTATTCGGTTAAAATGTCCTTTAATAAACCACCAACATAATCCAGATTAGGGGATGCTTCCTGCTGGGTTAATATAAGTAGGTCATAACTAGAAACCAGGGGAGAAAGTGAACACTTTCAGAAGGCCTGTGTTACAAAAAGAAAAATATGTCTTGACCAAGATACGACAGCCACGTGGATATATTATGAGAAGCAGATTTAAATTAATTTTTAGCCCCAGATGGGAGTTCTCAGGCAAAAGTGTCCCAAGGTATACATGAGTGTTTTTATAGCACACACAGAAGGTGAGAGATTCTCATCAAGCATCTCGGGGAGACACCCAAGGCCACATTTGCAGATGGATGAAGATGGAGAATAGGCACTTCCTCCTCCCACTAAAGAAAAGAAAGACAACTTTGTACCCAAACAGTGATTCCACAGAAGGGATCCTGGAGAGAGTAGCTGAGAGGAAAGAGAGACAGAGGATGATGACAGGGAAAGAGAAACTAGGACACAGAACAGGGAGGGTTTCTAAATGCGGGATGAGCAGGTGCCAGCACCTTGAGAAGTCAGAGCTCTTTTCCTAATTCTCCCTCAGATTTGCAGTTCTTGACCCCTTTCTCCTTTCTGCAGAATAGTCTGGACACGGAGCATTTCATTTATTTTAAAATAGTTCAGACGTTCACTAAGCATGTCCTTTGGATGGAGCGTGGAAGTGGGAGGGAGAGATAAGGAGAGAATAAATACAGTAAGGGACCAGCATTTACCCAGGGTGGGTACTTGAAAAGTGTCCTTGGCAGTTACCACTGGGGGTGAACACATTTCCCTCTAGACGAAAGTATCACACAATTCATGTGGGACATCTGAAATTCCAGAATTGGTCATCATTAATCACCACTCTTCCCGTGTAAAATGTCACATGGCTGGGTTGGGTAACGCATTGGCCAGTAAGCTATTCCTGAGATAATTGAGTACTATCCTCCCAGCTCACTGACCCCCAAAGAAGGCAGAAATTTCAAGAAGGTGAGACACGAACCGCAAAGAGGATGCCATGGAGAAACTTGGAGATTCCTACAAAGTCAAGGTGGAAGAAGTGATTAGGACTAATGCTAAGCCTGCTTCAGGAGGTTACCTAGGTCTCGACTCCAGGCAGAACCAGCTACAGAATTTGTGGGTCCCAGTGTAAAATGAAAATGCAGAGCCCCTTCTTTAAAAATTAAGACTCAAGCCAACAATGGCAGAGCACTGGACCACTCCCAGTATCCTTCTGAGCATGGGCTCCTGAAGGCTGCCCTGATGTCAGGACCCCACTGCAAAGATGCAAGGGGAGCTTGGGATGCTTAATCAGAATATACAGGTGACAGAACAGCTTTGAAGAAACACAGAAACAAAACAAGAGAAAGCTTCATAGGTGGCTTTCATGCTCAATCTAGACCTGGAAGAGGCTGGTCTCGCTACAGCACTGTGATTCTTACCTTGATGTGAAAGTTGACTGAGAAGATGGAACCCAACAAATGTGAGAGAATTGCTCCTTTCAAAAAGGTGATCTCCAAGGGTAAAGGACCTCATTAGCCTAGTTGCTTAAGGATGCCAAACTACAGGAGCACTTGAGAAAATGGGCATGGAAATTAAAACCTTAAATGACCAGGCTATACCTAATAGCATCTTGACCTTAATAAGCCACAAGGGACACACAAGTCCTTTTATAGCTACATATGCAGGAGGTGAGGAGTTCTCAACAAGCCCAAAACTACAAAGAAAAAATGTAACCCCTGAAGAATATTCAAAGGAAAAATGCAAAAATGGTATCAATACATTTTTTTCCAATGAAAAGAGTCAAATGCTATCACTGCAAATAGTATAATTATGTAATTCAGTCATTTAGGCTTCTTCCAGTGTAACTGTGTCACCAAGTTCGCATCCCACTGTGGGCACGTCCAGCGTTTGTATGCAAATGGCTTACACAAAGATATGGTGCTTATATATAACAGAACTCAGGAAAATAAATTCAATACTAGCCATTGGGTTTATTTCACATTCTTCTGTGTCTAAAATGAAAGTTACGATCACTTTCAGCATGATTTATTCTTTTTAGCCTTACAAATCATTCTCTATTTTCCAGTACCGTTAGCAAAGATGGCTGGTAGAAGCACACTTTCTCCACTGAAAGATCAATAAAAGGTAGTAAACAAGTTTAAATCTGAATCCTGAACTTACACCACTCAATTTCACAACCTAAGGTTGCATTGCTTGTTGTCATAGACAGGCACATGACACTGGTTTTGAGGGTGGAGGTGGTGGTATTTTCCCAGGAGGTCCATGGAGTAGGTTATGAACGTGGAGAAGCAGTAAGAGAAGAAGCTGATCTGTCTCCTGGTGAATTCTCGCCTTGTGAGGGTGGGCCCCCCTGCTCATTATGGGAATCCTAGGGAGAGGCTTCTCTTTCTCTCCATGGTCAGTTCTCTTGCTGTATCCAAGTTTGTCCATAGATAACACATGTTTTACCCACCAATGACCCTCTGGACACTGAACCCCAAATGGGCCACACCTGCTACTCCTTTGGGCAGGAAGAGCTCATGTGAGCTGATATGTGTCCACCTGGAACATCAAGGACTCTCAGTGTCTGTTTTCAAGAGATCAGCATCACATGAGGGAAATTGAGGTCTGAAGATTGCACGATCCAGTGCGAAGCTGGTGACCCACAGCCTTTAAAGGACGTGGGGATCAGTCATGATACAGATACTCAAGGAACTGCAGACAAGTGGGTGGCCTGAAAGCAGATGAGAGACAAACCCTCCTCTTTCCCAAATGTTATAGCAAGTGTTAAGCCAAGATGGGAGGGCGGGTCCCTCAGAGTAAAGGAGACAGAGCCAGCAACTGTGTGTGGAATCTGGTAAATAAGGGTAATTACCCAATACACTCATTCGTTCGTAAATATGGCTTGAGCCTCCCTTAAGTTCCAGAACTCTTACCATATTTTGGGAATACAGTGGTGAAAAAGTCATTCACCATCCCTGCCTTTGTGAAACCCAAGTCTAGTGGAAAGATGGTTAATTAAACACATATTTACATACAATTCAATCATGGTGGCGCAATATCCACAAGACCCAATTCCTCAGCATCTCATCCTCAGTTAGATTCAGTGCCATATGGGGAAGGCATATTGACTCAGAAAGTGCCTTGACAGTTATTTTATCCTGCTCTTTCTGTAAAATGGATCAGTTCGCACTAGCTTTGCTGAAATATTGTGAAAACAAAGCGTGCTGCGAGTGCCCAGAATGCTGTCTGGCACATGACCCACACTGAAAAAAATTATAGCTAATACTACCCAGAACATTTGTCTTTGTTCCATCATTTTATTCACAGTGACTGGCAAGCTTACCAGCCCTGTTTCCTCTGACAGACAGGAGGGTAGGATAATGAGAAAAATAAGACGAGATATTTGGCATGTTCGCTTAAGTCATTTACTGTTAAGAACCCTATGAGCAAGGTCCAGAGAAGTGGAGGGCTATTTCAGGAAAAACTTGAGAGGTTGCTTATTTTCTGTTTGTCAATATCATCAACAGAATGGGTATTTATTTGTATTGCATGATTTTAAATAGGAACGTTCAGGGAATCTGGCCCAATAAGTCTTTAAAGACATTTCCGGATCAGGACATACATTCAGACTTTGCTTAGTGCCTCCTGTCCTAATGACAATAACACCAAAAAGAAGCATCGGTTCCCAGACCTGCTGACTGCACCAGGAGCAGCAAACTGACCTGAATGGATGTTTTATTAAAACTGTCCCCAGCCACCTTGTTGGAGGAAATTGTGCCTGAGGAATCATGGTTTTACACTCTTTCTAATGAACTCATGAAAAGATAAAAAGATGACTTATGAGGAACAAATCAAAAATTGACAAAAAATCCAGGAATTTGACCTGACAATACATGAAGAGGTGAGACTTGATAGGTAACAAATGATATTTTCTTTTCCATAAATGCAGGCTCTTTTGATTCATAATATCCTCCTTAACATTTAGATAACACTTAGTTACCTCTACTAAACTTTTTTAAAATTTATAAACTTATATTTAAATAGTGCTTTGAATTTTGTGTGCTTTGGTAAACTGCAGACTCTTCTAGAATTGTTGGAAAATGCATAGCACCCCTGAGCCCCCCAGGAACAATTGTAAGAGAAATTGAGGAGAACTTAAAATATACTCTTACATTGATATGGACAAATTTTTAATTTCATTTCATATAGATCATACAGTTTTAAGCACTGCTTTTTTATTTGTGTAGCATCACAAGCATTGTCAATTATTTTCTAGATACACAAAAGCAACGCAAAAATGTATTTCATAACTTACTCATCATAAAGCCTTTACAGACACGCAAGCTATGGGATTTTCACCTGCAGGCTGGGCCTAAA
The DNA here is from genome assembly GCF_028564815.1 of Eubalaena glacialis. Classification (NCBI taxonomy): domain Eukaryota; kingdom Metazoa; phylum Chordata; class Mammalia; order Artiodactyla; family Balaenidae; genus Eubalaena; species Eubalaena glacialis. Next base: position 7,106,701 of record NC_083719.1, on the reverse strand, counting down.
CCAAATGTGAATCAACCCTGACCAAGGTTCTGGAAACTCTTGGGTTCCTGAGCCAAGGCCTCATGTGACCCTGGAAAGAGCCTTGTGTCCCTGTGGCCATTGAGTTGAGCCTTCTCTCTTCATCTCTCGGATGTTTTCCAGTTCAGCCAATGGAGCTACTAGGCTTCAACTGAGTTTCCCTGTTCGACACACTACGCCCCTGTATTAGTTAGCGAGGTGCCTTAGTCCATTCGGGTTGCTATAACAAAATGCCATAGACTGGTGGCTTATAAACAGCAGAAATCTGTTTCTCACAGATTGGAAGACTGGAAGTCTGCGATAAAGGCACCAGTGTACTTGGTGCCCGGTGAGAGCTTCCCACTTCACGGATGGTGGTCTTTTTGCTGTGTCCTTGCTTTGCAGAAGAGGCAAGGGAACTCGCTGGGGTTTCTTTTATAAGGGCACTAATCCTATTCATCACCTAATGACCCTCCAAAACCTCACTCCCAAATCCCCTTATATTGGAAATTAGGCTTCAACATATGAATTTTGGGGGGACATAAACATTCAGTCTGTATCACTAGGTCTGCTGTAACATAGCAGCGACTGGGCAGCTTAAACAATAGAAATTTATAGCCTCACAATTCTGGAGGCTGGAAGTCCACGATCAAGGTGTTGGCAGGGTTGGTTCCTCCTGAGATCGCTATCCTCAGCTTATGGATAGATAGGTTCTAACATGATCTTCTTTCTGTGTGTGTATGTGTCCTAATCTCCTCTTCTTATGAGGACACCTGTCATATTGAATTAGAGTTCACACTAGTGATCTCATTTTATTATACCTTAATTGCCTCTTTAATGGCTCTGTCTCCAAATACAGTCACATTCTGAGGTGCTGGGGTTAGGACTTCAACATGTGAATTTGAGGGGGACACAGTTCATCCTATGACAGCCCCACAGAGAAGAGAGGACCTGCCCAATGCCAGTCCCGCATTCTTGGGCTGCCGACCCCTGGCCAGCCCTTTCCCAGTGGCCACAGGTAAATGTTGACTTCACGGTTGATTTTTCTTCTTCCTTTACCTCTCTTATTTAATGGTTCTCCAATCCTGTGTTTCTGCCTCAGAAATCACTGGATTCTGGACTGTCATCTCTCCTCATGAGCACTGTCTCTCATCATGCTGCTGCACCAGTTGCCTCCTCCGTCTCAGAAGCAAAAGGGTCCCAAAAGTTATCTTCCTGAAAAGTCTAATCAAACTCTGCTTTAAGCCAATCATGAAAATATTATTGGTAGTCCATTAAAGTCAAAACTCTTCCAGATGACCAAAAACCACCTTCACAGTTTAATTCCAGTTTCTTGCACCACCGATTCACCCATTCTACCCCATTCTCCATGATGGTTAGGATCAGGGTCCTCTGCCAGGAGGAGAGAAGCCAAATTACATGGCTTTAAAAAGAGCAATTTTTCTCACATATGCATGCCCCCAAAACAGGTGATCCTGAGCTGGTAGAGCAACTTTGCTCTGTAAAGTCCCCAGGTTCTTTCAGGCTGGATGCTCTGCCTCCTGATGGTTCAGATCCAAGCCTCATGATCCAAGATGGATCAGGCAACAACCCCTGCCAAGATGCCTGCCTTCCATGCAGCGGGGTGGTTGGGAAGCCATTGTTTTTGAAGGAAAGAGCTGATTTCCTGACAGTAACATCAAGAAGACCATTTCCCAAGATAGAAACACCCACACATGGGGCTAGAAAATAAGTTTGCAAAGTTAATAATGGGCTCTCTACTCTCAAGAGAGCTCAGCTTAGTGACATGAAGTTGAATAATTTTCAGGACAGCAGGACAAGTATTTTTATGAACCAAGTGCTGAAGACTCATCAGGGAAGAAGTCACATGTTGAATCAGTGTGAACTGCTGGTTCTGTGATCTTGAGCAATTCACTTAACCTCTTTGTGCCTTTGTTTTGACATCTGTAAAATGCTGAGAATAATAGCTCTCACCTTATGGAGATGCTGTGATCATGATGCCAAGCTCTTGTCAAAAGGAATATATGTGGAAGTGCTTGCGGCTGCTTCTAGTGGCTTGCTGTTGGGTTTCTGTCTGCTTTTCCCTGGATCCCAGACCCCTTTCTTCTCCTTTGGGTATCATTTCTCTGGTCTACTCCTCCACACTATGGATGGATGAATAGTGGTCCCCAAACATATCCAGATCCTAACCTCTGAACCTGTGAACTTTAATTAATATGGCCAAAGGAGCTTTGCAGAATGAATTAAGGGTCTTAAAATATGGAGATTAGTTTGGATTATCCAGATGGGCCCAATGTAATCACAAGGCTCCTTGTAAATAGGAAGCAAGTAGGTCGGAAAAGAAAGAAGGAGATGTGATGACAGAGACAAGAGGTTGGAATGCTGTGGGGAAGAGGCCGTGAGACAAAGAATGCAGGCGGCCACCAGAAGCTGGAAAAGTCAAGGAAATCATTTTCCCCGGCACCTCTAGAAGAACCCAGGCCTGTTGATACACTGATGTTAGCCCAGGGACACTGATTTCAGATGTCTGGCTTCCATCACTGGAAAGGGACAGATATGTGTTGTTTTAAGCCATTATGTTTGTGTTAATTTGTTACAGCAGCCAGAGATATACTAATACACATATTTTGCCAAGACATGGAACATTCAGGAAATAACTGAGCTTGTGAGGCAATGTATCAAAGCACAAGAGAGTCCTGGCAAAAGCTGTCCTTATTATTCCTTCCACAGAGAGCTCCAGAGTGGTGATGATGGTGACCAGGTACAGAAATGACTGAGATGTGGTTTCCATCTCTGACAGACTCACATCACATCCTCGTCAGAACACGTTAATAACCTGCATAGATAACTGCTATACAAGGAAGCAAAAGTGACCACACAAAGAAAAACTGTGCACAGTAGGAAAGCACATCTGTTCAGAATACTGTGGAAAGCAGTCAAAGATATGGACTCAGTCTCTGAGACAGGGGACCAGAACATTTGCTTGCATGAAACACAATTTACTCTGCCTAAGAAATATAACAAAAAGTGAGGTACAGAGATTGCCTGAGGCAACTCAGAGAAAGGGGGTGGAACAGCCATGCTCAGAAAGGCAGTAAGCTTAGAGGCCTCCAAGGGCTGGGCTCTGAAAGGAAAATGAACAGAGATTCTCATCAGGGTGCTGCCCCTGGGGTGCTTACCTCATGGGTGAATGCCATTTGTGTTTGGTGCTACCGGTTTAACAGGCACCTTTCTGGAAGGGTCCACAAGTCTGTCTTGGGTCCCACACCCACCTGTTCCCAGAGTAGACATCTCATGTTGACCAATCTTCCCACAAATTGTGAATAGCTGGAGCAGAGTTAAAAAATTTGGATGTTGGTCTCTGAAAAATGTATGTTGGACATGGAAAGAATGGCACTTTCCACTTGCAATAGGAAGGATTTTTCCATACAGACATGGTGAATTTTATTCCAGGAAACAGAAATGGGATAAACAAAGGAACAGATGGGCAATCACAGGTGACAGAAAGGGAGAAGTGAGGACCCCAGCTTGGCTGAAATATGATGAGAGATGGGGCTGAAATTGCATATTAGAGCCAAAATGTGAAAAAGAAGATCAATGCCAGAAAAGAAGATTTGATTTTATCTTGTAGACAGAGCAGGCCACTAAAGGTATGTGATAATCATTGCTCTTATGTTATTTTGGTAGATCTTTGCAATATAATTTGAAGGCAGGAAGGATGGGTGAGGGGAATCAGTCAAGAGGCTATTACAATTATTTAGGAAAGAGATAATGAAGTCCTAAAACAAGGTGGTGGAAGTGAAGGTGCTAAGAATAAGTTTCCCTACTAAGGAGGAATTTAAAAGTTTTCTCCTTCCAAATGATACCCAAATTCAGGGCTGAACAATCCAGTTATACAGGGTTTGCAAACCCAGAGGTGTGCCTTCAGCAACCTTCCCTGGATATTCTGACCCAGGTCGGTGTGTAGATGTGGAGTCCCTATTACTGAAGACCTCACGTGACTGACAGGAAGAGAGAGGCTTGTTAGAAGCAGAGCAGCTCAGAGAGATTCATTAGGCATGTTTAATTTAACAGTTCAGGTAATCCAGCTACCGTTTCTATTCACACCATAGTGGTGTGTCTCACTGTTCTCCAGAACGCACTTCCTTCCAAAAGCCTCTGTAACACCCATTGCAGGAACGGCTGCCACCAGGCCCTCCCAGTCCCTCCTGCCTGAACTACCTCCAACTACAGAGGCCAGGGAGGCTCACATCCTATCCCGTATTGTGGGAATGGCCTCCAGGTCTGGCTCTTCCAATGGGAACTGTGGGGAAGTCAGCTGGGGGCTTCTGGAAAGGACTGAGAGGCCAGTCAGTCAGAGGAATCTCATACTGCCCAGGCATGCTACTTCCTACCGCACAGGTGGTCGCATGAGAAATGACGCTAAAATTGTTGCAGCCTTTTTGGAACCCTGAGGGGGAAGAGCCAAAAAGTCATGGTGTTGCTGAGCACCCACCACAGTCCTGCCACTGTGGGAAAACTAATACCCTAGGGACAACATGCCTTTTGCTTCCGGTTAAGTAATCAATGCGTCCTTGGGTTTAAGCCACGGATGTTACTTGCAACTGTCTGTACCCTAATTGTTACAGTCCCAAATGAAGAGTAAAAATATATTGTTAGGGCTTCCCTGGTGGCGCAGTGGTTGAGAGTCTGCCTGCCAGTGCAGGGGACACGGATTCGAGCCCTGGTCTGGGAAGATCCCACATGCCGTGGAGCGACTGGGCCCATGAGCCACAACTACTGAGCCTGCGCGTCTGGAGCCTGTGCTCCGCAACAAGAGAGGCCGCGATAGTGAGAGGCCCGCGCACCGCGATGAAGAGTGGTCCCCGCTTGCCGCAACTGGAGAAAGCCCTCGCACAGCAACGAAGACCCAACACAGCCATAAATAAGTAAATAAATAAATAAATAAAAATTAAAAAAAAAACCCATTGTTTTAGCCCTTGAATCTGAACTGGTTCTCCAGCTTCTACTGAAGACATTGCATGAGGCCGTAAAGGATGAGAATGACTGGGTCTTTCCGCACCGTTACTTCCAGGAGAAGAGGAGAGCATTTATAGGATTAACAAGTTAGTATCATACATTAATTTCTAACATCTCAATCAAAATCATTCTTCTTCCCTTTAATTTCAAACAGTTACTCAAACAAAATCTCATCGTAGAGACACCACTACAGATTCATTAAAATGGTTAAACAAACAAACAAACAAAACCCAGTATTGATACCAAGCGTTGGTGAGAAAGGATACGGAGAAACTGTAACTCTCATTCCTTGCTGGTAAAATGGTACAACTACGTTGGAAAACAGTCTGGTACTTTCTTACATACCTACCATATGATCCAGAAATTCCACTCCTAGGTGCTTACCCAAGAGAAAAACTATGTATACATTCGCACAAAGACTTGTTCCAGAATATTCACAGCAGCTACACTCATAATAGCTCAAACTGGAAATAACCTCAGTGTCTATCACCAGGCAAATATAAGAACAATTGTGGTATATTCATATAAACTTATACTACCTAGCAATAAAAAGTAGTAAACTACTGATATACACAACAATATGGATGAATCTCAAAAACATTATGCTGAACAAAAGAATGCAGACACAAAAGGATGTATACTTTGTAATTCCAGTTACATGAAACTCTAGAAAAGACAAATCTAATCTACAGTAACACAAAGTATATCAGTGTTTGCCTGGGTCAGGGTGTTGGATGGGAGATGTTTTGGGCACAAAGGAATTTTTTGAGGTGATGAAAATGTTCTATATGTTGGCTATAGTGATGGTTACATAAGTTTATATCAACCTCATTGAACTGTACACTTAAAATGAGAGTGCTTTATTGTATGTAAACTATACCTTGGTAAAGTTGATTTCAAAGAAAGCAGATTGCAGACTAATAATAAGTAATAGTATGCAATAATAATAAAGTAAAAGTAATAATATGTTCATTAAGATTCTGTGTTTGTAAATAGGAAACAAAAGCCGATAAAAAAAGCCCATCTAAGGGCTTCTCTGGTAGCGCAGTGGTTAAGAATCCGCCTGCCAATGCAGGGGACACGGGTTCAAGCCCTGGTCTGGGAAGATCCCACATGCCGCGGAGCAGCTAAGCCCGTGGACTACAACTACTGAGCCTGTGCTCTAGAGGCTGCGAGCCACAACTACGGAGTCTGCGTGCCACAACTACTGAAGCCTGCGCACCTAGAGCCCGTGCTCCACAACAAGAGAAGCCACCGCAATGAGAAGCCCGCGCACTGCAACGAAGAGTAGCCCCCGCTCGCTGCAACTAGAGAAAGCCCGCACACAGCAGTGAAGACCCAACACAGTCAAAAATAAAATAAATAAAATAAAAATAAATTTTAAAAAATAGAAATTATTAAAAAAAAAACCCATATATGTTTGCATATATCTGTAGGAGTACAGAGAGAGGTGTGAAAGAATATATACCAAACTATTATCATTGTTTACCTTGAGAGTTAAGAGTATTAAATATAACTAATGTTGGGGGGAAATCTCATTTTAATAAAGCCAAGACAAATTTATCTATGGTGGTTATTTATCAATGCATTATTTTTCCATTTCTTAAAAGCACGAAGAGCAATCTGCTCAGTGGTAGCTATATTCTCCAGATATTTTCTTTTTATTCTTAAAATGAATTAATTAATTTACTCACAGCTGGCATGACCAAGATGATCTTATTTTAAGCAATTAGAAAAAGTGGTTATAATAAGCTTTGGAAAGAACAAGGTTTTGGGTTTTTTTTTTAATTATTCCTAAATCTCTGTGTCTCCAAATCATTTCAGGCCATCTTATTAAAATGCAGTCTAATGACAAGATATGAAATATTTTAAACAAGACATTGAGATAGATGACTTTGTTTAGTACAATGTGGTTTTGCAGCTCAAGTGTGAATTTACTTTGAATTTCATTGATCCAATATCTTATAGGTCAGTATATGAGCTCTTAGTTTCTAGGGTCTTAAAAGTTTCTTTTAGGTCTTGGCATAAGTAAATCATAAGTCAAGCCCTGCATCTGTGGGTTTTCTGGAATAGAGTTGATTCTACAGGTCAGAAATGATAAATAGTAGAGTTTGAGGCTAAATTTGCTAGTTGGTTTCTCAATGTTGCAATATTTCTGTTCTCAGAATGTCATTCTCAAAAAGTAAAACACTTTACTTTTTCTCTTTTGCTTAAGATGCTACATTAAAAGGCCCTCAGCTGATTCAAATGGGCAGTCAGGGCTGGACATCACTGCATGATCCCACGCCCACGTGGGTTCAACTATCACATATTGCCTAGAGTAAGCCCTGGTGCTGCCAGAGAAGCACAAGTCAGACTCAGAGACCTACTCCACGGCATTTTACTGAAGTCTGGCTTGATGCACTGTTAAATAAAGAGCGATAGTTGTGAGAAAATGGAGCTGGGAAGAGTCAGAAGCCCTCATATGAAATGACTGATTATGAGTCAGTCTTTGAAAATACGTTTTCTAAAAGGCAAAAAAAAAAAAAAAAAAAAAAACCCAGAGTTTTGTTTTATCTCTTAAATATACAAATAGCAAGTTTCTTACATCTGATTTATACAAAAAGAAAGAAATGACATATATACAATGGCATGTTACTCAGTCATAAAAAAAAAACGAAATAATGTGATTTGCAGTAGCATGGATGGACCTAGAGATCATCCTACTAAGTGAAGTGAAGTCAGACAGAGAAAGACAAATATCATACGATATCACTTATATGTGGAATCTAAAATATGACACAAATGAACTTATTTACAAAACACAAATAGAGTCACAGAGGTTGAAAATAAACTTACGGTTACCGGGGGGAAGAGGGGGGGTAAATTGGGAGATTGGGATTGACACATACACGCTACTATATATAAAATAGATAACTAATAAGAACCTACTGTATAGCACAGGGAATTCTACTCAATACTCTGTAATGGCCTGTATGGGAAAAGAATCTAAAAGAGAATGGATATATGTGTATGTATAACTGATTCACTTTGCTGTACACCTATAACTAACACACCATTGAAAATCAGCTATACTCCAATAAAAATTTTTTAAAAAGACTAAACAATTGAACTTAAAAAGTAAAAACAAAAATAAAGAAATTTGTGCCTATTCAGTGTTTGCAATATTTCTGTGTGCATCATAAGAACATACATGTCAACTGACTTTGCACTAATAATAGCTGGGAGGATTAAGACTGCAGATGACCCTTGAACGACACGGGGCTTAGGGGTGCCGACTCACGCACAGTGGAAAATCCACATAAAACTTACAGTAATCTTCAGTTCTGCATCTACCAGTTCAACCAACCAAGGATTGTATAGTACTGTAGTATGTATTTACTGAAAAAAATGCATGTATAAGTGGACCTGCACATTCACACCCAACTGTATATATATGTTTATATTATACACATAGTACCTTAAAACTGATAGAAGCTTTTAAAATATTATATTATTATTATTCATTATCAATTATAAACCAGGCATATTACGGATGTTAATAAATGTATTCACAAGAGACCAGTAAAACATACCTTCATCATCTGGGGATAGAGGTCTGTAGTGTCACATATGCTCGTCTGGACTGGCCTTTGCCTACTTCTCCCCCCATCATCACCTGCCACTAGCCCTTTGCAGCCCCTGTTCCCTCTGAGGATGCCTCCTAACTGTGCCAAGTCCCCTCTCTGTAGAATGCTGCTCAACGCCTCTCCACCTCTGCTCCCCTTTGCTGAAGTGCCCTGTATCCTCTTGTCACATGTTTTTCCCTCCCTCACCCTGAGTAGCCCCTCGCAGGCACCCCTCCTCTGGGCTCCCAGAGTACTCTGCTTCTCTGTCCTTCACTAGAATATCAAGGTCAAAGATCCATAGGGAATCTCTGTAGCCCCAGTCCCAGAGTAGTACAGGACACCGGACCCAAGTCCCTAGTTACTTGTGGAATGGATAACAGAATTCACAGGGATATGCTGCTCTCCAAATGTACTGGGGTTTCCTCCACACTAGCTCTGACCCTTGGAAGAATGAGAGACAGATATATCAGAACTTTATCCCCTTATCTTTTCATTAGAACAGAACAGAGTCAAGACCCTGGCAACAAAGCAAATTTTGAACTTGTAATTTCAAAGTTTAAATTAAACCTCATTATGTTATCAGAAAAAATCTCTGATACATGTATTGCAATGTGAAATCACAGCACTAAATTACTTTAAGGACAGATTAGCATGAAACATCGCTGAGGAGTTATTTTTGAGCTGGAATAGGTATGAAACCATTTTTATATTATTTTTAAGGGGCAGAAGCCCTTGACTACATCTCTCAAAAGTTTGTGTAAGCAGGGTTGCTCTGATATAGTATTCAGACTTCTTTTTCTATTGAAATTCGCTGGGAAAATCAGAACCAGACGGCTTTTGTGAAGGTAGGAGAATTCCAACAGCCTTATTATTAGAGGAGTATGAACGCTAGGATTTATTATGACCATGGTATTTTAAAAGCCAAATGATAGATAATTGGACTCTCTGGATAAAGTATTTCATTGTAAATGTTACTACCTGACCACATATTATAGAACAGTCCTCATCTGTGAATTGATATGTGAAACTTAAACCTAAGAAAAATACACAATTTTTATTGAGTATTTTAACAGTGCACGTTAGCGACTGGTGCCAGACATCGCTCCAGAAATTTTCTTCTCTGGAGGAACTGAGCTCACCATGGGGTGAGTGGTTTTTGCTTAAGTAGTTTCTGTCTGACAGTCTCACAGAGCGGTCAGCATCTGCTTGAATAATTAAGCCTGACTTTGAAAGTTTAAAAGCAGACACAACTTCTTTGAAATTGAACCCAAAAGAAGGACTATCAAGGCTATTGACTCCCGTGAAAAGAAACAGAAAGAAAACAAATCTGTTATGTATAGAAGAAAGGAAAAGTCACTAACCGTGGTTAATGACTGTGTTTGCTTTTCCAACACTTCCTAAAACAATGACTTGTAAGATTTTTCTCCCGTTCATTCTCGGTGAGACACAGACCCTGGCTGCACACATCCTAACACACCCAGGTTATCAGCAGGGAACATTGTCATTTCCACTTAAAGATCACAGAGATGTACACAAAATACTTTTGTTGGGATTTCACAAGACATGGATGTCAAAAGCAGACACATTTGGCAAAATAACTGTTGGGAAAAAAATGTGTTTGGGCTTCTCTGTTCTGTCTTTTACTATTATTATTGGGAAGAGGTGGAAATATTATGTTTATATGGAAGAAAAAGGTGAATAAATTTAAGAAAAAGAGGTACATAAAATCAAAAACATATTTAACTCACTCTTTGTGGCACTGGCTAGCTACACTCCTTTTAGTGTCCCAGAAATGGAGAGAAGAGACAAATCTCACCACCATTGTCCAGTAAATCTCCATGATAAATGATGGCCACAGGTGCACGTTCCCAGTGTGGGATGCACTTTTTACCCATTGTCACTATCTTCTTCCCTGTCATAGGAGCATAAGGTTTAGTAAAAGCTATCACTGCGGTATTTAGAGATCCAGTACTTGAGTTCCTGCCTCCCTCGGTCCCCAGATTTGTCACAGGCTATTTCTGTAGAAATTGTGTGAATTGTATGTGGGGAGAGAGTAATGGGGCGAGTATTATTGTTGATATTGGGGAAATATAATTAAAAACAAAATCTTCTCCCAACCCAGAAGACCTCTTAAAAAAGGTAATAGAGAAAGAAAACAGTCTTATTACTGAATTAGCATTAAACTAGAATGTGATGTACATCACAGGCCAACTGCTCAGACTTCAAAGAAAAAAATCTCACCTTTTATATAACGAAGCCCATGCAATCCATTACATATTTGTTCTTGAAGGGGTTCAGAAAGAGCTTCCCAAAGTGTGGCACCTTGACATGTGGATTATGTTGAGCCAAAGGCAATAGAGACACTGCAGGCTCAAGAGAAAACTCTGCCCCCCTTTAATTACCTAGAAAGACTTAAATTGGGGGTCTTTCTCAGCATAATAGTTATTACCAGAGATAAACTTTATCTGAGTGGCCCACTGTATGGCAGAGCAAACATCTAATTACCCAGCATCTACTCTTTTTCTTATCATCCTCTGAATTACCCTCCTGTCCTTAGAAACCCCAGGTCCCTATCCCATTCCTTAGCTTAGGATGGCATATACACCTCATTTTACCTACCTGTCTTTAAATAAACCTCTCATGTATGTGGAGGTCTTTGAACCTCTTAGATATGTGGGGTTCCCATACATACAAAATTAAATTTTATTTTTTTCCTGTTAATCTGTCTCAGGTCGATTTGATAATTAGACCAGCCAAAAGAACCTTTGAAGGGGAGAGAAAATTCTTTCCTACGTCCTCAATAAACAATAACTTGTCCTTAAGTTGACGGTTCTATTTGTCACACATAGTTCATCCTAAATACACTTGTTAATGGAGGTTACCATTTGTTAGTTAATTGGCTTTATCCAAAGGAAAATAAACTCCTCATATCTTTATGACGGGAGCAGTTTTGCAACTTGGAGTCAGGTGCCCACCAAAGTTAGGTTCCTACCCTTGCCTGAAACTGGGAGACAGGAACATATCTTCCTAGATGATTTTATTTCAAGGAGACAGTTCCCAGGGCCTGGAGAAAGATATTCCAGGGTTGTAAAGTTGTCAAGAGGCCTATTTAGCTTGTAAAAAGATTTACATACATTTCAAAGAGACAGAAAGAACTTACAGGCACATGTTTTCCTAAGTAAATGTTCTAAGAAAAGAGGGGGAGACATCTCTTTATTTTTAATCAGGAGAATTAAGCTCTTAAGTTTAATTTGTATTGCCCTTACATTGAGCGAGGAGTAGTGACAACAGTTCAACAAAGACTTTTAAAGAATGTTTAACGGTTAAATTGTAATTAAATCTTCTATACATGTAATACATTTAAGATCTACCATTTACTCTTGTAGACACTTCAAAAATAAATAGCAGATAATTAAATTTTTTCTAGGGTCTGAAAATAATTATAGTGGAAAGTACGAGAGTAGAGTAGAACTTGAATAGACTCATGCTAATTTTCGTTGAGGTCATTCTTAGAATCAGTCATTAATTCTTGACCAATAAACTATTATACTATAAAAAGCATTTTAAAGGACACTTAAAACATCCCTCTGTCAAACAGATACAAAAGGCATCTATAATTTAAGCTCAAAACCATGGGGTTAGGTGTTACGGGTAGGGTTAGGAGGGTTAGGGTTAGGTTAGGTAAACTTCCACGTTCAGGAATTGTCTGAACTTGGAAGTGTCTGAATAACTGAGAGAACTCAGTAAGTCACATCCTTACTCTTCAGCTTTTATTGTAAATACTTATTCCCTCCTGGCCTTTTGGAATGCACTGCTAGAAAGTTATGATTAATTATTCAGAAGGCCAGAAATGCCCTTTCACCTGTTATCTTTATGAAATGCAAATAACAGATTCAGAAATATAAGATGATGCCTGAAAATAAAGCATAGAACTATGGTTACTGTTAATGGAAATACCTTCAAAGTCAGAGCATCCAGGAAGATTAGGGAAGGGGAGGACTTTTTCTTTAAAAATTAAACTTTCTCTATGCTAAGCCCCTTATGGAACTTTTTCTTTCTTGATTTGAAGGAATAATTTCTTAATCGGTAGTCCTTGCATGAAAGCATCTTCGAGTTTTCAGAAGAGAACGGGACTGTTTCAAAGCAGGGTCTGCTGCTCAGAGATAGAGCATCACCTCATTAAATTGAGAGTCTCCAGCTGGGCAGGAACATCAGTCAAGGGCAAAAAGAAGAGTGAGAATTCATTAAGATTTTCCCAGTAAAAACCTATATTTAAGTCATTCTCTTAGAAATCTTATCTAAAACGTAAACCCATGATCATCCACCATTCAAAAGCTAAATGGCTCACTTCTCTTTATCTTGTCTGGTCCTGAATTAAATGTCAATACTTTTTTTCTCTTCCCAAAGTGGGGGGATTTTCAGAAATCAGTGAGAGGTTTTGAGATTGCAGAGGGTCTGGGTAGAGACCATGGAGTTCAATTTATGTTATAATGAGGTGTCTTTTTTTATTTTTCAGTTTTGAATCTCATTGCAGGTAGTTAAGGAATATTCATGGAATATAATTCATGGATTGTAACTTTTGTACTATTTATGTTGACATAAACATGTTTAACAGTACATAGCAAAGGATATTTTTCCAAAATTAAAGTACATTTTAAAATATGATTCTTATGTATTCACTTCTCTGAGAAGTATCAGTACAGATTAATTATCCTTAACAAAATAAAATGTTTCCATGTCTATGTGCCAGAATAAGCAATGGCCAGAATAGATACCATTCACTGTATATTACAATCTTTTAATTCCACTGAACAGGTGTTCAAACACAACTTTTCTCCAAAATACTTTCAAAAAAAATTCATGATTATTTGTCAAAAATGTACAAGAGGATTTAAAATGTGTCTATTTACTCAAAGCGATTACAAAAAATTAGTGTTGAATTGGATTCTGTTTCCCAAAGAACTGGAAACAAGGTCTCTCATTTTCTGCCTTAAATCTTTGTAAAAATAAATAAGTAAATGTCTTTACCCACGGAGGGTAGCATCATGCCTGGCATACAGTAACTGCTCAGTTAATGTTTGGGGCCTATGGTAAGATGGGAGTAAATATTTTGTGGAACATCTTCCTAAGGTGTGTGTGGTAAGACTGTGAGGATCTCAAGTTTTAGCTCTAGATTTGTCAGTGTTCTCACTGAAATATATACAGCAAACAAATATTGAATAAATGCAAGAATTCCAATGCTGAGAGGCTTAATACATTATGCATATTTTTCAGTCTTCCTTCTGGCTATTTTGTTGCTCATTAGCTCTTTTTCCTACTGGTAGAATAGTAAAGACAGAAGAAAATTCTAATGATATTTTTTTCTACCCTTACAGCTTTAGTAAAGTGTTGTTTTGAGTCACCGTAACCATACAACCGAACAGAGCAGACTGCTTTTTCCCCCGCAGGTCACTTCTCCTATTTATAATTTTGCTCTTTGTTTGTTTCCTTGTGATAACAGGTAGTAAGTCTATATGGACAAAAGTCATGAAGGTTATAGGGTGCAGTGAAAAATCTCATTTCTCTTCTTGTCTCCCAGCCTTGCTGTTCCTCTCCTTGAAGACAATCAATGTTACTGATTTCTCATGGACTCTTCAACGATGTCCTCAAATAATTTTTGAAAGGAGGTTGGTGTGATTTTTACAGGACAATTGAGTCACTGAGTGAAGCAGCATTATTTTGAGGGAAAGCTGGCCATTGAGTTAGTGGTGTGGGAAGAGAAGCCAGAGATTCATTTCACAAATGAGAAAATTGAAGCCTGGAGAATAAAAAAACGTTCATCCAATGTTGCACAAGGCACAAGCATTTTGAATACAGGTCATGTGATTCCAAGTGTGATGCTCTCTTTTAACACTATGTGAAACTGAATTAAGCCTTTACAAATTTATCAAAATCTTAAACTTAATCATTATCTTAAACTTAACCTCTATCATTGGCCATTACCATGAGCTATCAAGGCTGATCAGATAAAGGCAGTGAAACTGAGTCTCTATTTTAACTTAAACGTAGAAAGAATAGCATGGCAACCCTGCAACACTGGACAAAAGGAGATACTATTATTTATGAGGTATAAGAATTATATGCTAATTTTGTGGCCACTTAAAAATATGATGATGATGGTGATTTAAAAAATCCCCCCAAAATACAAAGATGGATAAAAAAGAAATATTTTAAAACAATTTTTAGGAGGGACAACTACAAAATGTGATGCCACAAAACTGATTGAAACTGTCACTAGCAGAAATTAAAGAAAGTTGAAGAAAATTTTATGGTCTTAAGGAAATATTTTAAAAAAGTGCATTCTTCACGTAGAAGATAATCCACATGGAAACATAATGCTGACATTTATGC
This sequence comes from Eubalaena glacialis, assembly GCF_028564815.1. NCBI lineage: Eukaryota > Metazoa > Chordata > Mammalia > Artiodactyla > Balaenidae > Eubalaena > Eubalaena glacialis. The sequence goes on along the minus strand of NC_083719.1, from coordinate 7,091,687 downwards.
CTGAATTTAATCCTCTGGAACATGTCAGCACCACAGGGCAGGATATTTCCCAGGAAGGAAGCCTTTTTCTAAGCATCATGTTTAGTAGAAAGAACTGGAAAGCTATGCTTATCTGGGCCTCCTTCGTGCTACCACTGCGTTCTCTGTAGGTTTGGCAACCTCAATGGACAAACTCCTCTGCGCAGACGTTTTCTATCCATCTACCCTAGGAGTGATGGGGATAAGTACTAATTTCGTCAAAATCCTGTTCTCCCAAACCAAAATCTCTCTCAAGCCTGTCTCAGTTTTACTTTTACATTCTATAATACATCCATAACAGGTGTATCAGCAGCCAACCCTAAAATCCATGGAGAGCAGTTGTGAACAGTGAAAGAAAAAGCTAGTAAGAAGGAGATGACCTTTAATGACTGCTGTATGACCAGTCTAATAGTGAGAGGAAATAGCCAAATCTCAAGAGTTTTCATAGCAGACACATCACAGGGTGGTTTTGAGGAGTGAGATAATTAAAGAAGATTGTTTAGCAGAGCATCTGGAATTTTAAGTAAAATTTGTGTGCCTTTTTTTTCTGGCATTGACTTCATATTTTAAATTAAAGTAGCAGAGTGTCTGAGTTATGCCTCAGACAGGAAGGTGGTCTTTTCCCTGTTGAGAGGCACAGAGGCTTGCAGAACCCCATCCAGCGGTCACTGGTATGACCAGAATTGGCAGTGCCTTAAGAAGAACTGTGTGCAACATCTCTATAGTTATGAATATCATCTGATGCTAGGAATCAAACAGTACAACAGAGTATCTCTAAAATGATCTTCCGGGACTTCCCTGGTGGTCCAGTGGTTAGGATTCTGCGGTTCCACCGCAGTGGGCGGTTGTTCGATCCCTGGTCGCGGAACTAAGACCCCACATGCTGCACAGCAGGGCCAAATACATAAATACATAAATAAAATGCTCTTCCTCAAGATCTTGACATTGTTACTGAGTCCAAGCTCGTACTGCCCTCTGCACGACAGGCCAATAAATCAAGAGATGACTTGTGGAGCAAGAAGTAGCGACTTGATTAGGAAAGCCAGCAGACCAAGAAGATGGTGGACTGGTGTCCCAAAGACCCATCTGGCCTGGGTTTGGATGCTAGTTTCTTTTATAGAGCAAAGAGGGGGAGGTGAGGAGGTAAAGTAAAAAAGGCGATACATTGTTGCAAATTTATCCTGGTTCCACCCAGACTCTGGAGGGGATGTGTTAATTTCTTCTTGCCTGCGGTTATTCACAGGTGCGCCTGGTCAGGGTGTTTCCAGTGAGCTAAACAAAGGCATTTTAGCTTAACACTCAGGTATGGGAGGCAAGGTCCTGGAGATGGGCCATTATGTTTACTTTAAGCTGAAGGCAACAACCCTTTAGTGACTAACTTGTAATGAAAGCAATAGAATACAAAGGTTAAAGAAACAGATCCAGTGTGGTGTCAGATTTGTTCTTCCCCATTGTCACTCCCTCACTGGAATCTACTCTTTGCTCAAAGGGCATCTACTCAGAGAAGTCTTTCCAGATAATCCTATTTAAAATAAACTCCAAACTCATCACCCCAAACTCTCTCTCTTCCATTTTTATATTATACACACACATACACACAACCCGTTTACTTGTTAACATGTTTTTTCCCCTGACTAAAGTGCAAATCTCAGGAAGAGGGGTCACCTTGTGTTCTTATTCCCTCCTCCATTCTGCCTACACAGACCATGGCAGGCCGAATCTCCATGGATGTCAGTCTGCTGGTTGGGTGACAGAATGAATAGACATGGCAAAAGAGAGTCATGGTGACTAGTGCAGACCCTGAAAATCGCCTAGGTCTATATCTTATCCCTGCCATTTAACTTATCCCAATGGGATAAGATTGGTGCGAGTCTCTTAAGTTGCTTTGGAGATTGGGTTAATCCATGAAATATCTTTAGCACAGTGCCTGGCACATGGTAAATGCTCAGTAAATGATAGTTATTACATCATGGACAAGAGGTAGATCATGTGTCTGTCTATTTCCAAGTCAGTCTCCAGCAGGTGTAGTTGAATTACTAAAACTGACCTAGAGCAATCACAATTCACTCTGTCCTATCTAAGCAAGTAGGGCAATTGTTGTTAAGAAGTCTCCAGACAGCATCTAACACCTGGTCAGGCTGGGCTGGTTGGTGGTTGATACCAGAAACGCACTGCAGCCATGCTCTGTGTTACTTGCAGTTTGATATATATGTGATTATATAAATTACTAAGGTATATAATTTTGTTACATAACTTGATATGTAGGTTAAGGCTTTTCAACTAACTCTTGAATGAAGAAGCATACATCATTGTAGGAAGTAGGATCAAGTAATGGAAAATTGTTTTTCTGTTTCTAGTAGATATTGTGAAGACTCCTTCTTTGCTTAAGTATCTACACATTAAATAAAACATATTTTAATGATTTGCTGGGCATATTAGCCAGGTATAGGCACAACTGCAATATGTAACAAACCACCCAATTTCAGTGGCTTCAGATAACATTTATTCTCACCTCATTGATTCATGAATTGACTTCACCTTGGCCAGGGAAGACTGAACTCTATCCAGGTTCTGGGTTCTAGGATCCATGCTGAAGTTAAGGTTCAATTTCATTTCACGTACTTCTCATCCTTCTTGGACCAGCTAATGCTCACAGCATCTGGTCTGTGATATGTGTCTCATTCTGGGGGCTAGGCTGAATGTCAGTGGCTGCCTGGGATATACTCATTTCATGGCAGACTGTTGGAGCTTAAGAGGGCAAGCTTGGCCACCCAAGTACCATTCAAACCTCCATTTGCATCAAATCTACTACTACCCAACTGACCAATGCAAGTCACTTGGACAAGCCTAAAGTCAAGGAGTGTGCAAGTGCACTCTGCCTATTGTGAGGCCATTCTCCAGAGCAGAGAACTGGGACCAGTAATTCAATCTATCACTCTAAACTTGCCGTAAGTGAAAGAAAGCTCTTGTCATGACCACTCCCAGTTTCCTTCATGAAAGAAAAATAGAAAAGTGAGCTTAAACCTTATAAGAGTGTAGGGGGAGTGAACAAATGCAAAATGCAGTGTTTCCCCGAGGGTTAATCTGGTGTCAGAGATGCTCTCAGAAGGGCAACAGACAAAACTACAGAGCAAAAAGGGTACAGACATCATTATAGGCAGAAATATAACATATGTATTTTAATAATTTTAGGTTAAGTAATCCAAAAATTAGACGAATTACAGATTTAAAAAATATAATTAATGTTTGACTTAATAAGGGTGTATATATACATATATACACATATATACATATATTACATAAAATTGTCCACCTGACAAATCATGAATAAATATTCTTCATAAACACACATGAAACTTTAAAAAAAGACTAAACATAAACTAGACCTAGATAAAGTTACCAGAGAATTTGGACAATTGATATTATATATACTACATGCTCTGAAAAAAAAAGGTTAATTAAATTAGCGGTTAATAACATAATATACACAAGAATTTCTCATATACGTAGAAACTAAAACACACACTTACAGTTAAAACACACACTTACAGTTATGTCCCCCTTTCTGTAAGCAGCTCTTAGCAGGAAACCGCCCTCAGCAGAAGCCCTTTTGCCTCGCATCCCTTTAGCAAAGTTATATTGTAACTAGCTTTTACAACAGGCACCCCTCATGTTCTACTCATCTCTGGCACACCTTGTAAATCTTTTAATCACACAATACCTTGTTTAATTTGTCAGTTCTTTCCCTGGATCAAAGAAGTAGAAATGAAGATTAAGTAATTAACCAATGACCAGATCTCTTCCCCAGCTTCCCCTCAGTAAATTCCTGAACAAACTGTGTGACCAAACTGTGTGAACAAGATAACATCTAGAGGGAAATCATGAGGAGTCAACAAGCCTGCACACAGCTGGGGATGGTGACAACCCTGACCCTATCTCAGTGGTTAACTGGGATTACTTCCCTCCTTCCCTTTAAAAGGTTCATGGCAGAGCAGAATCTTTGGAGATGGTTTTGGGGGGACGTTGAGTCTACCACCTCCCCAAGTTGCTGGTATTCTGATTAAAGGAGTCTTTCCTTTGCTACCAACATTCGTATGTTATTGATTTTGTAAGCTGCCAGCAGCAGAACCCCCATTGGATATTTCCCACCATGATGCTTATTTCTCCTCTTTTCCTTCATTGTCTTTATTCATCATTTCAAAGAACTTAAATTTGGATTTTTAATGATTAACGTGAATTTTTTTCTACTCTGCCTAATTTTTCCTCATTTCCTTCCTTCTGCTTTATCCCACTATTCTTTTTATTAAGCTCTCTAAATTTAAAGATGTTTATTTACTTTCAGTGTCTTGAATTCACGCATACAAGTGGATTGTATATTTATAGCCAGGGACTCCCATTCTCCCCCGGTAGCTTTTTTACAACCATTCTAGTCAGGCTTTGTGCCCTCCACTCCACTATAATTGCTTGTCGGTCACTGTGACCTGAATGTTGTTAAATCCTATAGATACTTCTCAGTTTGCCTCTTACACCTATCACAGTGATGCACCCAGACGCCGCTAACGTTCTCCCTGAAACACTTTATGGTTCTCTAGTGCATCATACTCTTGAGTTTCCTAACTGGCCATTCTTCTCAGTCTCATTTGCTACTTCCTCCTCTCCCCAAACTCTTTATTTTTTTTCAGCAAAGTAGGGGGTTTATTTACAGGGTGCCAAGCAAGGAGTAAAGACAGCTCATGCTCAGAAGACCTGAACTTCCTATAGGCAATGGCTTTTCTTTTTTTTATGTGCTGGGACAATTTTACTTCTCAATAACCTTATGAGATACAAACTAGGATAATTCGCATTTTACAGATGATAAACCCTGGGTTTGGGAAGGTGAATCACTTGCCCAAGGTCTGCCACAATGTGGCAGAATCTGAATTTGCTCTGATGGCACTTTTTTTTGTTTGTTGGTTATCTATTTTAAATATAGCAGTGTGTACATGTCAATCCCAAACTCCCAATCTATGCCTCCCCACCACCCTTCCCCTGGTAACCATAAGTTTGTTCTCTAAGTCTGTGAGCCTGCTTCTATTGTGTAAATAAGTTCATTTGTATCATTTTTTTTTTAGATTCCACATATAAGTGATATCATATCAAACTCTTAACCAAAAATCTAACGTATTTGGTCCCCAGAGCATGTGATTTAACACCCTCTTCAGGATAAACAAAAGTATAATCATGCAATACTTGGTGATAGTAATAATCATGCAGTAACTTGATTCATTCATTAGTGTTTAGAATAACAAAAAGGAAAAGTAAGTTTCAGTTTAAAGTTCTTATTCAAATTTAGAAAAATATTTCATTTTCAAACTAAAATTTGTACTTTCTAAACCAAAATTTACAACTTGCAGTTAATATTGTTTTAAAACTTAGAAAACAAACAACAACAAAAAACCCTTTAAGTTGTCACATAGAAAGACAGAATCAACCTGTTTGCTATCTGGTTTCTTTGTGTTGCAGTCACTGTGCTATCAGCACATCCATCAGAGTCAAGGAGTTTCATGCCTTTCAGAATCAGTGAGCCTTAGACCGGTTTGGGGAGGGTCACGGGCACAGGAAGGGAGGAGACGGCAGATGAGGAATATGCAATATCAGATCAGGAGGGTTTCTTTCTTGTTGTTAAGTGTTTACCCACCCCCTTCCACAAAAATGGAAATGTTAACAAATAAAGTTGTAGCTTCAGAAAAAATGGTCTTTCAGAGTTTTCAGCCAAAAAAGACCTTCTCTTCTTTTAATTTTTGATTTTATTGACCCAAAGTCCTGAAGATACTGTTTCCCTTTGCTTTAAGTAGTCGACATTTTCAATGTTCATAGTTTTTTAGCTCCAGCTATTCATCACTTAAATCCTTGGCTATTTATCATGTCTAGAAAAAAGAAAGAAGGAAAGAAAGAAAGAAAAGAAAAGAAAGAAGGAAAGAAGGAAAGAAAGAAAGAAAGAAAGAAGGAAGGAAAGAAGGAAAGAAAGAAAGAAAGAAAGAAAGAAAGAAAGAAAGAAAGAAAGAAAGAAAGAAAGAAAGAAAGAGGGAGGGAGGAAGGGGAAGGAAGGAAGGAAGGAAGAAAAGGGAGAAAGAAAAAAATAAAGACTAATATTTTAGGGTGCAGAATTTTTTACAACAAATTTCTTACCAAATCCTCCGAGTTCACTAAAGTCTCTCCCCTGTGCTAAGTCGCCAGATGACCCCTTCAGTTCTTTGGAAAACTGAACATTTCCTAACCAGTCCCTCCCCCAGACTCATCTCTCCGCACTTACCCTCAGGCCTGCACTCAGGGTGACGGTTCTAAAATGCAAATCTGGTCAAGTCCTTCTACACTTAAAGTCTTTCAAATGCTTCCTCCTTACTGCCCCAGAGTAAAACTAAACTCTTTAATAGGAGTCAAGGACTTTTAGGACCTGGGTCCTGCTAACCTGTGCTCATTTCCTGTCTCATTTCTCTGGGCACACTTCAGGACTTACTCATCCTGAAAGTACCAAGCTCTTCTTCACACCTCTAAGCCTTTGTCACTCTTGCGCCCCTCAGCTTGGACTGTCTCCACCCTCAGCCATTTCATTGGGCTTTAGATCTCAGCTTGGATGTATCTCCAGGAAACGCCATTAGCTATTACATTTACACACACGCCCTCACAAAGAGGCAGCGTAGCTTAGTGGTTTAAGTTACACTGACTGAAATCAGACTGCACAGAGACAAATACTGGCTTTGACACTAAAGGGCTGTGAGACCTTTGGCACGTTTCTCTCTATGCCTCAGTTTCTTTGTCTGTAAATGGGAATAATACTGATTACGAATGGTGTAAAGATTAAATGAGTTACAACTCATTTATGCTAATATATAATATGTGCTATGTACATGTTGCTATTGTTATTAATGACGCACTGAGGACTTACTATGTGCCTGGTCCTTTTCTAAGTGGCTTACATGTCTGAACTCACTTAACTCACAAGACAGGGTGAAGTCCCCCGCCCCCGGGTGCTCTGGTAGCCCCTTACAAAACACTTACTGTCCTAAGTATTCTTGTGACTTTCCCAATAGTTAGTAAGTCCCTGAGGGTAGGGCATGTATCATGTTCGTCCCTGTGTCACCCAACATCCTAACAGTGCCTGGCATTTAGTATGCAGTGAATTAATGGATTTGATTGGAACCTGGCACGTCATAGCAAAATATTTTTTTAAAGTTCTTTGTATTATTCACCTTGTCCTCAACCCCTCTGTGGTTCTATTCCTGCTCCACTGAAACTGGCCTCCCCAAGGTCACCGGTTGCTAAATCCAATTTCTTTGCAGCATTCAACTCAGTTGACTAGTCTCCTCCTTTGAGACACTCTTTTCTTGACTTCCGTGTTGTAGGAGTATTGGCGGGATAAGTTTTGAAGTACCACGGCTGCTAATTTAGTGGCTCACAAGTCATTTTGTGGTATAAAAGCCTCTGCTAGTTACTGTAGCCTGAACTGTCTGAAACAGTATAATGTGAAAGTCTAAAGACAAAGAGCTCGATTTAGAACATGAAACTGCTCTATAGGTCTTTGGTACCCCTGGGCAGTAACTTTTGCAGAAGCTTGACTGGCCAAGAGCGTAGGGTGGGGTCACGAGATCACCACAGGCATGTGTACATCTACTTATAAGCCTGGATTTACTACCATCCTCTCTCTCTCCTTCAGGGAATTTTTCCAGTAACCTTCGGCAACAAACTTGTAAGTTCATAAACAGTCTTAAATCCCACTCCAATGCTTACTAATGCTAATGCTTAGTAGTAATGCTACTTCACGTGATTTGCAAAATTTAGCATGGATTCAGAGTCATGTGATTAGCAAAAAAAAAAAAAAAAAAAAGCATGCGGCAAATTTACACAAATGGTCCTCAACCCAAAATCCGTATCAAAATAACCCACTGACGGGGCTTGGGTTCCCTCAGTAAAGTTACTGAATTGGACTCTAGGAAGAAAGTAGGACTTAGACATGTTGTGTGTAAAGGGTCCCATGGAGATACTAATGGGTGGCTCTGGTTAAGAATCAGGCACCAGGGCTTCCCTGGTGGCGCAATGGTTGAGAATCTGCCTGCCAATGAAGGGGACACAGGTTCGAGCCCTGGTCTGGGAAGATCCCACATGCCGCAGAGCAACTGGGCCCGTGAGCCACAACTACTGAGCCTGCGCATCTGGAGCCTGTGCTCCGCAACAAGAGAGGCCGTGATAGTGAGAGGCCCGCGCACCGCGATGAAGAGTGGCCCCCGCTTGCTGCAACTAGAGAAAGCCCTCGCACAGAAACGAAGACCCAACACAGCCATAAATAAATAAATAAATAAATAATTAATTTAAAAAAAAAGAATCAGGCACCAGATGAAGGTGTTTATATGAACACCTACCAAGATTCTACACCGCTAGGTGAAGGTGTTCCAAAGACTGAAGAAACAATTCCTCTCTAAAAGAGGACATAAACACAAGGCCACAAATGGCCATTCCTCTAAGAAAGGTTTAAAAATTGTCATCATTATAGCATGTCTGTAAAGTGATGAGGAGACTTCGATTGCTATATGCTACATAGCATTGAAAAATAAAATTTACTATTAAACGATAACAGACTTGCAAGATATCAAGTCCCTCAACTCTGGAAGACTGCAACAATATCCACATAAAGATGCAAATAAAATTTTGTTTTAGTAAAAATATACTAGATTTATCTATCTTTCCTCTGAGATGCTTTTGGCCCTTCAGAGCGTATATGATGAAGGAAGGGCCAAAAGGGCCATATTTAACAACAGGAAAATGTCCTTCTTTGTAAATGAAGAAATGTCCCTTCATTTACAAAAGAAGACAAGCAAGACATACTGCGGCACAAAAATTTGAGAGTAAGATAAATCTGTTCCTACTTTGCTGAAGATGTGCTAAATTAGACTTGTGACTAGAGTTAATGGTATTAACTCTAAATGTATTTTAAAAAGAGAGAAACTTCACCATTAAACTAGGGGTAATAGAGAAACTAATCCCTAAATCAGAAGCGCAGGTTTCAAAGTCAGAATCCAGACTCCATGGGTTTGAACCCTGGAATGTGCCATGCGTGAGATGTGTAACTTTGAGCAAGCTACTAAACTGACCCGGTCTTAGAGGCCTCATCTTTAAAGCGGGGAAAATAACAATATTTATCTGCTAAATGCAATTAGTGACTGAAACATGGTGCTGGTTACAAAACAGGCTTTCTTGTTGTTCTTGCTCTTTCCAGAAAGAAAAAAAAAAATTCAATTACAATTGAAGGTTTCTTGATGGACCTTTCATTCTAGTGCCAAGCAAACTAATTGTCGTACACAATGAGTAAACTCAAAAAGAGCATATTATCATTGAAAAACATTTCCAATACACTCAAACATTTACGCTTTTCCACAGGAGATTACCAAGAGTAAAATAAAACTCATTCCTAGAACTCTGACACTCATTACACAGTATCTACATCTAGGGGAACTGTCAGGAAAGGATCGTAAAGAAAGATTTAAACTAAAACTCAAACCGTTAATTTAGCCTTTTGGACTGCTGAGAATTAAAATCAAATTTATGCTCCACTGGACGATTACATCTGACTAAAAGCAAACTAAACCTTAAAGAAAGTAATTAGTAAAATAAACACGTTAGACAACATATTAAAAAGAAAATTCGCTAAATACATCTACCTCAACTCTGTTCCCAGGTATCAGACCAGCACTCGGCAAACAGCAGGTACAAATTTGTTAAACGAATGAATGACATTAAATGTCAATACGTATTTGTTAAACGCATGAATGACACTCTAACTCCCCCAAATAATACAGAAAAGGCAAAACACAGTTAGGGATCACCGTGTATTGGGAAAATGTGATGATGAACACACTGTTTCTTAGGACAGCTAACAACTTGGAGCCCTTCCCAGGAGCCACGCACGGTCCTAGGAGCTTCAGAGCATGAGCCCCTCAGCCCCATAACGACCTCGTGGAGCCGCTACTGCACCCCGCATTTCTCGGGGGCGGCTCCCCGGCACCCGCAGGGCAAGGTCCGGCGCAGAAACAGCGGAGCAGGAGCCTGCGTCCGGCCGGGTCCGCGCTCCCAACATTCCTGACGCTCCGGCGCCCCGTCCGGACACCCTCGCCTGACCCTGCGCCCCGATGTGCCCTTTGACCCCGTCTAGAAAAGTGTTCCGAACCAAGACGCCGACGGAGGAAGGGCCCACAGGAACCTGCGGGACCGGCTCCGCTGTGCAAACACCGCGGCGCCGCCGGGGACCCGCTCCCAGAGGTAGCGGGGAGGCCTCAAGGCCAAGTCCCCGGCGCAGCCCGCCCTCCGCGTGCGACGCCCGCAGCCCCGAGGGGCCGGGGTCCTGACCGACCCGCGTGCGCCCAGCCCGGCAGGGGGAGGGACGCGGGGGCTCGGAGGCCGGTGCCCTCGCCGACCCCGAGCCGCCTCCCCTTGGGCCCGTGCTGGGCGGGCGCACGCATCGGGGAGAAAAGGAACCTGGGTCCGCACGTGAGGACGCCGAGCCTGGACGCCCCGGGAGAGCGGCGACTCCGCCAGCTGCGCCCGCGCTCACGACCAATAGGAAGCTGTGCCCGTGGCAGCGCTGGGACCAATCACAGTGCGCCCAGCATGTGGGCGGTGCCTGGGCGGCCGCCCCGCCCCCCGGCATTGGTGGGAGCGGGTCTGTCAGCCTGGGGATGTGGATGCTGGCGGCGGCTTCTCCTCAGGCCCAGGGGTCCGGCCGCCCGGGGCGCGAGCGCAGGTGACCTGGGGCGTCCGGCCCGTGGGATGCGAGGTCCCTTCCTCACAGGGAGGGACGCGGCCGCTGGGGTCGCCTCTCCTTTGACTTCCTGACACGCCCGCATGTACTCCAGTGGGGTGTTTAGGTCAGGCCAGGCCTCTCCGCGTCTTGCGCACTCATTGTCCTTTGTTTTGCTCCTTCTTTCTTTTTTTCCTCCTGTTTGCTGAGGCAGAGCTTTTTCTTCCTCAGACAGACATGACCCTGGTTTCGGAGGAGACTTATCTCAGGAGGCCGCCCCTGCCTGCCTTGACCTATCTGAAATTCCACCATTTTATCCAAAGAATTCTTAAAACATCTTCGCTTTGCGTTTTCTCCCTCCTCTCCCTCCCTTCCTCCCTTCCTTCCTTCCTTTCCTTCCTCCCCTCCCTCCCTCCCTTCCTTCCTCCCTTCCTCCCTTTCCTAGCTGGCTTGAGCCAAAGGAACGTGTAAAGAAGTGGGGGGAATAGAGCCACACAACTCCTTATTCTTACCTGAATAATCAGTCAGCAATTGGCTGAATATTACACACTACTCTAACTCCTTCTGAAGACGGTATGGATGGCATAGATGAAAAGTCCCCTCACTCTGGTTTTTCTTGGTAAATCATTTTTCTTTCTTCCTTCCTCCCTCCCTCCCTCTCTTCTTCCTTCCTTCCTTCCTTTCTTTCCTTCCTTTCTCCTTCCTTCCTTCCTTCCTTCCTCCCTCCCCTCCCTCCCTCCGTCCCTCTCTTCCTTCCTTTCCTTATTCCCCTCCCTCCCTCCCTTCCTTCCTCCCTTCCTTTCCTTCCTCCCCTCCCTCCCTCCCTTCCTTCCTTTCCTTCCTCCCCTCCCTCCCTCCCTCCCTTCCTTCCTCCCTTCCTTTCCTTCCTCCCCTCCCTCCCTCCCTTCCTTCCTTTCCTTCCTCCCCTCCCTCCCTCCCTCCCTTCCTTCCTTCCTACCTTCCTTCCTTCCTTCCTTTCCTTCCTCCCTCCCTCCCTCCCTGTTCCTTCTCTTCCTTTTTTTTTTAAAAATTTTGATCTTAACTAACAATTCATTTGTTCAACAAATATGAAACGTTCAGTCTCTAAAGACACACGGCCTGAGTTTGAACCCATCTGCTACTGCCTTGTTTGAGTGGGTGAACTCTCCTCTTCAGTTCTCATCTAGAAACCAAGGATGGTGGTTCCCTGGTGGTGGATAAGGATTGTTAATATGTAGACCTGTGCCTGGTACCTTGTAAATGTTCCAAAGTTACTATTACTATTAGGTGCCAGTCACTTTTCTAGGCTTTAGGACATAGGGATCAAGTCCCTGGTGTTGTGTCCTGGTGCTTATAAGTTAGTTCGGACACTTTGATACATTTTTAAGATACCTTTATTTTCATAAACACTGATAATTTTTGTTGAGTGAGGCATATTCTCAAGTGAGTATCTTTTCCAGTATTTAACATACTTGTATTCTTTTAAAAATGTAGGTACTGTTCAAAGGGACGTGGGAATGACATGATTTTGATAACACTGTAGAGGAATCTTCTTCATTCATCTGATCTTTCCACATGTGGACCTCTGGCTGCTCTGAAAATTAACCTATGAATCATGGTTGCAAGGTACACTGTGTCCATGCAAACGAACATCTTTCAGGCTCAGGTTTTGCACAGCTGCTAAAAAAAGTTCCAGTGCAGAAAATGGAAATGAGCTTGTCTAGTTGGTGTGCTACTGTTTTCGAAAGTATACAGTTGGGATAGAGTGAACAAAAAAGAGTGAAAGCGTGGATGAATAGATGTCTTACAGTAGTCTTAAAAAAAAAAAAAATTTCCTCAGAGGAACTGCTTGATACCTACAGCAGGGATATTGCAACAAATTTTCAAAATGGAAGAAAAAGGAATACTGGAGAATAACATCTTTGATGCTTTATAATTTCATTTTTAATGCTAAAAACTGTCAAATACTGGTTTGGTGACTGCTTTGTAAGCTCTGGCTGTGTTACATGTGGATCCCTAAAGAAACTTGTTTGTAAGTCTAAATGCAGAATGCTGAAATTGGCTTAAAAGGATTCATGGATAGTCACAATCTCTGTGTGGGAAACAGTATGATTAAACACCCACGTTCCAGCTCGTGCACCACTGGGAATACAAAGTGGAAACTTAGAAGAATTTACTGCAAAGGATATGGTGTCATTTTATAGAATATTCTGTGATGAAAAAGTGGATCAACAATCAACTTTTAAAAGTAAGATAAATAACATGCACCAAGTACCCATTGAACCTGATCTGCCCTTCAAGAACTGGGAGATGTCTAAGCCACCAGGTAAGAAAGCTGAGCATGCATAGTAGCACTCCTTCATCAAGCTGATGTTTTATGTATGAGATTTGGCTCCAGCAGGGCCTGAAGATAAAAGTAAAACAAAGTGAGAGATTCAGACTTGCATGGCTCCTTCTCCTGCTGCATTGTCTTTTCTCTCTGAACCCAGATATGGCCATGTGGCAACTTCCTTGCGATTTGTTGATGGAGGAAGAAAAATTTACAGATGAGTCTGTGTAATATGCTGGTACCACCTGAAAGCAGATCGCTACAGCACTGATCCCCACCCTGGGGCACCCTCAGTAGCCCCTCTCTTCAGGGACTATGAAGGATTGTGATGAATGGAAACCCCTTCAGTGGGCAGAATTTCAAGTGATGCCACGTTTGTTCATTTTTCCTGGAGGGGGAGATTTTCAGATGTACATATCCACACTGACTCATAAGCAGTGGCTAATTGGCTGGCTGGGTGGTCAGGAACTTCAAAGCAACAGAATTGGAAAATGAGTGACAAAGAGGTCCTTGGCTAGACCTCTCTGAGTGGTCACAGCATGAAGATATTTTTGTCCCATTGTAAACGCTATGAAAGAAATGCAGAAGGTAGGATGGAGTATGTAGAAGGGTTTAAATCAGTAATTCTTAAGCTTTGGGGTCGGGGTTGGGGAGGTCATAGATTCTTTTAAAAATGTGATGTATAGAGCTTCTCTCCGGAAAACACGCTTACTGTACACTTTCTGGAGGTTCATGAATCTTCTAACCTAAACCATATCTACAAACCTCTTTGACCTGAGGTCAAGAAAACCTCTTTTAAATAGTACAACCTGTGAACAATTGGAAATCAACTAATTACAAGATTTCAAAGGGAAAGGAAAATCTGTTGAGGCCTAATCCCCAAGTAAGCATCATGGTTAACTGGATACTTTAACAAATCAGAATTTATCCAATCTATCTTCCCACTCAGTCTATTTTATTCTCTTTGCCTGGTTCACTCTCTTTAACTAAAGAACCACAAAATTTTGTAAATGATCTTAGAGATCAACTAACCTAACTTCTCTTGCTCTGGATTTTATTAATAAAGAAACAGACACAAAAGATAAGGTGAATTACAAGATGATACGATAGAAAATCAGACATAAAAATAAAAATTATAGTATGTACAGTGTACTTACGTTCTCTGTGCCAGACACTGTTCTAAGCTTTTTACGTGCATTGAATTATTTAATTCTCACACAACCCTAAGACTGTCATCTCCAAGGAAACTGAGGCTTGAGAAGTAAGTTGAGTTGTCACAAGTCACATAGCTGGTATGTGATGAAAGTTCTTGATACAGGGTCTGACATAGATAGGAATTAAGTGAATAATTAATAGCAATTTCTTTTCCTTTTCTTGTTCTTTCTCAAGAGAACTATTTAATGACAGAGGACTAGCACTAAATTTTTCTAGCTCCAGAGCCTTTTCTACCCACAAGCTCATACTCTTCCCTTCCATGCCTTCTCCTCTCCTGTCTCCAAACCTGACCATAATTAGAAAACAGAGGATCTATAGTTGACTAAATGCAATTCAATTCCTTTTTTTGACACAAAAGAAGTCTCCCTTGAGTCCAATCCTACAAGAAGTTTACCTGAATTAAGTTCCTTTTCACTTCCTTGTATTTTTATTTCACTGAAATTTCACATTAATATAAAAATTCTTTATCTTACTAAAGTAATTTCTGCACACTCTGGTCCTCATTCAAAACTGATAGCCTTTTAGATTTATTGTTAAATAGGTCAAAGAAGCACACTACAAATTCAAAGAGACCTTCACTTTGCAAGAGATATCTCAAAATACCCCCAGAACATTGGACCTGTAGACATTTTACCAAAGTAGCAAGGCCTTGTGTCTTTAGTTGATTGTTTCCCATCTCTAGCATGTATTTATCTAGTCAATGTATCAAGAATATTTGCTCGATTTTGCTCACCATATCTAATTAACATGATATTACTGATGTAGAAGACCAGCATAATGTACTGTGGGTTATGGAGGCTGTCAAGTTCCTTGTGAATTAGATTATTATACAGAGCTGCAGAGTTGATAACGTTTTGCTGACCCTGCCAGCTGAAAGTAAACTGGTTTTAGTACCATTTATTAAAAGGTATGGCCATAAAAGAATTCACCACATTATTAGTCACATACCTGGTAACAGGGCATGTGTTCATTGTTTCAGTAAAGGAATCACAATTGGAACAGCATCTGCAATTGCAGTTACCATATGATTAAGTTTATGATGCTCCATTGTCATTTTCCAAGATCCAAATCTCCTGTACAAGAGCTACATCCTTTAGGTCCTTGATGGAGGCCCTAATCTCCACATATCCTCCAAGAGTTTTATATTCCTTTTATTACTTTGTAAGTAGAAGCCTTTCAACTTTACCTTTTCTAGTATAATAGTTCTCACTCCTCTCTCAAAGGTGAGGCAACCAATATAGAAATACTGCCAGAGCCAAGAATTTTTATTCTAACTTTGCATTTTGGAATTAGAAAAATAACCACAGAATAAATTTGGAGACTCACTGGGTCCACTGTGAGATGTAACTGAGCCAAAAGTACATTAATCACTGCCATAAACTCTTACTTTGACTAGTGGACCATAATGACATTTTGGGTCCACAAGAATGAGTATCACTTTAGAGTGAATGTCTAATAATTCCTACAAAGTTTAATTTCCCTTCCCTAAATACAGTCATCCTGATAGATAGTTTTAGGTCCCTTTGGAGATGAGTAAGAGGAAGAAATACAGTATTAATTTCTGGCAGTGTGGCATGGTCCTTCCTCAAGGATATCAGGCCTTCATTTCATTCAAAAGACTCTGGGTCTGGAAACTGACTCAACTCTAGAATTAGTGGAGAGGCTTTAAACTCTCTGCTGTGGTGATTCAAGTGAGACATCTGTTCACCAGACATGAAACATAAATTAGGAACATAGTAGGCTCCCATTTTCCAAATCTTTCTCAAGTTCTTCCTTTGAACTCTAGCCCTGAGCTACTCAAGAAATGAGATTCTGGGAAATGTAGTTCACAGCCTTAGCCAAGTTGAAACAGCACTATATAGCAAAAGATAGATAAGTATATAGCTGATCACAGTTTAATATGATGCTCACATTCACACTATGGTAGTACAAAAGAAGAATTTAGGATTCCAGACAAACCAAGGAAGGATAGTGAGTGATTTATGAGCTGAATTTTAGGAGGAGACGTGATGGGGGTGAGAGGAGGACATTTCAGGCAATATTCCAGGTATGACTCAACTTGGCAAATTGCGAGTAGTTTACCATAGCTGGAACACATCATGCAGTGTATGCAGGGTAGTACAGAAGATGAGGCTAGATGTTACTTTTTCTGGCACAGTATTAAAAACAATCTTCAGCTCAGCAATTGTGCATGTGTTTTATAAAGATAAGTTAGGCTTGATTAAATAAATAAATTAAGTAAATAAATTAGGCTGGTAAAAATTAACCTATATCCATCAAAATAGGAGAAGTGTTGAGAATTTAATTGAACTTAAATATTGCCTCCATATTTTGCATTGATCAAATTTAATGTATACACTTTACTGGAGACACTGTGATGGTTCAATTAAAAGTTATCTTTTCCCCATATCATAATATAAGGTTATTTAATGGTTAAATACTATTATACTAATTATTTGGATAAATTTATTAACTATCTTTTTTTCTGTTGATTAGACACTGTTACATATGAGGGGGAGACTATCAAAACTAGATATGGGCATTTTTGGTGGATAGTAATCAGTTATTAACCTGTGAAAGCACTGCTTTCACTCTTGTCTGTATGAATCACACAGTGTGGCTTCATCTTGAGTCTTAACAGAATTTAATAAGACAAGATTGTGATGGTTAATTTTACATGTCAGTGTGGCCATGGTACTCAGTTTTTGGTCAAACACCAGTCTAAATGTCCCTATGAAGGTATTTTTTAGTTGAAGTGAACACTTAAATCAGAGACTTTAATTAAAACAGATTATCATCCATAAAGTGGTGGGTCTTATCTAATCTGCTGAAGTTCTTAAGAGAAAAAGACCCAATGAAGAGGGAATTCTGCCTTCAGACTTAAGACTGCAGTGTCGATGCTTCCCTGGGTCTTCAGAATGTTGTTCTGCTCTGCAGATTTCATAGTTGACAGCCCCCCAAATCGTGTGAGCCAAGTCTTTAGAAATAAATATATATGTACACATCCTGTTTGTTCTGTTTTTCTGAGAATGCTAACCAATACAAGGATAAACTGAATGTTGTTTTAAAAGATCAAGTTTAAAAGAATTTTTGTTCACAAAAGAGTTGCTGCTTAATTTAAAAGAACTAGTCAACTTGAATAAATACTTGATAATTTATAGTCAAGACTGGATCATTAATAATGTTGGGAACAATATTGGCATAAATAATTGAATTTAAACATGATTTTCAAATTCAGCTTTTACTAGTAACTTTCAAACAATTTACCAAGGAATCAAACGACCCTAAAATGGATTGATTTTCTTCAATTTTACTTTATTGTTGAGGTTTTAATAAGTATTAAAATAGCAAATAATCATAATGCAAAATAAAATATCTTCAAATGAGATAAGCAGTCTATGAATAACAATTAAATTAATTTGGAATATTCATATTGGAAAAATAAGGTAGTATAATTATCATAGCAAAAAATAGAATTGTACAAATGCATAGTTGTCACCAGTTAAATTGTGTCCCCTAAAAATTCACATGTTGAAGTCCTAACCCAGAGTAATTCAGAATGTAAGCTTATTTGGAGATTATTCCCTTATAAAGAGGGGGGAACTTGGAGACAGACACACACACAGGGAGAACCTCATGCTAAGATGAAGGCAGAGATCAGGATGATGCTTCTACAAGCCAAGGAATGCCAAAGATTGTCAACAAACCACCAAAAGCCAGGAGAGAAGCATGGAGCATAGTCTTCCTCACAGCCTTTAGAAAGAACCAACCCTGCCAACACCTTGATCCTGGGATCCTAGCTTCCAGAACTATGAGACCATAAATTTCTGTTGTTTAAGCCACCTAGTTTGTGGTATTTTGTCATAGCAGCCCTACTAAAGTAACTCAATAGTACTAATTGATTTTTTTAAATAAACATAATAAAGAAATATTGTAAAATTCCTAATTATTCAACTAATCTCAGAACATTATTTATGAACTACTGTTTTCTGTTCATTATTTTCAAATTAATATTTAGTTATTGGGAGTAAATAATAATAATAGCTAACTCTTATGGGACATTTATTATTTTCCAGGCATTCTTTTAGATGCTCTAAGTGTACTAACTCATAGATAATACTATTAGCCCCATTTTACAAAAAGATACTCAGAAACACTGGAAAGTAAGTTGCTTAATTTACGTATATAGTAAGTGGTAGATCCAAGGCATAGACTCAGTTTGATTGTGAAGTTTTTGGTTCTAACCAAAATGCCATACTACCTATTGGTGACGTAATTAATAAAGATTTTCCAGCCCTCCAAAAGAGCTTCCAAAAGCATTTGGGATGCTGGAGTCACAACATACAGCTGCATGACACCAGGGTGTCTGCTTGAAAATATTTAGGTCACATCGTGCTAAATATCCACATATTCTTCCTCATAACACATATTATTTTGGGCTGTTTACTATATTTGAGATTTATTAACAGAAAATAGTATATACCAATCCTCTGTTTTGTCCTTATTTCTGTTAATATTTAAGTTGATTTCTTTATTAAAGAAGAAAAGCCTATAATGATCATTTATGCATTTGCAATAAAAGTCATATACAATTTCAATGACTTTAATTGCATCAATGAATGGCATTAACTTCATATTTTGTGAATGTTACGCAGTTTAATGGCATGGAGTTCACTAACTGCAAACAGACATTTTCAATACACACACACACACACACGCACACACACACACGCACACACACACGCACACACACAGGGAAGCTCATGGTCTGTCCATGACTATAAGCAGATATTTCCATCAAAGTCAGGGTATAAAATGTCCGTTATTTATTTCATGATCTCTGGAGAGGTTATTCTAAATGCTTCAGTTAAGGTGCTGGTAGATGTAAACTGTTAACATCATTAAAGGGGTTTCCATTAAGGAATAAATACGTGGTTTCTCATCCTGTTCTGCAGCTGAGCGACTTGACTGAGATGCCCTCTACGGTCCCATGGCTCTCCTCATGTTGAGCTGCGCACTCTGTGCTTCACAGGCCCTGGATTTCCTGGGGCATGATCCTACCATTTCCGGAAGTCTGGGCACCTTACCTTCCTTCTGCACTGTGCACACAATTCCCAGCGGCTCTGTGGTAAGGCATTTTTAGTTACCCATCTTATTTTTCTGTGATTCACCAGTTCCTTAATGCTTAGAAGCCGATTTTTCAAATTTCTGAACGAATTAAAAAAAACTAAAGAAATCAAGATGTAACATATTTAATACTGAGAAGTTATATATAGAAGAGCACCGCATGGCTCTTTTGTATAAGGAATACAAACTATCTCCAACATCATAGAAGTGAAGACACTGGAAATTATAAGGGGCTAAATTTTAAATGTCAGTGAATCATAGACTTAAGTTCTATATTTTCTATACAGGTTTTATCTTTTAAACTCTTATATACTACATATATTACTCTGAAGTGTGTGAAATTCAACATTGTACCAAAGATATCTACCATTTGTTTATCTATCTATGTCCCTTTTTTTCTTCTTCACTGCATCTCAGGGAAGGAAAATAAGCAACATTTTAATGAAATTTTCGGATATTATCATATCAGTTAAAATGTTTTTGGCTGTAGGTGACTCAAAAGTACTTGAACAGTAACAGCATAATTATTTTTTCACATATCTGGAAATTCACAGTGCTGCTTAATTTACTGGCTAGAGAGAAAAGGACCCTGAGTCCTTTCCACTTTTCACTCTGCCATCCTCAGCTTGGTCCCTGGACTAGTTCCCCGAGTCAATGCAAAATGGCTATGTGGTTTCAGATATCATAATCCATCAAATCTAGAGGAACTCTTTCTTTCATGGTCTCTTTTATTTTATGAAGAAACCTTTCCTAGACACCCACAGCAGACCATCCTGCGTGTTTCCTTGGCCAGAAGCATCACAAGCTCACCTTTGAAAAAGTCACTGTCAGAGGAATGGGATCCTCATAATTCACTTAAATCTGAATTTACCCCAGAGCCATGTGATGGAGGGCGAGCTTATCTGAAAAATCAGGGATTAAACTGCTCCGTAGGAAAAACAGGATAATATATTTTGAATAGACTACATGTGACTATGCTATCCAGGCTCTGCTACATAAGGACTCGCTACTTACATGGGAAAGTATAGGAAAGTTTAGAAAATTAGAGAGGTGGGAATTAACACTTCATGGTACTAGTCACAGCTGGTTCAGGTCCCACATTTCAGCACTTCCTCAGTTTGGGACTCTCTTTTTTTTACTAGGCCTTATAACATGTTTGTTCCTTGAATGTTCCCCACCTGCCTGGTCTGTCCTACTGTCTTTTTTTACTTTGAATGTTTTTCTTTGGTTCCTCATTTATGCCACAGCTTTGCCCTCCATTCCCAGCCCTCATCTCACAGGTGTAGCTCTAGACCTGCAGGTTCATTTACAATTAAATTATTTAAATTTCAGTTAAATGAGGAGAGCCTAGTGGTACCTCAAGTTCAGCAAGTTCAAACCATGGCCCTCCCTCTGCATTTTCTTATCTAGGATAAAAGCTGCGTGAGTCTTCCATTCATCCAAACTAGAAACTGACAGCATATGAAATCACTCCTTCTCAAGAATGAATCCCCCAAATCATTCTACAACCAAGTCATTGCAAGCATGCTTTTGACATGTTTTTCAGATATATTTTTTTAAAAATTCTTTGCTCAAGTCTTACTCATTTGTTGCCTGAATCGCTGTACTGGTCCCTCTCTAACCCATTCTCCACAAGGCAGCCAGGATGAGCTTTTAAAAAGTTAAACCATTTTGGAAATAGTGGAGGTGATTGCAGAACACTGTGAATGTAATTAACGTTGTTGAATTTTACAATTAAAAATGGCTAATGCAAAATTTTATGTTATATGTATTTTACCACAATAGAAAAACACTTTATAAAAAGTGTCAAAAGCTATTTACCTATATTAAAGGCAAATCATGTTAATGTAATAGTAAGGTTGCCCGACCTTAATTATAAAAAACAAAAACACAAGAAACTAAATCAGATAAAAGAAAGTAAAACAGATTGTTTCAGTGCCAGTGCCACTGCCAGGCTTAAATACACTTTGAATTTTCTGGGAGGAGAAGAATTTTCGTTTCCTTCCATGGCCCTTGGAGGCCCTACGTGACTAGCTCTGGAACCTTGGGATCGTATCTTTCTCCACTCTCTCCACCTGTTCCTCACTCAGCCAAGCTGCTTCCCATCATCCTCCCATCACCTACATCCTCTCCGACTCTGCACCCTTGCCCAGGCTGTCCTTTCCACCTGAGACATTCTTCCCCAGATCCCCAGGGACCAACCTCCTCAGTCCTCAAAGCCCAGCCCCAGTTTCTTCTTCCCTGGTCATCCCATTTAAGGAGCCTCGTGGGTTACTCCACCCCATTACCCTTCTATTTCCTTCCTAGCAGGAATCACTCTTTGTGATCATGACAACAGTTACGTGTTTGGTTATTAATTGTCTGTCTCTCTTGCTAGAAATTAAATTCCATGAGGAGTCTTTACTGTCTTGCTCAACATTGTATCCAAAATGCCTGTAAATATCCAATAAATGTCTAAAGAATGAGAGAATAAATGAAATAAATGAATACGTGAATAAGGATGAATGAATGAATGAATGGAATCTCTATCTATTGCAGGTATCTTCTTTCTTTTTATATACAACCACCTTTTTTTTAAAGTGCAAATTTGATCATAATTCTCTTCTTAAAATTTTCCCAAAGCCCTTCATTGCCCCCACGAGAATGACAAACTCAAATATATCCAGGAGCCAGTTAACAGTTGAATTAGTGGAGCAGGCCACGGGCGGTAAGGACTGTGACGAACCCGGCCGTCAGGAAGGCTCAGTCAGTTGTTGCTCGTGTGGAACAGAGGACCCTCATTGCCCAGTTGTCTGGATTTCTCTAAATGGCTTGAAAACTGGAATTTTTATGTGAACGCTTCTCTTTCTGAAATATTGGGAAATAATTTTTCTCACATTTTTGGGGCTAATGCAGTAGAGATAAAATAAAATATTTCTGTGGGCTGAATTCAGTTGCAGGCTGCCAATCTGCAGCCTCTGATTGCGGCAACTCTTTTGCCATGTCTTTATTTTATAGCCTCTTCTACCATGCACCCAGCCTGTAATTGCCTTCTTCTTTCCTTCTTTTATCCAGCGTCTGCAAAATGCAGCTGGCACTGTGAGAAAGCTCCCCAAACCTCTTTGAATCTTTTCCTCTCAGAACATCTTAGCTCCTTATCTATCTCTCTCTTTAGCTTTTATCCTGCATCACGTGTATGTCATGTACCACTGTATTACCAGGAATTGAGTTCTCTTTGAGGACAGTGCAGCTTAGAGGAAAGAAAAGAGTCTTTGGAGTTGAATCACTGCAGCCACTTGAACGAGTTGATTTCTTCCTGAATCTCAGTTTCCTCATCTTCACTTTGGCGATAAATACTGAGACTGTATATGCAGTGCCTGGCACACATTAGGTACAGTAAATAAAGGTGATTATTCATTGCCCAGTGTCTGATGCAATTTCTGACAGGTAGTAGGCAGTTAATGAGCATTTGTTGAATGGGTGAGTGAACGCCCATCCTGAGCTCTGGCTCTTGAATTACTGACACTTAAAACCTCCCCTTTCCATTGTCATGCTGTCCCTACTGTGTGATTTGCTCCCACTCTGGCTAACCAGCTGTGGGTGCTGACCTTTCCTGGATTTCCTGGCCTTTTGTTACCTACACCCAGGCCCCCTACAAAGCACATTCAGCACAGTGCCCAACACTGCTCACCCTTGTCTAGACTTAGCAGGACTCAGAGCCTCTGGGAGTTTATCACTCATTATCATAACAACAGCTTGTAAATTGTAAGGAACAGAATTCCTTGTGTTGGGCATTATACAAGGTTATGAGCTGAAATGTGTTCCCCCCAAATTCATATGTTGACATGCTAATCCCCAGTGTCTCAGAATGTGACTGTATTTGGAGATAGGGCCTTTAAAGAGGTAATTAAGTTAAAAATGAGATCATTAGGGTAGGCCCTTATCCAATATGGTGTTCTTATAAGAAAAGGAAGTCTAGACACAGATACAGAGGGAAGACTGTGTGAAGAAACAGGGAAAGGACAGCCATCTACAAGCCGAGGAGTGAGGCTTTAGAAAAAACCAGCCCTGCTGATACCTTGATCTCAGACTTCTAGCCTCCAAAATTGTAAGCAAATAAATTTCTGTTATTTAAGCCACCCGCTCTGTGGTACTGTTCTGGCAGCAAACAAATACGTCTTGCTTGTCCCACCCTTTCAAGTTGTGGAAAGAAAATTGGCTTAGCACCAGAAGATCTAGATTGAGCCTATTAACTCTGGCAAAAAACAGAAACAAAAACAAAACAGTCTTTGCATCTGTATTCATTGCTTGTGATTCAATTATCTGTAGAACAATTTTCCGAACACTGAGGTAGTTCATTCCTTAGTTCTTTGAATGAACATATGTTAGGCAGGGTTCTTTGTTGTAATGATTATAGCAATTACTAACATTTAATGAGTTTGCCCTGTACCAGCAATATGCTTGGCATTTTTCCTACCTAGTAATTCAGTCTTCCTAACATCACCCATCCCTTGTCCATCTGTCCGTCCATCCACACACTCACCAAAGTCCACTTCAGCAAGCCAGACCTTTCACAATTCCTGGGAGAGTGCCATAACTCTGAAATCTTAAACTTAGATGCCTTACATTCTGACCAACACCTTAATTCTTCTTGAGCTGCATGTGTCACATTTTTAGGCTTTCTGTCGTACCCTTATTGTTTTTATTTTAGTCACATGATATTACTTTATCTTTTCAAAGATAAATATAGAGGTTCTCAGGTAAATTTGAGATTACCATATGCCCTGCTTTGCCTGCTTTGTCTTGTTTATGTCTAATTATTAACACTACCCCTTTCATTCTAAAATATGTCCTGATTTGGACAAGGCATTATGTCTACCCTAAATAGAGACAAATTCAAATCACTGTTCTCAACTAAAATATCAATTCCCTGCTACTATACAATGCTGCATCTCAAACAACCACAAACCTCAATGGCATTCACCGACAAACATTTATTTTGGTCATGGGTTTGTGGTGTTCATCTAATCTGGAGTGGGTCCGCTGACCCACACTGAGTTTACTTGTGCATCTGTGGTCATCACCAGGCAGGCTCAGTGAGGATGGATTTGATTGAGATGACTAGGGTGACTCTGCTCTGTTCTCTGCTCTGTTCTGTTTGGACATGTCCTTTCGTGAAGATAGAGACACAAGAGAAGAGGTAGAAATAAGCACTTTTTAAAGCCTTTGCTTGCGTTGTCTGCTGACATCCTATTGACCAGAGCAAATACCATGGTCAAGCCCAGAGTGGGAGGGCTGTGTAGAAGGACATGGCAAAGGGCGGGGATTTGGGACAAAGGAAGACTCAGGGCATTGGTGCAGTCAGCCTACCACACAATCCACTGAAAACGTTGCCTACACCCAACTGCACCTCTCCTTTTGCCCCAGAGCCTTAGAGGCAGGGTGTCCCTCATTCTACTTGAGGGCTATTCTTGAATCTCTTTTGCTCCTCAAGTCCCTTGTTCTCAAGATCATACTTGGTTGGTAGGGAAGGTATTCTGAATTATTCCCTGAAAATATTGAATTGAAAGAATGACAAAAAGGGCACTCTGATGCCGCAGTCTTAGACTGTCATAGGCACAAAGGCTGTGCCTTCAGGAGATGTCATCTGATCATTTTAGTCTGGGGAACATTCAGCAATTTCAGGCCCTGTAGGACCCCTTGTTTCTAATGGCAAATGCACTAGGTTCTTCCTCGCCAGAGTGAGGCTTTGCCAAATGCAGGAAATGCTAAGAAAGAGCTTACTAAGATTCTTACAGTTCCAATCACAGCATCTCGAAACTCCAGCATAAGTATCTTTCATGGTCACAGAAATATCCCTTTTGGAAGCCAGGTCACTTGTATCTAACAGTTGAGTTTCACGTACCATGTTTCACTACAGTGCAAGTGCCATCTTGCTACCTTGGCCATGGTCGTATATTAATATACTGTGCATTACACACGCATTGTTACAACTGTCTATGTTTTGAAGACCTGTCTGCTGTCCTCAAGGACTAGAAGGGCATGAGCATGTCAGACCCAGCTGCTGCCCACCCTAGCTTCTTCAGTTTTATTTCCTTCTGCCTCTTCACTGGCCTTTTCTACTCTAGGATCAGTCTACTTTTCAGCTTTGGCTCTTACACCCCCGTATGTACCCCTTGGTTTTTTTTTTAAGGAGCACTGAGCGGTCTCCTGAAGGCATCATGCTCATCCTTACCTCTGTTTCCTTACGAATGGTGTCAATTTTGACATTAGTTCCTTTCTTTTTTCCTCTTGGGTAATTCCTGCTCCTCCTTTAATCCTCCATTGAATTTTCAATTTTTCCCGGATTCCATTAGTTCCCTCCTTTATCAGCATCCTAAGTTATGATTCGTATTTTCACAGTATTGGAGCTCTTGGTCAATCCTCTGCTCCAAACCTCCAGCAATCCACATTTTACGTTTACTAAAATTTAAAACCCTCCTCTCTGCCCTCACATTTCCTCCGTGTCATTTTCCCCTTTTCCCCTCTATTTTGTTCACACAGCTTTAGCCCCATTGGCTTCCTTACTTTTTCTCTAAAATGTCAGCCATTTGCCCTTGCTTTTCCATCAACCTATTAAGCTCTTCCATCAGTATCCAGTTGGGTAATGATTCTTTCAGTTCCTCTAAGTCTTTGCTCAAATATCACCTTCTAAGTGAGGCCTACCATGACCTCCTAACTGACATCTAGCATTCCTGACCCCTCTTATGTTGCTCTATTTTTTCCCATAGCACTTAGCACTTTCTAACATACCATAAAATATACTAATTTTTATGATTATTGTTACTGTTTGTCTCCCACTACTAAAATGCAAATTCCACAAAAGCAGGTATATGTTCATGCTTTGTTCATTGATGTATTCTAAGTGTTCAGAACAGTGCTTAATCATAATATTTTTTAACGTATTGATAACTGTTTTATGAACTTTTTGAGGTTTAGGGTGACATCTTATTCATTTGTATGCCCAGCATTTTACAAATAGGTAAAAGATAGTCCAGACTCTATCAGTAACTCTTGTACGAGTAAGAGAAAAACAAATTATCTTGAGAATCAGCAGAAATATTTAAAATGTTGATAAATGAGAAGTGGGAAAAAAAGCTTCATTAGTTATCACCAAGAAGAAAGCAACAGAGCAACAGATTGATCTATTTTAAACAAATTAGGGCCAAAAATGGACAAGTCTTACTTTTATCATCTTTTGTACCCCTGTTTGCGATTGCTTTATCAGTTATTTATTGAAGGA
This sequence comes from Eubalaena glacialis, assembly GCF_028564815.1. Classification (NCBI taxonomy): domain Eukaryota; kingdom Metazoa; phylum Chordata; class Mammalia; order Artiodactyla; family Balaenidae; genus Eubalaena; species Eubalaena glacialis. Next base: position 7,064,990 of record NC_083719.1, on the reverse strand, counting down.
AGTAGAATCAACCATATAAGTCACTAAAGAAAACAGGAACAATAAGTTATGTGTTTGGTAATGAATCTGAGTCTCAAAATCAGATCCCTTGCTTTGTCACTCTTATAACCAAATGTATGTGTTCAGAGACATTCAACACTGCTTTAATGCCTTAAAATATTTATCAGTTAATAATCCTTTTTAAAATCATTCTGTAAGGCAGGGTTACTAAAAAGAAGTACATGTTTAATGAATAATACCTAAAATAGAGACGCTGTAAGACCTTCGAGTAAATGGAAATTGAGGAAACAGGAATGACATTTCCAAATTAGAATGTAAAGTTGAGCTCCTGAGTTCAGAGTGAACTATATGCTTGTAAATAATGTGAGAAATCAGTGAGAACTTAGAAAAACTAATTCCTAAGTCTTTAATAGATGAACATGGACATCAGTTTTTGCTACACTAAATGATCCTAATTTGTCTTCCATTTGTAGAAAAACCATTATTAGTCTGTCCACAATAGTCACAGTGAATTCCACTGTTTTCTTCCTTCTTAGGGTCCTGACTTCATATTGAAGTGATCTTTTCTGAAATCCACTTACTTACTACCTAATTACAAGCATTCTTATTTTAAAAAAATCATTTTATGATCTATTATTTTTAATAAAGAAGACTCTTAAACATACTTAATTCTCCTGGTTTGAAATGTTTTGAAGATGTGAGCTAAGCATGATATAGACTCTCTCTGGTTTAAAACTTACAATCATTAACTTTCTAGTGATTAGAAGTAATTTACTGGAGGAAAAAGTCTCATCTGTGTTTAACTCAAGGAGAAATTGTCTCTGCTTATTGTGAAGACAGGTGCTTTGTGGAGCTTGACCCTGCTCCCTGGGAGCAGATGCTGCCTCTCAGTGGTCCAGGTGAGGCCAGGCTGTGGTGACTTTTGGGGTTATGTCCTAGGGACAGTGAGAACCCCTTTGGCAGAGTCCATACAACTCAGTGTCCCAAAGGTGTGAATCGTCTGCACTAAGTTCTCCCTGGACTGATGACATTTGCTAAAGTTGGAAATTCATAAATGGAAGGAGAGGATGGAGAACAAGCAAAACAAACATAAGTGGGGATTGGGAATAAAGTATGTTTATGAAGGAAAATCCTCAGAATTTAACATGGAGATGAAGAAGGACTGTAAAATCAAAATAGACCACGAGCCAGTTGGGAGTGCATTTTATCATCAGGGAAGATGCTTCAAATGGAGTGTCTTTGTGAACAGTGGGCACTCTTCAGAGTCAGCAAGCACATGGCTAAGGCCTGATTTCTAACTCCCAGAGTTTCAACATGCTAGAGTGATGCTATGTGGGCTTAGAGCATGTTGAACAAATGTCATGAAGTGTGATGCTACACAATGAATCTCCCCTTCCTAACTTTCAGGGCTGTTTTGGCCTCACCAGAGGGCACTGGGTAGATTTGCTATGTTGGGTACCACAGATGCATTTCAGAAATTTTGTTGCAAGTCAAATTTGGTGTCATGGTGTCAGAGGTTATTTTAAAGAAGTAGCCTCCCTGCTCTATTTATAATGTGCCAGGTAAGGGGACTCCATTTACACGTGATCTGTAGTCCTTCACACAATTCTCCATGCTGGATAGGGATGTCCTCATCTTACAGATGAGCAGACTGAGCTCAGACAGATTAAACACCTTGCTGGGCCCACGGGGGTGAGGATTTGAAAGCAGATCTAACTCCACAACTTCCTGCATTTCTCCCCCTTCACTTCTCACGGCCTCCTCTTGTTTGGTCAGAACATTTTAAGGAATACAAACCTCACAACCTTCTTTGGTTTCTTTGCCGAGGTCCAATTTAAAATAAAATGCATTGAGTTAGTGTTACAAAGCTGATCCCCTGATAGATTTTGCCGTTGACAAGGGATATGAGGAAATTGAAAAAATTCAGAGTCTTTCTTTGATTGTTAAAGGCTTGCACAGAAGATAAATGAATCAGGATTATTAAACCCAAATCAGAAGCCTCTGGAGTAATTTAATAAACTTATTCATGTATACATACTTGTGATAAAAGACACCAAGGGATCAATTTCTTTGGTGCTCTAGAAATAATGTAGTATTCTGTCTCTTTCATACGTTAAGCCCTAAGTGCCTGAAAGTCGAGGAACTATGAAATCCGTATCTTTAGATAAGAGCTCTATACTTGTTAGTAAGTAATTTGAAATGTTTGAATTTAAACTTCCATATTCAAATTAGAATGGATTAATCAACGCTTCCTATTTATCATCCATCTCCCTATCCTAGCGAAATATCGTGGATGCAAAGGGACAAACGTACACACTCACAGGAAAATCTGTAGCATAAAACATGAAATCCACACAAATGAGATATGCCTTAGTATACAAGGCTTCAATGAATTGCATGGGAATATGCTATCATTGATATATCAACTCAGAAAAATGGTTAAAGGTTGATTGTCTGAAGATTAGTTCTAAGGAGAGTTAAGTCCTAGTTTATTCTTTTGATTGTCCTGGTGTAATTGTAGCATCCTGTTTCTAAGAGTGTTCCAGTTTCGGATCTTACATTATATTGTCACCCTATTTATAAAATGTTCAGATCTGGGTGTTTTAGTAAATTTGCTCCAAATTGTTGAGTAAATTTGCTCTAATATGTTTATGTTTTGGTAAACATCATGAAACAATCATTCAACACTGTATTGGGGGAAAATATCTCTGGGTACTTCTATTTTCTTTGTATATTGGTCTAGATCAAGACCTTAGTTTCTCAAAACTAGCTTCTTCTTCAAAGAGCTAGGAATCAAGGACTAAGCAATGAAATGGATGATTCTCTCCTTGAATGCTGAAGAGGGCATTTGATGAAAATCAAATAATGTTGTTCTACAATATATTCTTTCAATTAAACTTTATTTTTTAAAAATTAGACCTTTTAACTCTATTACTGTGTGTAAAATACTTCCAGATCTTTGAATTCAAGTTAATATTTTTCAAAATTATTTTTCTTAATATTTTACTTTTAAATGTTTTCCACACTTCTAAGTGCTGTTTATGAGCCTGCAGGTTAACTTATTAAAAACAGCAATAATAACATTCAATTATAATTTAAAAAATAAAATCAGGAAACTTAGGTCATCCTAAATAAAATTATTTTATGAACTATACATAAATGCATGTTGTAAAGAAACTTGGATATATAGCCAGGCTGCAACTGATACTGGATTCTCTTCCATTCTTTTTGAGTTTGTTCATCTTCTCCATGCCAAATGTTTCTACAAATTTCATTTCTTTTCTGAGTAATCTCAGAGACCTTATTTTACATGACCATTTTGGAAACAAAGTTGTAAAACAAAATTCTTAAATTATATATAATTCCTTTCCTGCACATGAATTTTTATAGGAAACCATGTAATTCATAAGTAAATACGTTATCCAAGTGCATGGGATAAAAGCCACATCTCTATACACAAACCTGGGCTCACACAAGCACATGAAATCATTATGCAGGCTGACATATTCTCATGCCTATTTTCAGCCTTGATTAGTTAGCACATCTATTCATACGTACCCATATGAATTATGTACAAAGTCTCCTCAGATCTCTCTTTCACTCACATTCATTGTAAATTAGGTGATGCCGGCTTTATAATTTCTTTGATTAACTCAGAAGTGCCACAAATTAGGTTTGTGGCAAATTGCATTTTAGTAGGAAACAGACTTTAAATATTTAAATAAAGGAGGGAAAACAATTTGCATCCTCTCATCCTTCCTGGTGAGATTTACGCCCCCTCACCCTCTACCCCCTACCAGATTGTATCTGTAAATGGAGGTCTCTGGATCTATTTACTATCTGAAGGCTCTATGGGGCAGTGGTAACTTAAATATTATTCCTCTTCCTTGACATCTTTGAAAAAGGATAAGATACTACTGGCTTCATTTCACGGAGCTCTGCTTTCTAAGGAATGGAGCTTCGCAATTCAACAGCAGGTCAAACAATCAGAAGCTAGGCATTGTCCTACAAGGCCATGCTGCAGGGCAGCACAGTTTCCCCAAGTATGGTTTGGCTCATTGAACAAAGTGGTCTGTGTATACTCAAACACACTCTTTCCTTGTTTACTTAGTGGGTTAAAATCTATTGATTTGACCATTTCTATTAAAAACATACTTAGTTACAACATCATAAAAATAATTTCTGGAGACAAGCAAGATTAGGGAGGTTTAGAGCCATCAGAAGAGGTTTTTCTGTGGAAGGAAGATGGTGAGGGCAAAGCTACCTGAGACATCAGAGTTAAAGACGTTTCAGTGTAGTAGAAGACAGACATGCAGCAGACACAGGAAAGAACTCATCACACGGAGGCCATAGTGGATGCTATTTAAAATGCCTTGTCTGGAGCCAGGTCACATGCTCTCCAATGATATTCATTAAGCTTTAGAGTTATTGCCTCTTCCTCCCTCATTCCTTGCTTTTCCTATGGCATTCCCGAGAGCCCGTAGAGCATGAGATCCAGTTCCATCGGGCATTTTTCTCCGCCTGCAGTCAGTTCTACAACTCTTTTCAGCTGATTACTGTAAAAACCTGCTCTCCACACCACATGCAGTTTAGCGACTTCCCATCTCAGAGCTTGCCAACTTGGCCACTTAAGCCACTAGAGAGAAATCCAAATCTGTCCTTGAGTATTGTTAGCACAATTGATGTCCTCTTTGCTTATCATGATTTTTTTGAGTATTTTAGATGCAGGGGCTCTAGGTCAGATGGCCTGGGTTCAGACAATGATGGAGTCCAGTTCTATATTTCAGTCTTTAGGCAAGTGTCTGTGAGTGTCTTATGCTAATATTACAGGCTCTTTTGTAGTCCAGTGTGTTTTCATTGTTTTATTAATTATATGTCTATTGGAATACAATTCAGTTCAACCTACCAGAGCATATGGCCAATAGAGTTGTCCCAAAAGATACCTAATTATCCCTGAAAATGTGTTCTAACAGATATAGTTGTTGTCTGCACCATTCTGAATACCAAAAGTTGTTGCTAGAATTACCCTAATTGCACTGTAAAATTTAATTACTCGCTATTAAATGGAATGTTCTTAGAAATAGAGAACAAGAAGAATCAAATCTAGTTGTTAGAATTTAAAAAGCATTTATCTAAGAGGCAACTCTGTTTGTAAAGGCAAAGATAGGTTCAATACTTATACCATCCAAAAGAATGTTATGCAAATAACATTTGAGAAAGGAAAAAAAAAAAAGGAGCAGCTCCTGACATTGGGAAGCTGGCCTGGCTCTCACAGCTAGGCCACATTATCCTCCTGTTGGACATAAGTAATCTCAGAGAAAACTGACTTACTCTGATGCTATGATAAAGTGAGACCAAAAAAAGGCCAATTTATAATTTTGTCTAAACATAGACAAAAACAAGGTCACTGCTATGAACTGAATGTTTGTGTCTCCCTCAAATTCATATGTCAAAATCCTAACCCCCAGTGTGACAGTATTAGGAGGTGGGTCTTTTGGAGGTTTTTAGATCTTGAGGGTAGAGCCCTCATGAGTGGGATCAGTGTCCTTATAAAGAGACCCCAGAGAGCACTCTCTCAACCTCTTTCCACTATGTGAGGACACAATGAGAAGTCAGTGGTCTGCAGCCCAGACAGAGTAGTGGTCTCACCAGATCCTGACCAGCCTGGCACCTAGATCTTAGACTTCCCAGCCTCCAGCGCTGTAAGAAATAAATTTCTGTTGTTTATAAGCCACCCAGTCTGTGGTATTCTGTTATAGCATTCCAAAGTGACTGAGACAGTCACTGTGCCACCCACAGAACACCAAACACACCCCTTTTTAATAAATGAGTGACTGGTACTTCTTTATCTAATAACAGTATCACCCCAGCTTTCTGACGGCATCAGATATACAGGAAGCCCCTTGACCATTTACCTAACCAATATCTAAATACTGTAGTATTAGTGTATCTTCATTTTAACGCTTTCTTACTGAGACACCCACTATTCTCCATGGCATATGCTCACCTTCGCTGCAACAAGTACTGAACCCAAATTATTTAACTACAGGTATGTTCCTGGTGATCTTTGGCTTTGTTTAAATGTTAAAAATAAAATTTAATTGGAAATCTATATAATTCTCAAATTTGTCTTGAGTCTGCTCAATGAAGGTAAAACTTTGCACAATTTTGTCAGCTCTTTCTTTCCACTATTAGGAAAAAAGTCTCTATCTGCTTTTAAGATTTTTTTCTTTTTCTTTAGTTTTCAGAAGTTTATGATGTGTCTTGGTGTAGATTTCTTTGGTGTTTCCTACTTGGATTTTCTCAACTTCTTGAATCCGTGATTGTGTATATTTTCCATATTTTGGAAAATTTCAGTCATCATTTCTTCAAATACTCTTTTAGTCTAACCCTCTTTCTCCACTCTTTGTGGAATTCTGAAAATAAATATGTTGGGTCTTTTGTTATTTTCCCACAGGTTCCTGAGGCTCTGCTACATTTTTTTTAAGTCTGTTTTCTCTGTGTTGTTCAGATTAGGTGAATTCTATTGATCTGTCCTCAGATTCATCCTCTGTCATCTCCAGTCTGCTATTGACCTTATCCAGTGAGTTTTTTAAGTTTCCATTATTGCATTTTTCACTTCTATAATTTCCATTTGATTCTTTTTTATGACTTCTATTTTATTGATGAGACTTTCTATCTTTTCATTTGTTTTCAGAAGATGTGTGATAGATTGTGGAAGTATTGTTATGATAACTGCTTTAAAATCCTTGTCAGATAAATCCAACTTGCGATTTATCTTAGTGTTGTTGTCAACTGGTTGACTGATTTTTTTTCCATTCAAGTTGTGATTTTCTTGGTTCTGGTATGACAGGTGAATTTTGATTATATCCTAGACATTTTGATTACTATGTTAGGAGACTCCAGTATTATTTAGATTTTTTATTTAGTAGGTGTCCACTCTGTTCAGGTTTAGCATGCAGGTCCTGGACTGCTTTTCAGGGCTGTGGTTCCAATGATAGTTTACTTTTTATTGTATGAAGGGTGTTACTTTATTGTATCTGTTTGGGTTATGTGATACCACTTGAGCCCTGCTATCCTACTGGTGCTGCCTCATGGAGCAAAAAGGGTTTCCTACTGTTTCTCTACTGGGGAAAGGAGTCTCAAACCCACAGGGACCAAGAGGTTTCCCTGGGTGGGCACTTGCTGTGGAAAGATGCCCCCTATCTCTTGGGGATGGAGAGGATTTCCCAAGTTGTATAGTTATTGTGGTCAGACTCCCTTACTGGTGCCCTTTGGCTGCCCTGGTGTCTCTGGTAAGGGAGTGGAGTCTCAATTAAGTAGAATCAAAAGTCTTCCTGGGCCAAGCTGCTTTTTGTAGCCAGGTCCCCCGCTCTGCTGTTGCCTGCCCACTTAAGTATTTCTCAACAGAGGAGAGCTTCCCCTGGCTGATTTCTGTTAGTGAGGGTCCTTATTGTCCCATTGTCAATGATGTTTAGCTCACTGATTTTGTCAGGGAGACTCCTATTCAATTGGAGGGAGGAATGGACCTTCTGTTGCTACATTAGAGGCCAGGAAATGCCAGGCCTGAGTTGCCTTCTCCTGTTGGATATAGGGTTGTAAGACATCCTGCCACTGTGCTTTTCACCAGTCCTGATGCCCTAAGTCAGTTCATCCTCCTGCCACCTTTCAGAGCTCTCCTCTGGATGTCTCTTGCATTATTCCCAGGGTTTATAGTTGTGCTTAGTGAGGAGGAACACAGAGAAATGGGTCTATACCATCTTGCTCAGATGAAAAGTCCCAATTTGCCCAAATGAATTTTGACAAAGGTATAAGAGCAATTCCATAGACGAAGGATAACTTTTTCAACAAATGATGCTGGAGCAATTGGACATCTATAGGCAAAAAAACCCAAAGTCCAAAAAACAACAACAAAAAAACTTCAACTTAAACGTCACACCATGCACAAAAATTAACTCTAAATAGATCACATACTTAAATGTAAAATTATAAAACATTTAGTATAAAAATAGAAAAAAACTTTCATGACATCAGGCTAGGCAAAAAGTTCTTAGACTTTACATTAAAGGCATAATCAATAACAAAAAATCAATAAATTGTACATTATCAAAATTAAAACCATTTATTCTTAAAGACCTCGAGAACAACAAAAGACAGTTATATACTGGGAGAAATATTTATGAACCATGCATCCAACAAAGGACTAGTACCTAGAATACATAGGGAAATTTCAATATGTAACTGCTTAAAACACACACACGCAAAAGCAAAAAGCAATTCAGTTTGCAAGTAGGCAAAATACATGAAGAGAAATTTCACCAAAAAGGATATACAAATGGCAAATAAGCACACGAAAAGATGTCCAACGTCTTTAACCATTAGCAAAATGCAAATTAAAACCACAATAAGATAATACTACAATGTATTAGAATGGTTAAAATGAAAAGTAGTGACAACACCACATGTTTACAAGGATGCAAAGAAACTAGATATGTATACATTACTGATGGGAATCTAAAATGGTGTAGCCACTCTGGAAAACAGTTTGGCAGATTAATATAAAACTAAACATGTGGGGTGGAGTCAAGATGGCATACTAGGAGGACGTGGAGTTTGCATCTCCTTACAACTAGGGCACCTACCAGGCACCAGTGGGGGACCATGGACACCTAAGGGGATGGGAGGAACCCCCAGAGACCGGGTAGGATGTGGGGTGTGGGGGGAGTGAAGGGGGAGGAGAAATGGAGGCTGGACAGAACTGGTGCCCCTGAGGTGTGGCTGGGGAAGGGGAAGGGATCCCATGCCCGAAGGGGGAAATTGGGGAGCCATTGGGAGGGCAGAGGATCAAAAGGGAGCATGGCCAGGTTTGCCCTGCCCACTTGGGCCCCCAGGAACCTGCTGAGATCCCAGGCCTGATCCTCTGCCCACCGAGGCCCCCTCCAGCCATGCAGGTCCTGAGGGAGAGGGAGGGAGGGAAGGGGGAGCAAAAGTAAAGGCCGGACCTCTGGGACCAGCACCCCTGTGGGGTGGCTAGGGGAGGGGAGGGGTTCCTACACCCAGTGGGACCCACCCACGGTTAGGGTCCAGAGGCGACGGGGGAGACCCTGGGGGAGATGGTGGGGGAGGGGCACGAAGGAACAGAAGGGAACGGGGCCAGAGCTTTCCCTGTCCACGTAGGCACCGGAGAGCCTGCTGGGCTTTGGGGCCTAATCCTCTGCCCTTGGGGCCTCCCTCCTGCCTTGCAGAGCCCAAGCCCTGCCCCTACCCCCCCCACTCAGGGCCCCACCTCTACACTCGGAGACCCCCTCTGAGACCCCCTCCAATGCGCTGGGCCTAAACCCCACCCACACACCCTCATTCAGGGCCCTTCCTCCAAACTCCAGAACTCCACACTCCAGAGGCCCCCCTTTCTATGTGCTGCCTCTCCCCTTCTGTGCAGGTCCTAAGCAGAGGCCCCGCCCCATGCTCAAAAGTCAACCCCCCACCTGCCTAGGTCCCGGCTCACCCAAAACCCCACCTGTGCCTAAGTTCCACCCCTGCCTAGACTCTGCCCCCATAGCCAAGGCTTTTTTTTTTTTTCCTCTTTTAGATTGGGGTTCTGTTTTACCTTGTTGATTCATTGTTGTTGATTCTTTTATATTTTTGTTTTTCCTAACCTTTTATTTTTCTAATTTTATTTTATTCTTTATACTTTGTTATTGTTCTCTCCTTTTGGCTTGTAACCCCCCCGCCCCACTTTTTTTTTTCTTTTTTCTGTTGGGGTTTTATTTTACCCTGTTGCAATTGTTTCAATTATAGTTTTATTTTTTTCCTAATATATATTTTATCTTTCTAATTTTATTTTGTTTTTTATTCTTTGATATTGTACTGCTCCTTTTCTTTCTTTCTTCCTTTTTTTTGTTTTTTTTGTTTTGTTTACTGTGCCACAAAGCTTGCAGGATCTTGGTTCCCAGGCCAGAGGTCGGGCCTGCGCTCCTGTGGTGGGAGCTCCAAGTCCAAACCACTGGACTAACAGTGAACCTCAGACCCCAGGGAATATCAATCGAAGTGAGGCCTCCCTGAGGAGGAAGGTCCTCCTGAGGTCCTCATCTCAGCACCAAGACCCAGCTCTATGCAACTGCCTGAAAACTCCAGTGCTGGATGTCTCAGGTCAAACAACCGGTAAGACAGGAATAGAGCACCACCCATCAAAAAAAAAAAAAAGATGAAACCACAGAAACATTTGTTACAGATGAAGGAGCAAGATAAAAACCTACAAGACCAAATAAAAGAAGATGAAATAGGCAACCTACCTGAAAAAGAATTCAGATTATTGATAGTAAGGATGATCCAAAATCTCGGAAACAAAATGGAATAAATACAAGAAACATTTAACAAGGATCTAGAAGAACTAAAGAGCAAAAAAACAGTGAGGAGCAACACAATTACTGAAATTAAATATACTCTAGAAGGAATCAATAACAGAATAACTGAGGCAGAAGAACAGATAAGTGAGCTAGAAGATAAAATGGTGGAAATAACTGCCAGGGCGCAGAATAAAGAAAAAAGAATGAAAAGAAGTGAGGACAGTCTCAGAGACCTCTGGGAAAACATTAAGTGCAACACATTTGAATTATAGGGGTCCCAGAAGAAGAAGAGAAAAAGAAAGGGTCTGAGAAAATATTTGAAGAGATTATAGTCGAAAACTTCCCTAACATGGGAAAGGAAATAGTCAATCAAGTCCAGGAAACACAGAGAGTACCACACAGGATAAACCCAAAGAGAAACACACTGAGACACGTATTAATCAAACTATCAAAAATTAAATATGAAGAAAACTATTAAAAGCAGCAAGGAAAAAGCAAATAACAACAACAAATAACATACAAGGGAATCCCCATAAGGTTAACAGCTGATTTTTCAGCAGAAACTCTGCAAGCCAGAAGGGAGTGGCAGGACATAGTTAAAGTGATGAAAGGGAAAAACCTACTACCACGATTACTCTACCCAGCAAGGATCTCATTCAGATTTGACAGAGAAATTAAAACCTTTACAGATAAGCAAAAGTTAAGAGAATTCAGCACCACCAAACCAGCTTTATAACAAATGCTAAAGGAACTTCTCTAGGCAGGAAACACAAAAGAAGGAAAAGACCTACAATAACAAACCCAAAACAATTAAGAAAATGGTAATAGGAACATATATATTGATAATTACCTTAAATGTAAATGGATTAAATGCTCCCACCAAAAGACACGGACTGGCTGAATGGATACAAAAACAAGACCCATACATATGCTGTGTACAAGAGACCCATTTCAGACCTAGGGACACATACAGACTGAAAGTGAGAGGATGGAAAAAGATATTCCATGCAAATGGAAATCAAAGAAAGCTGGAGTAGCAATTCTCATATCATACAAAATAGGCTTTAAAATAAAGACTATTACAAGAGACAAACAAAGACGCTACATAATGATCAAAGGATCAATCCAAGAAGACGATATAACAATTGTAAATATTTATGCACCCAACATAGGAGCACCTCAATACATAAGGCAAATGCTAACAACCGTAAAAGGGGAAATCGACAGTAACAAAATCACAGTAGGGGACTTTAACACCCCACTTTCACCAATGGACAGATCATCCAAAATGAAACTAAATAAGGAGACAAAAGCTTTAACTGATACATTAAACAAGATGGACTTAATTGATCTTTATAAGACATTCCATATATGGACATGTCCATATATGGACATTCCATATTCTGTGGTTCCAAACAACAGCAGAATACACTTTCTTCTCAAGTGCTCATGGAACATTCTCCAGGATAGATCATACCTTGGGTCACAAATCAAGCCTTGGTAAGTTTAAGAAAATTAAAATCGTATGAAGTATCTTTTCCAACCACAACACTATGAGACTACATATCAATTACAGGAAAAAATCTGTAAAAAATACAAACACATGGACGCTAAACAATACACTACTTAATAATGAAGTGATCACTGAAGAAATCAAAGGGGAAATCAAAAAATACCTAGAAACAAATGACAATGGAGACACGACGAACCAAAACCTATGGGATGCAGCAAAAGCAGTTCTAAGAGGGAAGTTTATAGCAATACAATCCTACCTCAAGAAACAAGAAACATCTCAAATAAACAACCTAACCTTACACCTAAAGCAGTTAGAGAAAGAAGAACAAAAAACCCCCAAAGTTAGCAGAAGGAAAGAAATCATAAAGATCAGATCAGAAATAAATGACAAAGAAATGAAGGAAGCAATAGCAAAAATCAGTAAAACTAAAAGCTGTTTCTTTGAGAAGATAAAGAAAATTGATAAAATTGATTAGCCAGACTCATCAAAAAAAAAAAAAAAGGGAGAAGACTCAAATCAACAGAATTAGAAATGAAAAAGGAGAAGTAACAACTGACACTGCAGAAATACAAAGGATCATGAGAGATTGCTACAAGCAAGTATATGCCACTAAAATGGACAACCTGGAAGAAATGGACAAACCCTTAGAAAAACACAACCTTCTGAGACTGAACCAGGAAGAAATAGAAAATATAAACAGACCAATCAAAAGCACTGAAATTGAGACTGTGATAAAAAATCTTCCAACAAACAAAAGCCCAGGACCAGATGGCTTCCCAGGTGAATTCTATCAAATATTTAGAGAAGAGCTAACACCTATCCTTCTCAAACTATTCCAAAATATAGCAGAGGGAGAAACACTCCCAAACTCATTCTACGAGGCCACCATCACTCTGATACCAAAACCAGACAAAGATGTCACAAAAAAGGAAAACTACAGGCCAATATCACTGATGAACATAGATGCAAAACTCCTCAACAGAATACTAGCAAACAGAATCCAACAGCACATTAAAAGGATCATACACCATGATCAAGTGAGGTTTATCCCAGGAATGCAAGGGTTCTTCAATATACACAAATCAATCAAGGTGATACACCATATTAAAAAATTGAAGGATAAAAACCAAAAGATCATCAATAGATACAGAAAAAGCTTTTGACAAAATTCAACATCCATTTATGATAAAAACTCTCCAGAAAGTAGGCATAGAGGGAACCTACCTCAACATAATAAGGCCATATATGACAAATCCAGAGCCAACATCATTCTCAATGGTGAAAAACTGAAACCATTTCCTCTAAGATCAGGAAAAAGACAAGGTTGCCCATTCTCACCACTATTATTCAACATAGTTTTGGAAGTTTTAGCCACAGCAATCAGAGAAGAAAAAGAAAGAAAAGGAATCCAAATCAGAAAAGAAGAAGTAAATCTGTCACTGTTTGCAGATGGCATGATACTTTACATAGAGGATCCTAAAGATGCTACCAGAAAGCAACTAGAGCTAATCAGTGAATTTGGTAGAGTAGCAGGATACAAACTTAATGCACAGAATTTCTTGCATTCCTATACACTGATGAAAAATCGGAAAGAGAAATTAAGGAAACACTCCCATTTACCATTGCAACAAAAAGAATAAAATACCTAGGAATAAACCTATCTAAGGAGACAAAAGACCTGTATGCAGAAAGCTATAAGATACCAAAGAAAGAAATTAAAGATGATACAAACAGATGGAGAGATTTACTGTGTTCTTAGATTGGAAGAATCAACATTGTGAAAATGACTATACTACCCAAAGCAATCTACAGATTCAGTGCATCCCTATCAAACTACCAATGGCATTTTTCACAGAACTAGAACAAAAAATTGCAGAATTTGTATGGAAACACAAAAGACCCCAAATAGCCAAAACAATCTTGAGAAGGAAAAACGGAGCTGGTGGCATCAGGCGCCTGGACTTCAGACTATACTACAAAACTACAGTAATCAAGACAGTATGGTACTGGCACAAACACAGAAATATAGATCAATGGAACAGGATAGAAAGCTCAGAGATAAACCCATGCACATATGGTCATCTTATCTTTGATAAAGGAGGCAAGAGTATACAATGGAGAAGAGACATCCTCTTCAATAAGTGGTGCTGGGAAAACTGGACAGCTACATGTAAAACAATGAAATTAGAACAGTTCTTAACACCATAAAGAAAAATAAACTCAAAGTGAATTAAAGACCAAAACGGTAAAGCAAGACACTCTAAAACTCTTAGAGGAAAACATAGGCAGAACACTTTATGACATAAGTCACAGGAAGATCCTTTTTGACCCACCTCCTAGAGAAATGGAAATAAAAACAAAAATAAACAAATGGGACCTAATGAAACTTAAAAGCTTTTGCACAGCAAAGGAAACCATAATCAAGACGAAAAGACAACCCTCAGTATGGGAGAAAATATTTGCAAATGAAGCAACTGACAAAGGATTGATCTCCAAAATATACAAGCAGCTCATGCAGCTCAATATCAAAAAACAAACAGCCCAATCCAAAAATGGGCAGAAGACCTAAATAGACATCTCTCCAAAGAAGATATACAGATGGCCAACAAACACATGAAAGGATGCTCAACATCACTAATCATTAGAGAAATGCAAATCAAAACTACAATGAGGTATCACCTCACACCAGTCAGACTGGCCATCATCAAAAAATCTACAAACAATAAAGGCTGGAGAGTGTGTGGAGAAAAGGGAGCCACCTTGCACTGTTGGTGGGAATTTAAATTGGTACAGCCACTATGGAGAACTGTATGGAGGTTCCTTACAAAACTAAAAATAGAACTACCATACGACACAGCAATCTTACTACTGGGCCTATACCCTGAGAAAACCATAATTCAAAAAGAGTCATGTACTACAATGTTCATTACAGCACTATTTGCAATAGCCAGGACATGGAAGCAACCTAAGTGTCCATCGACAGATGAATGGATAAAGAAGTTGTGGCACATATATACAATGGAATATTACTCAGCCATAAAAAGAAACAAAATTGAGTTATTTGTAGTGAGGTGGATGGAAATGGAGGCTGTCACACAGAGTGAAGTAAGTCAGAAAGAGAAAAAGAAATACCATATGCTAACACATATATGTGGAATCTGAAAAAAAAAATGGCCCTGAAGAACTTAGGGGCAGGGCAGGAATAAAGACACAGACGTAGAGAATGGTCTTGAGGACACAGGGATGGGGAAGCATAAGCTGGGACAAAGTGAGAGAGTGTATATATATACACTACCAAATGTAAAATATATACACTACCAAATGTAAAATAGATAGCTAGTGGGAAACAGCTGCGTAGCACAGCGAGATCAGCTCAGTGCTTTGTGACCACCTAGAGGGGTGGGATATGGAGGGTGGGAGGGAGATGCAAGAGAGAAGGGGTATGGGGATATACATATGCATATAGCTGTTTCACTTTGTTATACAGCAGAAACTAACACAACACTGTAAAGCCATTATACTCCATTAAAGATGTTAAAAAAAAAAACCTAAACATGTAACTGTCATACAATATCCAGTAATTGCATGCTGGGGCATTTATCCCATGAATGCTACTCTGCAATAAAAAGCACAAACTGCTAATACATTCCACAACATGGATCTGCAAGGAATTTTTCTGAGTGAGAAAATCCAATCCCGAAAGGTTACATGCTGCATAATTCCTTTTATATAACATTATTGAAATGACAAAATTATGGAAATGGAGAACGGATTAGTGTTGCCAGGGATTGGGGTGGGGAGAGGGAGGGAGACAGGCATGACTACAGAGGTCCAGGGGGAGGGATCCTTTTGGTGACAGAATTGTTCTGTGTCTGGGCTGTATCAATGTCAGTATTCTGTATTTTACTATAGTTTTGAAAGATACTAACATGGAATCCCTCTGTATTATTTCTTAGAACTGCATGTCTACGTTGATCTCAAAATAAAAATTTAATTAAAAAATCAAGGTTGGGCTTCCCTGGTGGTGCAGTGGTTGAGAATCTGCCTGCCAATGCAGGCGACGCGGGTTCGAGCCCTGGTCTGGGAAGATCCCACGTGCCACGGAGCGGCTGGGCCCGTGAGCCACAACTGCTGAGCCTGCGCGTCTGGAGCCTGTGCTCCGCAACAGGAGAGGCCGCGATGGTGAGAGGCCCGCGCATCGCGATGAGGAGTGGCCCCCGCTTGCCGCAGCTAGAGGAAGCCCTGGCACAGAAACGAAGACCCAACACAGCCAAAAATAAATAATAAATAAATTAAAAAAAACAAAAAAAAAACAAAGGGCCTTAATGTCATTACTGCTATGACCCTAAAGTTTAAAAAAAAAAAAAAAAAAAAAAAAAAAAAATCAAGGTCATAGGCTTCCCTGGTGGTGCAGTGGTTAAGAATCCGCCTGCCAATGCAGGGGACATGGGTTCAAGCCCTGGTCCAGGAATATCCCACATGCCGCGGAGCATCTAAGCCCGTGCACCACAGCTACTGAGCTTGCACTCTAGAGCCTGTGAGCCACAACTACTAAGCCCACATGCCACAACTATTGAAGCATGCATGCCTAGAGCCCATGCTCCACAATAAAAGAAGCCACCTCAGTGAGAAGCTCGTGCACCACAACGAAGAGTAGCCCCTGCTCACCGCAACTAGAGAAAGCCCGCATGCAGCAACGAAGACCCAACGGAGCCAAAAAATAAAAATTAATTAATTAATTAATTTAAAAAACATCAAGGTCACATTATCACCTCAATTAATAAGAGACAGATTGGTGGGGAAATCCATGTAAATAAAACATGTCTAGTCTTTTCTGTAGGTTTACCACTATGAGCTAGTTATGCTAGCATATGTTTGCTCACTTATATTCATGATACCACACTGACTGCTATATAGTGGTGAAAAGTTTTAATCTAGGGATGCTTCCATCTGAAATGTATAAAGTGCTTGTTTTGTCAGTAATCAGCATTAATAAGTGATTAAATTTTTCTTTTTCTTATTCTTACTTTTTCAGATGATCTCTGTTTAACAGCATCTGGAAATGTATGCATCATTTATATACTACAATTTCCAAATTCATTAGAGAAAAAGAAAATGGATTCAGGTGCAGAAAAAAAAGAGTGATTAGGAGAGATTCTTTACCACTTTTAAGTACAAACATCTCAATTAAACAACCATGAACTATTACCCACATGTGTCAGTTACAAGTTAGGAATTACTGTGGTTAGCACCTTAAAACTATGCCCAATTTAAGGCCTCAGTAATACAATAGTAATGCAAACTCAAAGCTTCATTATAAAAATTATGAGAAACAAAAACTTTTAAAAATATTCAGACCCAACCATAGTATGTCTGCATGTGGAGTAGTCTGTGCAGTGTTGTTTTTCACGAATGCTAACTGATACTACCGAACCAAACATGAGTCTGCTTGCCTGCCTCATAGCAAAGCCAATTTACTGACACTGGTTGTAGAGAAGGAAAGTACAGCATTTATTGCAGGGTCAAGCAAGGAGAATGGGTGGCTCATGCTCAAAAGATCCAAACTCTCTGATGGCTTCTGGGGAAGGGTTTTTAAAAGCAAGGTGAGGGAGAGGGTTGTGGGTGCCTGATCAGCTCGTGGACATTTTTCTGACTGGTTGGTGGTGAGGTGGTCAGGAGTCAACATCATCAACCTTCTGGTTCCAGCCAGTCTTGGGTCTACATGCTGGTGGTCAGCAGTTAACTTCTTCCACCTGGTAGGGAGTTTTAGTACCCTCAAAACAACTCAAGGTTATGGCTCAGGATATTATATAAAGCCTTTACAGGGGAACTAAAAGCCCTTGACTTTGTTTTATGACTAAACTATTATTATTTTGTCTTGCTTGACTGTTTTCCTTTGTTCTGCATTTCTCTGATTAAATTCGCTCTTTGCAATTTGGGGGAGCCCAAGGAGGCTAAATCTTTTCTACAAACAAGCAGGGGACACGGAGGTGGGGAGTCTGTCACCAGGAAAGCTCTTCAGGGTTGGCTGGTTTTCACTGATGGAGTTAAAAGGGTGCAATAAGACAGCTGAAATGACCAAGCAGATGAGTGGGCTGTTGTTGGAGGACTAACTGAAGGGGTTTGACCTTTTTCATCAGGACTCAATGTATGTTTGAGGCAAGATGGGTAGAAGAAGCAAGCAAGGGAGTAAAGGGTGTGATAAAAATCTGTTAGTCCTGAAGCATGTGGTTTGATGATTATGGGCTTGTTCAGTGCAACCTATACGTCACCAAATCTAGTAGTGCTAGATCCTGAAGGCATCTTATGCATGTAGAAACAATTAAGTGAGCTAAATAGAAGTCTTATCTTAATCATTAAAATCTAGATATCAGCAACTTTATTGCTTTATTGCTTTTTTACCACATCAATCCTTATGAATTTTAAGCAACATGGCAACAGTGCCCTAGTATAAGACCTGCAGCTTGACCATCAGCCAGAACTAGATAGAGGGCAGTGCCCTTCACCTGACCTTATGACGTCTCTTCATCTGACTGGTGTTGGACTATATAATTGCCATAGGAAGGTTTTGACAATAAGTCAGGTATTGGACCTGGCAGGTAAAATTCATTTAGCCCCAACATTCTAGAATTCTTCTGTTTTTTCCTCTCATTTTGTAGTATGCAGTACCTTGTATCAAATGCTGCACATATATTTTTACTTTTATAAAGCATTATACTTTCATACCTCTAACCTATTATTAAAAGCAAGTACTAGAATGGCATGTTATAAATGGTAGTTTCATATTCTTATAGACAAAGACATTTATTTATATCAAACCAACTTATATGAAATTCTGAAGAGTATCAGTTATTATTTGTACTGGGATTTAGAGTTTATGAAAATAAATTTTAAAAGGCCTGTGGTTTCCTGATTCAGTCCTCTGTTCCAGGAGAGTTTAACATTCTTTTCTCTACTTCTAAGTTCCTCCTTCCCAGAGCTCATCACACATGATACACTCCCCGCCTCTGGGACATAGAGAGAATTAAATTCTCAGCAAATTCAGGTCTTTCCCTTATATATACCATGTCCCTACTCATGTTTTTTCTCTATCTGAAAACCTCTCTCTTTTCCTTTATTCCTCTTTCGTTCCCTTTTGTCTCCCTTACCTCTCCCCTTCCCTCCGCCTTCTTACTATGCAAAATGTAGCATATTTCTCAGATTCCTAGTAAGTTTATTATTCTCTAAGTTTATTATTTCTTATAACTTGGAATAACAATAAGGCAAAAAGACAAGTAGAGATTTTTACAGCCCTTGTGAATGATGTTATAACAAAATTATAAGCTCTCCCAATAAAACTAGCATAATTCTCTCTTCATGGCCTCATAGGCCCATTGCTCTAATAGGGAAAGTAATAAATCTATATGATGTTCTTGATTGCTGAATTTTCAATTTGGATACCTGATTTACCAGACAGATATAATAATATGCATTTAGGTAGTTCCCAAGTGACTTAAAATAGGCTGAGGAGTTTTACGCATATGCTATCCAAATTAAAGTCAGCCATAACTTCTGCTCTATATTTTTCACTTCTGATCATTTCCTTTTATGATGGAGTGGAGAGACTCCCCAAATATGATGAGTTCAAATCTAAAATGAGAGAGACACCACAGATGAGGACTTTTGGGGAAATGGAGAAGCAAGCATGTTTGCACACTTCAGTTATGCATTGCAGCTTATTTTGCTTCCAAGTCAGACTCCATGTGGGGTGGTCAGGATTGGCAGGGGGTGTCAAGGCGACTGGTTCCAGTAATGGCCTATCTCCTCGAGCAGTGCAGCACCATGAACCAGGGCCTAAACAAGAGCCAGATGGAAGGAAGCCTGCAGGAGGCTCAGAAGTTCATTCAGATATATGAGGTGGTACAGCCAGTGACCACAGTGCATCCCACATGGAGGTTAACAGCCATTTTCCCCATGTGACCATGGGTTTGGTGCAGGGCAAGAACCTGCTCACCACATCATATATTTGGCCACAGGTAGGAGCTCTCCCTTCTCTGATTTTGTGTTTAAAATTCTAAACATATGGGAATTCCCTGGCGGTCCAGTGGTTAGGACTCGATGCTTCCACTGCAGGGGAAATGGGTTTGATCCCTGGTTGGGAACTAAGATCTCACAAGCCTTGCGGCATGGACAAAAAAAAAAAAATCTAAACATGCAATTTCAATGTCAAGCTGTCGGTCTCTCTTTTTTCCTCACAGGCAGCAAATTCACAGTGCTCCCTCATCTTTATCTTCTGTGGTACTCGCAGGAAATCTTAACTTTTCTTTTTCCATGCTTTGTTTACTTTGATTGGAAAGATAATACTTATACCTTTGCTACTGCTTCTTCACTTTTGATAACATAAGGCTTTTTTGATCAGATCTTTTAAATGTAATTTTGTGTAATTTAAGACAATAGCACTTTTTGTTACATGACATTTTAAGTGAAATATAATCTTGTGTTTGTCATGATAATTTCTTGTCTTTTCAAAGATAATATAGCAAAATATTTTTGTTGTAGAATAGTACATCGAAGCATTCCTGGAACTATTTCCTTTGTATTTATTCCCTTAGGGACAAATAACAGAGCATTTTATTAAAAATCTAGGGGAATATACTCATTAGGTAGTACAACTAAGCCTGATCAATTTCCAAAGTAACTTATTGCAGTAGTGCATTAAGTAATGCAGGAATGTTCCATCTCTTTGTTAATTACACCTACAACTCAAGGTAATGCAGACCAGCTTCTGGGGGCTTCTTGCAGTTCTGCATGCTCGTCCTCTATATTGGATGCCCTTGGCCTGGAATGTACTCACTTCCTCTCCATTCCCACCAGTTCTTTGTCTAGCAAACAATGTATTCACCCTTCAGGTCCAGTATAATTAGTACTTTCTCGGGAAACAAAATATCCACTATTTTATCTTAATAATAATTCACATTTCTTAGTAAAAATTCTCATTTTATAATTATACATTTATCAGTTTGTTTATTTTATTCACTGAGTCACTAAAATTTACGGAATTTTTACTATTTTGTGGTTTATCTGAGCTGATAAGTAAGACGGTGAACAGACTGTCAGCGTCCTGCTCTCTTGGAACTTACATTCCAGTGGGGACAGCAGAAAATGAACCAACCAATAACTCTTTCTGTGACAGTGGCCATGTGAAGGTGATGTGTATTTCCATTAGTTTATAATTACATGGTTTTGGAAGCTTCTGATGACTTTTAATGAAATTGGGTTTGTAGTTTAATTCTGGAAGAGTCAACTTGTTTAATCACTATTCAAAACCTGCATATAAAGGTATAAAAGTGTTTATATATATATATATATATATATATATATATATATTCCGTATACTATGTTTGAATGGAATCTAAATCTGGTTCTATTACCTAAATTACAGACTCCTAAATGAAATGATCATTAGCATCAGTTGCTTTTTAAACAGTACAACCATCTGGAAACTTGAACGCTGAGTTTGTTTTGAACGATCTCACGACTAGACCAGTCCTCTTCCTGGACACTACCGGGAGGGGATTAGCTCAGACCTCAGCAGCAGCAAGGATTCCAGGGTGTCTGATCATGTCAGGGCCTGCAATGGACTCTTCCACAGGCTTGTTTTTTGTTTGTTTATTTGTTTTCAATTCTCAGCTATTTACAAATTGAAATTATATGGCATACATAATCAAGATGTTGCTAAGTCAAATCAGAGTTAGAAATTTTGGTAAAATACCCATACATACCAAGAACTCTGCTGGTTACCATTACTAGTTACCATTTTTCACTAGTAAGGTGGTTTGTTAAACTCAAGGGGAAGAGGTGTTTACAATGGGTGAAGGTACCTTCCAGCAGAACAAAACTGTGGATGCACGAGGTCCTAAAGTTACAGCCCTGCTCCAAACCATATGCAGTGACTCAGGGCAGGCACATAAAAAGTTCTGGAAGCTGGATTCCCAGGCAGCTTTTAAGATTGTTCAGAGTAGCTTGACAATTCTAACTTCATCACCTCTACAAATTACAAGTTTTACGTCTTAACTAACTTCTGGAGCTTTTTAAATATATTTTGAAGGAGGTGTGCTGAAAGAATCAGTTTAATATCTTGGGTTAGGACTTTAGAAAATAAATCTAAGTTTGGAGATAAGTTTATTTTCTCACACTTCAGTTTACTTGAACAAACACAAATTGGAGAAAACTGGCCAATGGCCATTTAAAAAGTTGGTTTATTTTATTTGCCAGTATTACCCAACAATTAAAGTGATTGTAATGCAGTTCACGGTGCATCTCACAGTTCATGTGGCATTTCCTTGCTGCCTACCATAAAGCTAAATCAAACAGCCTTTCCCAGACACATTCCAGGCCCATTTTCTTGGGGCACCCTTGTCTCTCTGCTGTTAGAAATCCAGCCAGGGTTAAGCACATTATCTGGGCACTGTCTGGGTAGACATTTTTGCAGCTTCTTTGAAGTTCTTCTCAGATCAGGAGGCAAAGTAGTAAATGGTGACTCCTGTAGAATGCTGATGACTGGAGTTCTATAAATAACTGAGTCTTATATCCAATAGCTGTTCAGTTCCTCTCAGCAAACATGAAAGTAGTGTTCACCATTCGTATAATCTGGGAATTGTTTCCTTCCCTGACTTCCAGAACACTGTCTCTTCTGAGCCTTCCCCTCCCTCTATGACTATTCTTTTTTTGGTTCCACTTCATCTGCCTGCCTGTCCCTCCATGTGTCTGTTTCTTGAGCTCTGCTCATGGCCATGGTTAGACGGGCTTTCATGAGTTGTGGGCAGCATGTTGGGTCCGTGAAGAAGGATAAAGTCTGGAATTCAGGAAAGTCACCTCGCCTTTGTTGGTCAACCAGACAGCAGTGAGTGATGGGATTCCAAGTTGCCTTTTGTCCCCACTCATTATTTGTTGCTATCTTGTCCATGTTAATACCTATTAAGATAAAAGTATAATTATGTGACTGTATTGGAATAGATAGTATCAAGAACAGAGACAATCTTTTTCTTTTTCTTTTTTTGAACTCCGTTCCACCCAATCAAAAAGGATATGAATTATGGTAGACTTTGCCTTGTGTGAAGAGTTGTAATAAATAATAATCCAGTAGTATTTTACTTTAACATATAAACTTCTACATCTTGAAATATAATAGAATAAAGCTCCTCAATTCTATCATTCCATACTTTGGCTATTGCGTCTAATAGTAGCCACTTCACTCTAATAGTATTTACTTTGCAGTAGAGTTGTTTAGCCTAAGACGTAATTGCCTTGAACTCCAGACAAAGACTTTAATTAATAAAATTAAAAAGGTCACAGTTATGCAGTGACTCTGAATACATACCTCTGTGTTGTTACACCATATGTTATACACTCAATAAATATTTAAAATAAAATTGTTTTGTACTTGGAAGCTCTGGCTATCCTTTAAGCTTAGAGGTTTTGTTGGCTATCAGGAGATGGGCTCCACCGTGTTAATTTAAAATAATATGATGCAGAGGACTAATTGCACCATATGGAAAACAAAACAAAACAAATAAAACAAGGTCATGAAGTGGGGAGTCAGGGTGGTATCAATTCATGGCTTAAATAAAATGCCTTGGTGGGCTTCTATATTGATCAGTAGCTATAAAGCCTTGAATCTTAAAAGTTCTTGGAAATAAAACAGTCTTTCTTTATCATTTCATCACTCTCTTTTCTATTTAGAACTGTGTGGTGCTAAGATTAAATAGGATTTAGGACTTCTCAGATGCTGCAGAATTGGGGAAATCTATGGAAAGAACATGGGAAAAATGTGTATACTGACTGCTAAATGAAGATCAAATTAGTTCTTTTATACTGTAGAGTGTTCCATTATTTGCCACACCTACCAATCTTCCCACTATGATTTTGGCTGGTTTATTACTAAATTTGGCATGTTGAAAGTATCAAACAAAGTTGGATATATTGGTAACAATATATCCACATTAATTCTTTTATAGATTTAAAATTATAGACAGCCACTTCTGTTTTCTAAACTCATGCAAATAGCTGACAACTTGAAATAGAAAATAACTTACAAGTTATATAACTTAAAACTTAAAAATTACATACAGAAAAATGGTCAGGAATTAATATTAAGTACAAAAATAATAACTTTTGACTGCTGAGATAATAAAAGGATAATATACTGACCTTCACAGTTTTCAAAATACAAATTCGTCTGATTTGGGCAATATCCTTTCAATTCCACAGAACTGAATTTTACTAGCACAGACATCAAGATACCTGTAGCATATAACACAGACAAGTGTGCAGTGGAGGTGAATTCAGGCCTGTTGACGCTCACTCTTGGTGAATTTAGACTAAACAATACTGGGCCCTGGTGGGATTAATATTAGCATTAATTATATAATTAATAAATATTAATTATATAAGTTATCTTACTATTTTATTAAGCTCTTTGCTTCTCATACCTCAGTCTTCCTCATGAATATTAAAACCAATCTAAGTACAAGTTAAAATAGTAATAATAATAAATCAATAAATAAAATGGAGCTCTATTTCCTAAAATTAGAGATGAGATCTTAAGTGATAAAAGTTCTAATGCCATAGGGCATTTTTATGCTTTAACTTACACTGAATAATTTTTTAGAAATATCACTTGGAATCTAGAATCTAGAAAGGATTACTTCTTTTTTTTCAAGATCTACTTTCTTAGTAACTTTCAAATATGCAATACAGTATTATTAACTATTGTTTAAGGATTACTTTTTAAAATAAGTCAATAACAGGAAAAACCATATTTAGAATGAAACTCTGTGATCAAGATGGTTATGAGCATAGTAAATAGCCCTCAAGAATGATATAAAATATTTGGTGATCTATTCTCCACTACATAAAACTTTTTAGTTTTTCAGCACTCTAACTTAAAATGATAGTGCATTGAATTGGGGATAAGAAAGGAAAAGTCTGTCAAAAAAGTACAATTGCTGCCCAAGTGGAAATAAGAATTATTTTCCTCTTAACTGTTTGGATATATTTTCCTGAATCAATCTTCCCTTTGTCTTCTAATCTAAGCCATTTAAAAAACTGAAAGTAAGTTTATATTTAAATAATATCAAATACCAGTTTTATTCAGTATGCTTAAGAAAAGCTATATGCAGATTTTTAAAAAGTGAATATAACTAAAAAGCCTAAATAATTGTGTCTACAAACGCTAAAAGTCATTGTGCAGAGAGTTGACATAGCAGGCCTGAGACTGCCATCCTTAGGAAGACCTGTTTGCAAAGTTCATGCTTTGCAGGCTTCTGGGAACTTGGCTGGTAACCGTGCCCTGCACTGATATAGAACTTTCCCTAAATGATAAGAGTGGCTCACTGTGCCTAGACTGTACAAACAATGTAGTTTATGTGGAACACTTGCTTTCTTCCTGGGAGACTAAAAGTTCTGTCTCATGATAGTAGAGGGTGCCTATGAGTTCGCCAAAAAACCATGGTCACTGAGTCTCTAATGAGCTTCCCTGGTAGAGGACACTTTACCCATAAAGTCACAGCTCACTGCTGGGGGAATTAACCTTGTCCTGTGTACTCACTGGGAGAGGACTTGGAATTTCGTGCCTGGTTTCCTGCAGATCTCATTCCCACGTGTCCTTTCCCTTTGTCCTTTGTAGCTGTCAGTGTAATAAATCTTAGTTATGAGTACAACTATATGCTGAGTAATGTGAGTTCTTTTAACAAATCACTGAACCTAGGGATGATCTTGGAGACCCCGGATACAGACACAGGAATGTAAAGTAGTTGTGTTTTTTCTTCAAGTAAAAATACTAACTTACACATATCTGATCAATATCTTTGCAAATTCCCACATGTTATTATTTTTTTTAAATGTTGCTCACATGTATTATTTATCACATCAAGGAAAGTATTAACATATCACTGGGCACTGCAGTCTTGGGCACTGAAGAAAACAGGCTAACTGTTGAGATCATCAGTTACTGAGGAAGAAATTCATTGGTCAAGGTAGGCAGTATAGGTTTTATTTTGTATAATAGTTTTTAAATTGTGGTTGCAGCTGGTATTTAAAAACTACTCAAGGATGCAGAGTTAGTTGATAAGCATGACAAAAAGGACAGTTAAATGATAGTTGACATTTTGAGTGATCTGTAATGTTAACTGTACTGAGAGCTGTACATGCACTGCCTCGTAATCTTTTCAGCAACTTCCAAGTTACGCAGATTATAATCTCCAAGGTACAAGTGACAATGTTGAGATGAAAAAGGGTTAATTGACCTGCAAATATTGGTCAGCTGGTCAGTGGCAGCGCCAAATCTCCACATCAGGCTGTCAGACTGCACAGCTCCAGTGCCTAACCACTGTGATTAATTTCCCCGAATTATAAGCTGGTCATGGCAGCCACTGGAGATGCTGTTAATGCAGACAGGCTTGGGTTACAGATGTCTATATCTTCAGTATATAGAAGAGTGCACCTCTCACTGTTCAAGGTCCAAGGGCTACAACTCCTACTCTGAGTCTCTGCTATTTGGGAAAGTAAATGGGGTGAGGTCATCTGAACTGTAGTTTGGAAGAGTAGGGGAAGGTGGAATTGTGCAGAGACTCTTGCCACCTTAAACTTCACTACCTCCAACTCAGGAATGTGTAAAATGCCAAGTTTCCATGACCTCTTCTTTTCAGTTCTTGGTCTCATCTCTCCCAACCTCTAAAGTGGCTGATGAGGGGTGATTTGGCAGGGAGGAGAATTGCTTCTTAATTTTATCTCCACATCAACTCCTGAATTATTTGAGATCACTTTCTGTTATTGTCCTTACAAAGCATCTGTGACTTCTAAGAAATAAAAGTGACTTCTCTTTTATTAAACTGCTCTTAAATTTTACATTAAATCCCATACATACAAACGAGTTCTGTTCCGAGAGTGCGTTCGTAAGTCCGATTTGTTCCTAAGTCCAACAAAGTTACCCTAGGTACCCAACTAACACAATTGGCTATATACCGCTGATTTTACGCTTGCTTCCACACATCCTTGGCTTGAAATAAAGATACTGTACTACTCTACTCTATACAGTCCTGCACAGTAAAGTACACAAAAACACAACCACTTGTAGAGGATGCACACAAGTGGGAATGTATGCCAGACACATGAACTAACTTATGTGATTGGACATGAGAATGCACGTTTGCATCTTTGAAAGTTTGCAACCTGAAGGTTCATATGTAGGGAACTTACTTTATTTTCTCCAAGTGTTTTTTATTTGATATGGGAAAAAGTCATCTCCAACATCGTTTAGATGATTTAGAGGACACCATCGAGGTGCTTCTGAGGATGCAAAAATTACTCATGAATGGCATAAAAAAAAAACCTTAAAAATGAGATGCGTAATTTTGCCTGACCATTGTATGTGTTCTCTTTAGGTAATATTTCTCTTCACATTTGATTTCCTTTCAGATGTTTGAGTAGTTTTCCCCCCAACTTTATTGATGAATAATTAACAAATATAATTGTTTACATTTAAATTGTACTATGTGATGATTTGATATATTTTTGAAGGGGAGCAGAATTTACCACCTCAAAATATGCCTCTTTGGCATAATGATTATTTTAAAGAAGTCTGAAAAATGAGTATGTTACCCTTTTGTAAGAGACATTTCTATTTCTGAGTAGAAGTTACTCCCCAATCCTATCCAACATCTTCTTTTGTCTTTAGCTGGAAATGTTACTTAAGATGGTGACTTGGACCATTTCAAGGAGTTATTCAGTTTTCCTGGGTATCTCCCATGTATACAGGATGTATACCTGTTATTAAACCTCTGTTTGTTTTTGTACTGTTAATCTATTCTTTATTATAGTGGGTGTCTCAGCCAAGAAGCTCATAGGATCGAGGGAAAATTATTCTTCCCCCTCACACTTCTAATGACTAATCTATTGGCTCTGAGTTTGGGGGCTGTAACAAGCATTCTCTAAGAAGGGAAATAAGATTAAAGCAGATTGAGAAATAAAACACTTGGAACTCTGAGTCTCAGTGTTTTGCTAGGTTACCATGTCTGCTTCCCATCAATGTTTTCTTCCCTAGAAATCATTCAGCTTCTCCCAGAGCATTTCTATAGCCAACATCATGGGGTCCACAAGATTATTCTTTCCCTTTTGAATTTTCTTGGCGTTTTATCAAAAAGCAATTGACTGTAAATGTGAGGGTTTATTTCTAGACTCTCAATTATATCCATTAATCTATATGTCTATTATTATGCTAATACCACATTGTATTGAGTACTGTAGCTTTATAGTAAGTTTTTAAATTAAAAGTGTGAGTCCTCCAACTCTGTTCTTGTTCTTTTTTTTTTTTTAAACATCTTTATTGGAGTATAATTGCTTTACAATGGTGTGTTAGTTTCTGTTGTATAGCAAAGTGAATCGTTATACATATACATATATCCCCATATCTCCTCCCTCTTGTGTCTCCCTCCCAGCCTCCCTATCCCACCCCTCTAGGTGGTCACAAACCACTGAATTGATCTCCCCGTGCTATGCGGCTGCTTCAAACTAGGTTTCTATTTTACATTTGGTAGTGTATATATGTCCATGACACTCTATCACTTCGTCCCAGCTTACACTTCCCCCTCCCCATATGCTCAAGTCCATTCTCTACGTCTGCGTCTTTATTCCTGTCCTGCCCTTAAGTTCTTCAGAGCCATTTTTTTTTTTTTTTAGATTCCGAATATATGTGTCAGCATACTGTATTTGTTTTTCTCTTTCTGACTTACTTCACTCTGTATGACAGACTCTAACTCCATCCACCTCATTACAAACACCTCCATTTCATTTCTTTTTATGGCTGAGTAATATTCCATTGTATATACGTGCCACATCTTCTTTATCCATTCATCTGTCGATGGACACTTAGGTTGCTTCCATGTCCTGGCTATTGTAAATAGTGTTGCAATGAACATTGTGATACATGACTCTTTTTGAATTATGGTTTTCTCAGGGTATATGCCCAGTAGTGGGATTGCTGCGTCGTATGGTAGTTCTATTTTTAGTTTTGTAAGGAACCTCCATACTGTTCTCCATAGTGGCTGTATCAATTTACATGCCCACCAACAGTGCAAGAGGGTTCCCTTTTCTCCACACCCTCTCCAGCATTTATTACTTGTAAATTTTTTGGTGTGAGGTGATACCTCATAGTAGTTTTGATTTGCATTTCTCTAATGATTAGTGATGTTGAGCATCCTTTCATGTGTTTGTTGGCAATCTGTATATCTTCTTTGGAGAGATGTCTATTTAGGTCTTCTGCCCATTTTTGGATTGGGTTGTTTGTTTTTTGATATTGAGCTGCATGAGCTGCTTATGTATTTTGGAGATTAATCCTTTGCCAGTTGCTTCATTTGCAAATATTTTCTCCCATTTTGTGGGTTGTATTTTCATCTTGTTTATGTTTTCCTTTGCTGTGCAAAAGCTTTTAAGTTTCATTAGGTCCCATTTGTTTATTTGTGTTTTTATTTCCATTTCTCTAGGAGGTGCGTCAAAAAGGAACTTGCTGTGATTTGTGTCATAGAGTGTTCTGCCTATGTTTTCCTTTAAGAGTTTTATAATGTCTGGCCTTACATTTAGGTCTTTAATCCATTTTGAGTTTATTTTTGTGTATGGTGTTAAGGAGTGTTCTAATTTCATTCTTTTACATGCAACTGTTCAGTTTTCCCAGCACCACGTATTGAAGAGGCTGTCTTTTCTCCATTGTATATTCTTACCTCCTTTATCAAAAATAAGGTGACCGTATGTGCATGGGTTTATCTCTGGGTTTTCTATCCTGTTCCATTGATCTATATTTCTGTGTTTGTGCCAGTACCCTACTGTCTTCATTACTGTAGCTTTGTAGTATAGTCTGAAGTCTTGGAGCCTGATTCCTCCAGCTCTGTTTTTCGTTCTCAAGATTGCTTTGGCTATTTGGGATCTTTTGTGTTTCCATACAACTTGTGAATATTTTTTGTTCTAGTTCTGTGAAAAATGCCATTGGTAGTTTAATAGGGATTGCATTGAATCTGTAGATTGCTTTGGGTAGTATAGTAATTTTCACATGGTTGATTCTTCCAATCCAAGAACATAGTATATCTCTCCATCTATTTGTATCATCTTTAATTTCTTTCATCAGTGTCTTATAGTTTTCTGCATACAGGTCTTTTGTCTCCCTAGGTAGGTTAATTCCTAGGTATTTTATTCTTTTTGTTGCAATGGTAAATGGAAGTGTTTCCTTAATTTCTCTTAAAGATGTTTCATCATTAGTGTATAGGAATGCAAGAGATTTCTGTGCATGAATTTTGTATCCTGCTACTTTACTAAATTCATTGATAAGCTCTAGTAGTTTTCTGGTAGCATCTTTAGGATTCTGTATGTATAGTATCATGTCATCTGCAAACAGTGACAGCTTTACTTCATTTCCGATTTGGATTCCTTTTATTTATTTTTCTACTCTGATTGCTGTGGCTAAAACTTCCAAAACTATGTTGAATAATAATGGTGAGAGTGGGCAACTTTGTCTTGTTCCTGATCTTAGAGGAAATGATTTCAATTTTTCACCTTTGAGAATGATGTTGGCTGTGGGTTTGTCATATACGGCCTTTATTATGTTGAGGTAGGTTCCCTCTTTGCCTACTTTCTGCAGGGCTTTTATCATAAATGGATGTTGAATTTTGTCAAAAGCTTTTTCTTCATCTATTGAGATGATCATATGGTTTTTATACTTCAATTTGTTAATATGGTGTATCACATTGATTGATTTGCGTATATTGAAGAACCCTTGCATTCCTGGGATAAACCCCACTTGATCATGTTGTATGATCCTTTTAATGTGCTGCTGGATGCTGTTTGCTAGTATTTTGTTGAGGAGTTTTGCATCTATGTTCATCAGTGATATTGGCCTGTAGTTTTCTTTCTTTGTGACATCTTTGTCTGGTTTTGGTATCAGGGTGATGGTGGCCTTGTAGAATGATTTTGGGAGTGTTCCTCCCTCTGCTATATTTTGGAAGAGTTTGAGAAGGATAGGTGTTAGTTCTTCTCTAAATGTTTGATAGAATTTGCCTGTGAAGCCATCTGGTCCTGGGCTTTTGTTTGGTGAAGATTTTTAATCACAGTTTCAATTTCAGTGTTGTGATTTGTCTGTTTATATTTTCTATTTCTTCCTGGTTCAGTCTCAGAAGGCTGTGCTTTTCTAAGAATTTGTCCATTTCTTCCAAGTTGTCCATTTTATTGGCATAGAGTTGCTTGCAGTAATCTCTCGTGATCCTTTGTATTTCTGGAGTGTCAGTTGTTACTTCTCCTTTTTCATTTCTAATTTTGTTGATTTGAGTCTTCTCCCTTTTTTTTTTGATGAGTCTGGCTAATGGTTTATCAATTTTGTTTATTTTCTCAAAGAACCAGCTTTTTGTTTTATTGACCTTTGCTATTGTTTCCTTCATTTATTTCTGATCTGATCTTTGTGATTTCTTTCCTTTTGCTAACACTGGGGTTTTTTTGTTCTTCTTTCTCTAATTGCTTTAGGTGTAAGGTTAGGTGGTTTATTTGAGATGTTTCTTGTTTCTTGAGGTAGGAATGTATTGCTATAAACTTCCCTCTTAGAACTGCTTTTGCTGCATCCCATAGGTTTTGGGCTGTTGTGTTTTCATTGTCATTTTATTTCTAGGTATTTTTTGATTCCCTCTTTGATTTCTTCTGTGATCTCTTGTTTATTTAGTAGTGTATTGTTTAGCCTCCATGTGTTTGTATTTTTTACAGATATTTTCCTGTCATTGATATGTAGTCTCATAGTGTTGTGGTCGGAAAAGATACTTCATACAATTTCAATTTTCTTAAAATTTACCAAGGCTTGATTTGTGACCCAAGATATGATCTATCCTGGAGAATGTTCCATGAGCACTTGAGAAGAAAGTGTATTCTGTTGTTTTTGGATGGAATGTCCTATAAATATCAATTAAGTCCATCTTCTTTAATGTATCAGTTAAAGCTTGTGTCTCCTTATTTATTTTCATTTTGGATGATCTGTCCATTGGTGAAAGTCAGGTGTTAAAGTCCCCTAGTATGTTTGTGTTACTGTCGATTTCCCCTGTTATGACTGTTAACATTTGCCTTATGTGTTGAGGTGCTCTTATGTTGAGTGCATAAATATTTACAATTGTTATATCTTCTGCTTGGATTAATCCCTTGATCATTATGTAGTATCCTTCTTTGTCTCTTGTAATAGTCTTTATTTTAAAGTCTATTTTGTCTGATATGAGAATTGACACTCCAGCTTTCTTTAATTTCCATTTGCATGGAATATTTTTTCCATCCGCTCACTTTCAGTCTGTATGTTTCCCTGGGTCTGAAGTGGGTCTCTTGTAGACAACATATATATGGGTCTTGTTTTTGTATCCATTCAGCCAGTCTATGTCTTTTGGTTGGAACATTTAATCCATTTACATTTAAGGTAATTATCGATATGTATGTTCCTATTACCATTTTCTTAATTGTTTTGGGTTTGTTATTGTAGGTCGTTTCCTTCTCTTGTGTTTCCTGCCTAGAGAAGTTCCTTTAGCATTTGTAGTAAAGCTGGTTTGGTGGTGCTGGATTCTCTAGCTTTTGCTTGTCTGTAAAGGTTTTAATTTCTCCATCGAATCTGAATGAGATCCTTTCTGGTTAGAGAATCTTGGTTGTAGGTTTTTCTCTTTCATTGCTTTAAATACGTCCTGCCACTCCCTTCTGGCTTGCAGAGTTTCTGCTGTAAGATCAGCTGTTAACTTTATGGGGATTCCCTTGTATGTTATTTGTTGTTTTTCCCTTGCTTCTTTTAATATTTTTTCTTTGTATTTAATTTTTGATAGTTTGCTTAATGTGTGTCTTGGTGTGTTTCTCCTTGGATTTATCCTGTATGGGACTCTCTGAGCTTCCTGGACTTGACTGACTATTTCCTTTCCCGTGTTAGGGAAGTTTTCAACTATAATCTCTTGAAATATTTTCTCAGTCCCTTTCTTTTTCTCTTCTTCTTTTGGGACCCCTATAATTCAAATGTTGGTGCATTTAACGTTGTCCCAGAGGTCTCTGAGACTGTCCTCAATTGTTTTCATTCTTTTTTCTTTATTGTGCTCTGTGGTAGTCATTTCTACAAGTTTATCTTCCAGGTCACTTATCCGTTCTTCTGCCTCAGTTATTCTGCTATTGATTCCTTCTAGAGACTTTTTAATTTCATTTATTGTGTTGTTCATCATTGTTTGTTTGCTCTTTAGTTCTTCTTGGTCCCTGTTAAATGTTTCCTGTATTTTCTCCATTCTATTTCCAAGATTTTGCATCATCTTTACTATCATTACCCTGAATTTTTTTTCAGGTAGACTGCCTATTCCTCTTCATTTGTTTGGTCTGGTGGGTTTTTGCCTTGCCCCTTCCTCTGCTGTGTGTTTCTCTGTCTTCTCATTTTGCTTAACTTACTGTGTTTGGGGTCTCCTTTTTGCAGGCTGCAGGTTCGTAGTTCCCATTGTTTTTGGTGTCTGCCCCAGTGGGTAAGGTTGGTTCAGTGGGTTGTGTAGGCTTCCTGGTGGAGGGGACTAGTGCCTGTGTTCTGGTGGATGTGGCTGGATCTTGTCTTTCTTGTGGCAGGACCGCATCTTGTGATGTGTTTTGGGGTGTCTGTGGCCTTATTATGATTTTAGGCAGCCTCTCTGCTAATGGGTGGAATTGTGTCCCTGTGTTGCTAGTTGTTTGGCATAGCGTGTCCAGCATTGCAGCTTGCTGGTCGTTGAGTGGAGCTGGGTCTTAGCATTGAGATGAAGCTCTCTGGAAGAGCTTTTGTCATTTGATATTATGTGGAGCTGGGAGGTCTCTGGTGGAGCAATGTCTTGATGTTGGCTCTCCCACCTCAGGGGCACAGGCCTGACACTCTGCTGGAGCACCAAGACCCTGTCAGCCACACAGCCAAATTCACAAAAGTGGACAGGAGAAATGCTGAAAGTAACTCCTATGCCTGTGGCTCTGCTGAACCAGGTTAATACATTCGGATTGGAGGCTGTTCTCCAAAAGCGGTGGAGAACGGAGGAAAACTTTGTTCTTTTTCTATATTGTTTGGCTCTTCAGGCTCTTTGCATTTCCAAATGAATTTTATGATATGCTTGTCAATTTCTGCAAAAATGCCAGCTGGAATTGGGTAGGGATTGCATTGAATCTGTACATCAATCTGGGAAGTATTAAGTCTTCTGATCCATGAACATGTGATATCTTACCTTTTGTTTAAGTCTTCTTTGTTTCAACAGTATTTTCTAGTTTTCAGAGTATAAGTTTTACATTCCTTTTATTAAATATTTTTCTAAGAATTTTTTTTTTATGCTATTATAAATGGAATTTTTCCCAATTTCATTTTCATATTGTTCATTGCAATTAGCAAAACACTGCTGTATAATCCTTTTTATATGTCACTGTATTTGGTTTGTTAGTGTTTTGCTGAGGATTTTTGTGTCTCTGTTCATATGAGATATTTGTCTTTAGTTTTCTTTTCTTCAGATATCTTTGTCTGGTTTTGATGTCAGCTATCATTTCTTTTGAAATAAACCTACACGGAGGTGATGGGAGTTGAGGATTCCCTTAAATGATAAAAGAAAGAGATTTGATAGACCTGGTAATGAGAGAGTGATGTGTAACTGTTAATGTTATTGTTCTCACTTGAAATTCATTAGAGTAAACAGGCCTTCTTCAAATCGTCATGGGTTAATTTGTACATTTCCAGTCTCCTTTCCACCAGAATACCTGCAGAAAGCCATGACTTGGAATAACAGCTTTATAGCAGTGCAGTGATTATCAGTGGCCAAATCTAAAAATAAACCTTTCCTGGGCATGTGGAAAACAATATTTTCTTCTTAGATATATATCGTTATAAGAACTCATATGTTTTCTTTTCTTTTTTCTTTCTTTCTCCTCCTCTTACCTTTCTCCCTACCTTTAGCCTTTCATTTTTCTTTTCTTTTCTTCTTTCTTTCTTTCTTCTTGGTTACTTCAAAAAATAGCAGCAGAATACTCCATAGTGATTTAATAAACTGATCATTTTTAATGTTGGTTTATAATACTGTCATCCTTTTCTTGAAACATGTAATTATTAGCCAAAATATATTTCACACATTATTTTTATGTGAATTTTTATTTACTTAAGGGCTTTTCTGAGGATTCTATTAGATAATCCCATAATTGTCACAAACATTAATAATAGATTAGGGACGTGGCAAGATGGCGGAAGAGTAAGACGCGGAGATCACCTTCCTCCCCACAGATACATGAGAAATACATCTACACGTGGAACTGCTCCTACAGAACACCCACTGAACGCTGGCAGAAGACGTCAGACCTCCCAAAAGGCAAGAAAATCCCCACGTACTTGGGTAGGGCAAAAGAAAAAAGAAATAACAGAGACAAAAGAATAGGGACGGGACCTGCACCAGTGGGAGGGAGCTGTGAAGGAGGAAAGGTTTCCACACACTAGGAAGCCCCTTCGTGGGCAGAGACTGCGGGTAGCAGAGGGGGGAAGCTCCGGAGCCACGGAGGAGAGCGCAGCCACATTGGTGCGGAGGGCAAAGCGGAGATTCCCGCACAGAGGAGCGGTGCCGACCAGCACTCACCAGCCCGAGAGGCTTGTCTGCTCAGCCGCCGGGGCGGGCGGGGGCTGGGAGCTGGGGCTCGGGCTTCGGTGCTAGCCGGGAGGGAGTCCGGGAAAAAGACTGCAGCTGCCAAAGAGGCAAGAGACTTTTTCTTGCCTCTTTGTTTCGCGGCGCGCAAGGAGAGGGGATTCAGAGCGCCGCCTAAACGAGCTCCAGAGACGGGCACGAGCCGCGGCTATCAGCGCGGATCCCACAGCAACAGGGACGCAGAGGGAAAAACGGAGAGATTCCCGCACAGAGGCTCGGCGCCGAGCAGCACTCACCAGCCCGAGAGGCTTGTCTGCTCACCCGCCGGGGCGGGCGGGGGCTGGGAGCTGAAGCGCGGGCTTCGGTCGGATCCCAGGGAGAGGACTGGGGTTGGCTGCGTGAACACAGCCTGAAGGGTCTAGCGCACCACAACTAGCCGGGAGGGTGCACGAGAAAAAGTCTGCAGCTGCCGAAGAGGCAGGAGACTTTTTCTTGCCTCTTTGTTTCGCGGCGTGCAAGGAGAGGGGATTCAGAGCGCCACTTAAACGAACTCCAGAGACGGGCGCGAGCCGCGGCTATCAGCGCGGACCCCAGAGACGGGCATGAGACGCTAAGGCTGCTGCTGCCGCCACCAAACAGCCTGTGGGCGAGCACAGGTCATTCTCCACACCGCCCCTCCCGGGAGCCTGTGCAGCCCGCCACGGCCAGGCTCCCGTAATCCGGGGACAACTTCCCCGGGAGAGCGCACGGCGCGCCTCAGGCTGCTGCAACGTCACGCCAGCTTCTGCCGCTGCAGGCTCGCCCCGCCTCCTCCGTTCCGCTCCCTCCCCGCGGCCTGACTGAGCCAGAGCCCCCGAATCAGCTGCTCCTTTAACCCCGTTCTGTCTGGGCGGGGAACAGACGCCCTCAGGGGACCTACATGCAGAGGCGGGTCCAAATCCAAAGCTGAACCCCGGGAGCTGTACGAACAAAGAAGAGAAAGGGAAATCTCTCCCAGCAGCCTCAGAAGCAGCGGATTAAAGCTCCACAAACAACTTGATGTGCCTGCATCTGTTGAATACCTGAATAGACAACGAATCATCCCAAATTTAGGAGATGGACTTTGGGAGCAGGATATATTAACTTTTCCCCTTTTCCTTTTTTTGTGAGTGTAGATGTGTATGCTTCTGGGTGAGATTTTGTCTGTATAGCTTTGCTCTCACCGTTAGTCCTAGGGTTAGGTCCGTCAGTTTGTTTTTTTCTTTTTTTTTTTTTTTTTTTTTTGGCTTAAAAAATTTTTTTTCCCTAATAAATGTTTTCTTAATAATTTTTTCCTTATTTTCTATTTTTAAAAAAAAATTTTAATAAGTTTTTTCATATTTTTTATTTTAAAAAATTAAAAAATTTTTTTTCTTAATAAATTTTTTCTAAATAATTTTTTTCTTATTTTTAGTATAAAAAATTAATAAATCTATTTTTAAAAATTAAAAAAATTTTTTTTTCTTAATAAATTTACTCTTAATAATTTTTTTTCTTATTTTTTATTATAATTGCTTTATTTTATTTTATTTTATCCTCTTTTTTTCTTTCTTTCCATTTTTTCTCCCTTTTATTCTGAGCCGTGTGGATGAAAGGCTCTTGGTGCTCCAGCCAGGCATCAGGGCTGTGCCTCTGAGGTGGGAGAGCCAACTTCAGGACACTGGTCCACAAGAGACCTCCCAGCTCCACGTAATACTAAACGGCGAAAATCTCTCACAGATCTCCATCTCAACATCAAGACCCACCTTCACTCAACGACCAGCAAGCTACAGTGCTGGACACCCTATGCCAAACAACTAGCAAGAGAGGAACACAGCCCCATCCATTAACAGAGAGGCTGCCTAAAATCATAATAAGGCCACAGACACCCCAAAACACACCACCAGACGTGGACGAACCCACCAGAAAGACAACATCCAGCCTCATCCACCAGAACACAGGCACTAGTTCCCTCCACCAGGAAACCTACACAACCCACTGAACCAACCTTAGCCACTGGGGACAGATACCAAGAACAACGGGAACTACGAACCTGCAGCCTGTGAAAAGGAGACCCCAAACACAGTAAGATAAGCAAAATGAGAAGACAGAAAAACACACAGCAGATGAAGGAGCAGGGTCAAAACACACCAGACCTAACAAATGAAGAGGAAATAGGTAGTCTACCTGAAAAAGAATTCAGAATAATGATAGTAAGGATGATCCAAAGTCTTGGAAATAGAATAGACAAAATGCAAGAAACATTTAACAAGGACGTAGAAGAACTAAAGAGGAACCAAGAAACGATGACAAGCACAATAAATGAAATTAAAAATACTCTAGATGGGATCAATAGCAGAATAACTGAGGCAGAAGAACGGATAAGTGACCTGGAAGATAAAATGGTGGAAATAACTACTGCAGACCAGAATAAAGAAAAAAGAATGAAAAGAACTGAGGACAGTCTCAGAGACCTCTGGGACAACATTAAACGCACCAACATTCGAATTATAGGGGTCCCAGAAGAAGAAGAGAAAAAGAAAGGGACTGAGAAAATATTTGAAGAGATTATAGTTGAAAACTTCCCTAATATGGGAAAGGAAATAGTTAATCAAGTCCTGGAAGCACAGAGAGTCCCATACAGGATAAATCCAAGGAGAAACACACCAAGACACATATTAATCAAACTATCAAAAATTAAATATAAAGAAAACATATTAAAAGCAGCAAGGGAAAAACAACAGATAACACACAAGGGCATCCCCATAAGGTTAACAGCTGATCTTTCAGCAGAAACGCTGCAAGCCAGAAGGGAGTGGCAGGATATACTTAAAGTGATGAAGGAGAAAAACCTACAACCAAGATTACTCTACCCAGCAAGGATCTCATTCAGATTTGATGGAGAAATTAAAACCTTTACAGACAAGCAAAAGCTGAGAGAGTTCAGCACCACCAAACCAGCTTTACAACAAATGCTAAAGGAACTTCTCTAGGCAAGAAACACAAGAGAAGGAAAACACCTACAATAACAAACCCAAAACATTTAAGAAAATGGGAATAGGAACATACATATCGATAATTACCTTAAATGTAAATGGATTAAATGCTCCCACCAAAAGACACAGACTGGCTGAATGGATACAAAAACAAGACCCATATATATGCTGTCTACAAGAGACCCACTTCAGACCTAGAGACACATACAGACTGAAAGTGAGGGGATGGAAAAAGATATTCCATGCAAATGGAAATCAAAAGAAAGCTGGAGTAGCAATTCTCATATCAGACAAAATAGACTTTAAAATAAAGACAATTACAAGAGACAAAGATGGACACTATATAATGATCAAGGGATCGATCCAAGAGGAAGGTATAACAATTGTAAATATTTATGCACCCAACATAGGAGCACCTCAATACATAAGGCAAATACTAACAGCCATAAAAGGGGAAATCGACAGTAACACAATCATAGTAGGGGACTTTAACACCCCACTTTCACCAATGGACAGATCATCCAAAATGAAAATAAATAAGGAAACACAAGCTTTAAATGATACATTAAACAAGATGGACTTAATTGATATTTATAGGACATTCCACCCAAAAACAACAGAATACACATTTTTCTCAAGTGCTCATGGAACATTCTCCAGGATAGATCATATCTTGGGTCACAAATCAAGACTTGGTAAATTTAAAAAAATTGAAATCGTATCAAGTATCTTTTCTGACCACAACGCTATGAGACTAGATATCAATTACAGGAAAAGATCTGTAAAAAATACAAACACATGGAGGCTACACAATACACTACTTAATAACGAAGTGATCACTGAAGAAATCAAAGGGGAAATCAAAAAATACCTAGAAACAAATGACAATGGAGACACGACGATCCAAAACCTATGGGATGCAGCAAAAGCAGTTCTAAGAGGGAAGTTTATAGCAATACAAGCCTACATCAGGAAACAGGAAACATCTCGAATAAACAACCTAACCTTGCACCTAAAGCAATTAGAGAAAGAAGAACAAAAAAACCCCAAAGCTAGCAGAAGGAAAGAAATCATAAAGATCAGATCAGAAATAAATGAAAAAGAAATGAAGGAAACAATAGCAAAAATCAATGAAACTAAAAGCTGGTTCTTTGAGAAGATAAACAAAATTGATAAACCATTAGCCAGACTCATCAAGAGAAAAAAGGAGAAGACTCAAATTAATAGAATTAGAAATGAAAAAGGAGAAGTAACCACTGACACTGCAGAAATACAAACGATCATAAGAGATTACTACAAGCAACTCTATGCTAATAAAATGGACAACCTGGAAGAAATGGACAGATTCTTAGAAATGCACAACCTGCCGAGACTGAACCAGGAAGAAATAGAAAATATGAACAGACCAATCACAAGCACTGAAATTGAAACTGTGATTAAAAATCTTCCAACACACAAAAGCCCAGGACCAGATGGCTTCACAGGCGAATTCTATCAAACATTTAGAGAAGAGCTAACACCTATCCTTCTCAAACTCTTCCAAAATATTGCAGAGGGAGGAACACTCCCCAACTCATTCTACGAGGCCACCATCACCCTGATACCAAAACCAGGCAAAGATGTCACAAAGAAAGAAAACTACAGGCCAATATCACTGATGAACATAGATGCAAAAATCCTCAACAAAATACTAGCAAACAGAATCCAGCAGCACATTAAAAGGATCATACACCATGATCAAGTGGGGTTTATTCCAGGAATGCAAGGATTCTTCAATATACGCAAATCAATCAACGTGATACATCATATTAACAAATTGAAGGAGAAAAACCATATGATCATCTCAATAGATGCAGAGAAAGCTTTCGACAAAATTCAACACCCATTTATGATAAAAGTCCTGCAGAAAGTAGGCATAGAGGGAACTTTCCTCAACATAATAAAGGCCGTATATGACAAACCCACAGCCAACATTGTCCTCAATGGTGAAAAACTGAAACCATTTCCACTAAGATCAGGAACAAGACAAGGTTGCCCACTCTCACCACTATTATTCAACATAGTTTTGGAAGTGTTAGCCACAGCAATCAGAGACGAAAAAGAAATAAAAGGAATCCAAATCGGAAAAGAAGAAGTAAAGCTGTCACTGTTTGCAGATGACATGATACTATACATAGAGAATCCAAAAGATGCTACCAGAAAACTACTAGAGCTAATCAATGAATTTGGTAAAGTAGCAGGATACAAAATTAATGCACAGAAATCTCTTGCATTCCTGTATACTAATGATGAAAAATCTGAAAGTGAAATTAAGAAAACACTCCCGTTTACCATTGCAACAAAAAGAATAAAATACCTAGGAATAAACCTACCTAAGGAGACAAAAGACCTGTATGCAGAAAATTATAGGACACTGATGAAAGAAATTAAAGATGATACAAATAGATGGAGAGATATACCATGTTCTTGGATTGGAAGAATCAACATTGTGAAAATGACTCTGCTACCCAAAGCAATCTACAGATTCAATGCAATCCCTATCAAACTACCACTGGCATTTTTCACAGAACTAGAACAAAAAATTTCACAATTTGTATGGAAACACAAAAGACCCCGAATAGCCAAAGCAATCTTGAGAACGAAAAATGGAGCTGGAGGAATCAGGCTCCCTGACTTCAGACTATATTACAAAGCTACAGTAATCAAGACAGTTTGGTACTGGCACCAAAACAGAAATATAGATCAATGGAACAGGATAGAAAGCCCAGAGATAAGCCCACGCACATATGGTCACCTTATCTTTGATAAAGGAGGCAAGCATATACAGTGGAGAAAAGACAGCCTCTTCAATAAGTGGTGCTGGGAAAATTGGACAGGTACATGTAAAAGTATGAAATTAGAACACTCCCTAACACCATACACAAAAATAAACTCAAAATGGATTAAAGACCTAAGTGTAAGGCCAGACACTATCAAACTCTTAGAGGAAAACATAGGCAGAACACTCTATGACATAAATCACAGCAAGATCCTTTTTGACCCAGGTCCTAGAGAAATGGAAATAAAAACACAAATAAACAAATGGGACCTAATGAAACTTAAAAGCTTTTGCACAGCAAAGGAAACCATAAACAAGACCAAAAGACAACCCTCAGAATGGGAGAAAATATTTGCAAATGAAGCAACGGACAAAGGATTAATCTCCAAGATTTACAAGCAGCTCATGCAGCTCAATAACAAAAAAACAAACAACCCAATCCAAAAATGGGCAGAAGACCTAAATAGACATTTCTCCAAAGAAGAGATACAGATTGCCAACAGACACATGAAAGAATGCTCAACATCATTAATCATTAGAGAAATGCAAATCAAAACTACAATGAGGTATCATCTCACACCGGTCAGAATGGCCATCATCAAAAAATCTAGAAACAATAAATGCTGGAGAGGGTGTGGAGAAAAGGGAACACTCTTGCACTGTTGGTGGGAATGTAAATTGATACAGCCACTATGGAGAACAGTATGGAGGTTCCTTAAAAAACTAAAAATAGAACTACCATATGACCCAGCAATCCCACTACTGGGCATATACCCTGAGAAAACCATAATTCAGAAAGAGTCATGTACCAAAATATTCATTGCAGCTCTGTTTACAATAGCCAGGACATGGAAGCAACCTAG
Source organism: Eubalaena glacialis (assembly GCF_028564815.1). Lineage (NCBI taxonomy): Eukaryota > Metazoa > Chordata > Mammalia > Artiodactyla > Balaenidae > Eubalaena > Eubalaena glacialis. The sequence goes on along the minus strand of NC_083719.1, from coordinate 7,022,818 downwards.
GTGTCCATCATCGGATGAATGGATAAAGAAGATGTGGCACATATATACAATGGAATATTACTCAGCCATAAAAAGAAATGAAATGGAGGTGTTTGTAATGATGTGGATGGAGTTAGAGTCTGTCATACAGAGTGAAGTAAGTCAGAAAGAGAAAAAGAAATACAGTATGCTAACACATATATATGGAATCTAAGGGAAAAAAAAAAAAAAAAAAAAAAAGAGGTCATGAAGAACCTAGTGGCAAGATGGGAATAAAGACACAGACCTACTAGAGAATGGACTTGAGGATATGGGGAGGGGGAGGGGTGAGATGTGACAGGGTGAGAGAGTGTCATGGACATATATACACTACCAAATGTAAAATAGATAACTAGTGGGAAGCAGCCGCATAGCACAGGGAGATCAGCTCGGTGCTTTGTGACCACCTAGAGGGGTGGGATAGGGAGGGTGGGAGGGAGGGAGATGCAAGAGGGAAGAGATATGGCAACATATGTATATGTGTAACTGATTCACTTTGTTGTAAAGCAGAAGCTAGCACACCATTGTAAAGCAATTATACTTCAATAAAGATGTTTAAAAAAAAATAAAAAAATAAAAAATAAAATAACATATAAAAAAAAAAATAATAATAGATTAGCATAATTCTTAGGATAGGTACAGCTAATGTCTCTGAGAGCAGCTATGTAATGAAAAGCACTGTTCTTATATGATTCTCTCAGATTTACCCTTTAGATTAAATAAGTACCTCCTCAGAGAAGCTGAGGGCATGAACTTTGCTAATGAGTCATTTATGAGAAATCAGTGCAGCCTTTACTTAACCAACTACCTGAAAACAAGAATACCTGAAATTATAATTATGGAGAAACTGATCCTTGGAAACCAAATAAAAATCAATATGAAGAAGAAGTATTTTTCACTTTGCATGTTGGATGACCCTAGTAAGTACTAAATAATTGTTGGATAGTTGGGATGGATAGAAAGCAGCTAGTTGTTCATCTATTTACCATCTGTCATTATCATCCTCACTGGCAATATTTTAGCTAAATCAAACTATAAAAAAAACTTGATATTTAAGTGCATTCAACACACACTTGATTTCAGAGGCCTGCAAAAGCTAAAATATGTTTAACATTTGGGGACAAGTTTGAGATTAAAACAATATAATATGATATTATAGTCCTAATTACCTGCTTTGAGTCCAAATCCTGAGCCCCAGAAAAATATAATAAAACCAATTAAATATGCAACCCTTTCAGAGTTAAAATTGAGTTGAGAGAGAGGAAAAAAAAAGAGGGGTAAGAAAAAGATTTCTTTCTTGAACTAGAAAATATGCATAAACATTGCTACATTTTGAGGATAAAATACTGATCATTGCCTATAATTAATAAGAAGCACTTAAAGTAATACTGGTTTGGGCCCAGTAGAAGTTGGTTTAAATTATCACAAATAAGTTTAAAGGCTTTTATGTACAGCATTTTTCATGTAATTTTGTCAATGTTAAAACCTCCAATAGTAGAAAAGGGAACCCTCTTGCAGTGTTGGTGTGAATGTAAACTGATACAGCCACTATGGAGAACAGTATGGTGGTTCCTTAAAAAACTGAAAATAGAATTACCATATGACCCAGCAGTCCCACTACTGGGCATATACCCAGAGAAAACCATAATTAAAAAAGACACATGCACTCCACTGTTCATTGCAGCACTATTTACAATAGCCAGGACATGGAAGCAACCTAAGTGTCCATAGACAGATAAATGTTTAAAGAAGATGTGGTACATATATACAATAGAATATTACTCAGCCATAAGAAGGAACCAAATTGGGTCATTTGTAGAGAGGTGGATGGACCTAGAGACTGTCATACAGAGTGAAGTAAGTCAGAAAGAGAAAACAAATATCGTATATTAACGCATACATGTGGAATCTAGAAAAATGGTACAGATGAATCTTGTTTGCAAGGCAGAAATAGAGACACAGATGTAGAGAACTATCATACGGTCACCAAGGGGGTAAAGCGGGAGGGGGAGGGATGAATTGGGAGATTGGGATTGACACATATATATACTAATATGTATAAAATAGATAACTAATAAGAACCTGCTGTATAAAAAAATTAAATTAAATTAAATTCAAAGAAAAAAAACCTCCAATAGTTAATTATGTGAATGCTTAAATATCTTTCTAGAACTTTGGAAAAATCTATGACCCTGAGTATTAGGAGTGTTCTTTAAGCTTAATTAGTGGGATTTAGAGCTTCATTTTGAGACTTATTGATATGAACAATTAATTAATTTTTAAAGTCTGACCTTGACCATAGCGAAAGAACACTGGCTCAAAGTGAAAAAAAAAAAAAAAAAAAAGAAGTGTCAACTGCAGAGGCCTTAAATTGTCCTCAGTAAACTAGGTCTTTAAAGGCAATCTTCATAATGAGCTGCTGCTCTTTATAAACTATAATTTTTTTCTTTCCGTTAAAACTTGTATTGATTACACAATGTTGGGTTTTAAAAAATATTTGTGGGTAGCATTAATTTCTCTCTGCATGGAATGAATAAGAGCCAGTGGTCCTGGTCTTTATTGAATTGCTGACCTGTGACGATTCACCTGCAGCTTGTTTTCAGGACCCTCTAACTTTCAAAGCTGGGGTTCCTTAACCTGCATCTCTGGGTTCCTCAGATCCTGGGGCCTTCCTGCCTTGAGCACCAGATGTGCCAGGAACATGAGGGCCCGGGTCCAGTGCCAGCTCATCTTGCCCTGGCTGGGCTCTGACCCCTCACACAGTTTTAGTGACTCGGCCTTTGACATCTTCCCTTGTGACCTGTGATCCAATCTTCTCTTCAGTGTCTGAGTTGTATCCTGTCTTCTCTGATATGTTCTTATCCCAGAAATCAGAGGGCCATTACTGTGCCCTGTGGTTGGTGCCCACTCCCTCCTGCTCCATATCCAGACACTGACCTGCTGCATCCCCCCACCCCTCGACCGGTCCTCTCTCTCTTGGAATCTGATTGGGACCCTCACCACGGCCTTCATGGTTGGAGGATGTACAACTGGTGTTGGGACCAGCCTGACCCTCAGCCATTTGAATCCTAGTTAGGGAAAAACAGTGAATTTTGTTATGACTCATAATTTGTCTTCTGCCTGAGTAAGAACTGAGTGGGGATGCCATGTAGATCACAAACAAATTGGCACCCATGGAAGGTTCGGGAGCCACACCAGAAAGTCAGCACTGAAGCCAGCAGGCCGAGGGCCCTGGAACCTGCATCATTAGTGTAGGGCACATGCCTGCCCAGTGGATGCCGGCTGGGGCTTTCCTGCCCCTTGAATATTTGGTTCCTTATTTCAGACTCCTAAGTCCACGGCCTTGGGAGTCCTCAGCTCTCCCCACAATTTCTGTTACTTAATGTCTCAGCTTATGCTCACGAAGTCCTATCTGTACTCAGGTAGCATGTGTCGTCTCACTGTCAGACAAACACAAATTCAGTCCCTTTACTCATTTCTGTATTTAAAAACTAAACTCCAGCAAGTATCACATGAGTTTGGAAGCTATTGTTGAAGGTTTGGTGGTCACAGGGTCACAGGGAAGGAGTTTATTGAGATGTAGGTGGCTTTCTGTCATCTCCCCGGCTTCCCCTCTCTCCCAACCACTCTTTTTTCCCTCTTTTTTTTCCTTCTACCAGGAACGCACTGAAACTACCCTCCCTCCCAAAGAGAGTCTCTTCTTCTCTTGTCTGACTCCTTGATCCAACCAACACTCAAATCCTGGTTGGAGGGGTCTCATGCCATTACAGTTCAAGGTGTCACTCAAGAAAGCCAGTGCACGTCCAAAAAGCCCTGCTGTGAATCATAGCTTGTCCCCCCATCATATATCTCTTCCCTTCCTTTTGTTAGCACCACACACTTCTATTTGATATATTTACTTCTAAAATAATCCATCTTGTGACTATGTATGTGTGTATGTGGGTGTGTGCATACGCGTAGAGCATGGGCCAAATGATATGGGTCCCAGCTACATCAAAATGTAATTTGGCAAAGGACAAGACTTTCATCTTATTTGTATCTTTCCATTTTAAGAAGGTTAGTTGTATTAAATATTGAATACATAATACTATTATAATAAATATATGTATTTGCAAGTAGTAACGATAAAATGAAAACAATACATTACCCACCATCCAGCTTAAACACTAGGACCTTGTTGGAACTTTGATGTCTGCTTTGAACACTCTTCCAACCCATTGTTTTCTGTCTCAGCTACTCTTTGTAATTTTTATTATTCCCTCACTTTCTTTTATCACTTTACCCCATAAACATATGGTTACATTATCTATTAGTTCTGTGTGATTTGGCCTAGAGATAAATGGAAAAGTATATTTTCTGTGACTTGCTTTTGTTCATTTGCATTATTTCTAAGAGATTTATCCACGTTCATGTATGTAACTAAGGTTTCTTCATCTTCACTGCTATATAGTGATCCTTTGTATTCCTGAATTTCATGTTATATCATTGACTGACATTTGGGTTGTTTCCATTGTTTTGCTGTTAAAAACAGTGCTGCTATGACCATCTCTGTTCACATCTCCTGGGGCAAAAGTTTCTCCGTATCAGGGCTTCCCAATCATGGCAACCACAGAAAATGGCACCATTTGTATGGCATTGGGAAATAAATAAAGCCATTTGTGATGACCCCAAGGGTGGAAGGGATCAACATCTTGGTGGACTTGAAGCCTATTCATGGCCCAAGGGTGAGAAGCTGTGATCCTGCAGTGGAGCTGCTGGTTCATTGGCTACATGAAACTTAGACTCTGCTACAGTATTCTAAATTATTGTTGGGAGTCTTTTAGCAAATCTCAGTACTTTAATTACACTTGACCCAGTTAGTTATATTATAAAAACACGTACAAGGTGGGATGTTTCTGTTTATTCAAAATAAAAATTTTTGCAGTTGCCCATCACAGTATGATATGGTTTGTATCATATCTGAAGGTTAGAAGCATATATGAAATTTGAAGAGGCGGAAGGGGACAGATCTGATGATTCCCTGGCTCCAACCCAGTGTACCACCCTCCTAAGTAACACGGAACCCTACATGTCCACAAGACAAAGCTCTAATCTTCTATACTTTGGTTGGGCCTCCCTCCCTCTCTCACATCCCTCCTTTCCTCTGACTGGAAAATGACTCCTCGTCCTTCAAGGTCAAGTTGAAAAGTATAGATTTTCCCATCCCCATCTTCTCCCCAAAGACGGTTATACATTTCTAAACCTTGGAAGCACTGTTTCCACTCCACCTTGCTAATCATGCACAGTGTCTGGTGTGACCCTCCCCTCCTTCCTACTAGGCTAGGGGCTCAGTGTGGGTGGGAGGAGAAGGGCAAGACATTAAAGCAGTTAGAACCCCTCACAATGGCCAGACCCTGTCCTTACTTAGGCTAGAAGAACATAGCCACTGTAACTCCAGACTTGTAGATGAATACACTTCCTTCACCACAGCTCACACATGCAGGTGAGAAGAAATTCTTCCAGGTAACTCATTCCTTCCAACCAGAAGAAATTGGTGGACACTAAGGCCAATTCCAAATATCTGAAAAGCTTCTAAGTTTGATATTTTAGTAGCAAGAGCAGCTAAACCAGAACATGACCCAAAGTACACTCTCAACAAATACTCACTAAATGAATAAGTGAGCTAATTAGTATTTGTGTCTGAAGGCAAATGGTTGGCAGTTCAGGAGGTAAAGGAAGGACAACATCGCCAGAGTGTTCCACCTGCAGACCTGGGCAGCATGTGGCCCCTCATGGTCATAACATAGCCATGTCCTTTGTGCATAAGGAAACTAGAAGGACTTCAGTCCTGATCAGAGGTCATGCCAAAGCTGCTCAGCTGTGTTGTGGGGACTCTTGCTGCCAGGTGGAGGGGGGCAGTGGGAGAGCATCTGACACACGAGGGTTTCATTTGTGCAGGAACAGATGGGAAATGGTAGAAGTATGATAACAAGTGAGCGAGCCCGATCAGTCCTGTGCTAAGTTGCCATCACATGCAATTTACACAGCCTTGCTTCTGGAGAGGAAATCCAGTTAATACATTCTAAGCTATAGGATGCCACCCAGTGCATCCAACATGTTTACTTGTCTTGGATATCATTTAATTCTCTAAACATGGCCAACCTATTACACATGTGTTACTCATGTGGTTAATAAACAAGCATGGGTAGAGGGCATTATTTACTAGGTTAAGTTCAAGGTAGACAAGAAACATAAGAGGTGGTCCCTAATTTTATGTTGTTTGCAATTATGGTATTGAGGGGTGATTATATCTGGCCATAGAAATTCATTAGGGAATGGTGCAAATTTGTGTTAAAAGTAGCTGTTTAGGTGATGGTTAATACACCAGGAGCTCCGACAAGGATGAAATTGCTATGAGTTGGAGGAACTGGAAGCAGTGTGAGGTGCTGGGAAAAGTATAAGCTTTAGTCCCAGACAAGACTAAGATCGTATCCTTCTTTCACCTATTATAAGCTACGTGACACTAGTAATTTTCTAGACCTTTGTAAGTCTCAGTTTCAGTTTCTGTCAAATAAGAATCACGGCATCTATTCTGCAATATTTTAAATGAGAATAAAAAGAGGAGATATATATCCAGTGTCTGTCACCCACATGTTTAAGTCCAGACACCTTCCATCTCTTACCCATTGGCTTTTACTGGATTTGTAAGTGTGTGTTGAGTTCTACCAGCAGCACTGTCTCTGCTCACCTGTGTCCTACTGCAGGTTAGTTTCTCCAGGATGTAAACACAGAGATGGAGCTAGGAGCACAAGAGGTTTGGGGGGAACTAACACCTGTGGAAGGAAAGAGGAAGGAAGCAGGACTGGGCAAGGGGAGCCATTAGACCCATCAAAAGGCTCTACCAGCACAATGTGGATCTTCAAGCAGAGTTTTTCTATTGAAGGAACTAAGCAGAAATGGAGAGGACCTTGACCACTGCCTTGCCCAGCCACTGAATGTGGGCACCCCTGAGAAGAACATGCCCTTGGCTACCACCATGTTCCCCAGGCTGAGGGTCTCCCCAAGAATATTTTGACCTTTCTTAGAAAACTGAGGCAGACTCTAAAGGATTTAATAGCTGGAGGCTGTCAGCTAACCACAGTCTTTGCAGCTGAACAAAGAGTTGGGGTCCTGACTGATACATCTCCACGCCTGCCTCTAGAATTATGCAGTTTGTAGAATCTCCCAAACGTACTGCATAGGACTTTTGGTCTTCTAATATATCAGGCTTACTACCTGAGACTGAATTAGAAAATGGAGAATTAGACTAATTATCTAATCATTAATTATACATAACTTGTAGATCTCTTAATGTTCTCTCATGCTCTAGACATCAGATTTTCTCAACTATGGCTCCACATTACACTCACCTTGACAGCTTTTGGAAAACACCAACGCCCACATTCTACCCTGACCAATTAAATCAGGTCTCTGCAAATGAAGGCAGGACCCAGGCATTTGTAATGTTTTACAGCCCCAAAGTTAGTCTAATGTGCAGCCTGGTAGTAGGTTCACAGTATCTACTTAAGGTTATGACCTACTGGGAGCTACTTTTCAATGTATAGAAAAAAGGACTTCTGGAGTAGAAGGGGGGTTTCTGGCCATGGCATCCTTCTCCTCCTCTTCCTCACCAGCGTCATGGCAATGGCTCAAGCACAGTACGTGCTTCTTGTAGTCCAGGCATTGTGATGAGCGATGAGCACTTTCCATAAAGTAGCTCATGGGGCTTAAGAAAGTAACAGATAGTCAACATGTCTCAAAGCTTCTCCATCACTGACCTTATTGTTAGCACCTTTGATAATATGGACTAAAATCAGTAGCCTCTAGTTGTTTGTCAAAGTACTATCCTAGACCATTTGTGTTAGATTCACCTAGAATTCTTATCAATGATGTTGGTTCCCAAGGCCCAGAGCAGACTTCCTGGATCCCAATCTCAGGGGTTGGACCTGGAATTTATATTTCAGCAATCTCCCCAAGTAACCTTTATAGGCATTAAAGTTTGAGAAAGAGTATGTTGTACTTATGTATCTCTTGTTATGTCCACATTTTCAAATTTCTGCCCCTACCTCACCTCACTTCAGGTTCTCACCACTCAGGTAGTTTTCAGTGGAATGGGCACTAAGAGGGGTGCATGGAAGTTCATGGGTAACTTGTGTACTCTGGATGCCTCAAGTTGTCAAAATAAGTGATAGAATTTTTAATGTAATCATTCTTCTCCTATTCTTTAGTAATAACCAGGAAGATTGAAAGATAAAAGCTCCACCTTGAGCTTAATGCGTGATTTCTGAGGCATACTTCTAGAATTTTAAAATCTTCATGTTTTATTTCAATAAACCTTCATTGACGGTCTACCATGTGCCAAAAAAATAAAAGTATCATGGATGAGAATAAGACTCAGTGCCTGACCTCCAGGAAAGCTCACATCATACAACAAAAGACAGACACTTTTCCTACAGTTTGACCTGATGCATTATTTTAGTTGAAGTAAGGATAACCTCCAAAGAGCACAGAGATTGGGAACACTGAAATGGCCGGCGAGGGTCAAAAACGCCCCACAGTGGAGAGGCATGGGAGCTGGCTCTTGGAAGACTAGGAGATGGTTGCCTGGTGGAGAATTTTTGGAAGGACCTTCCTGGCAGAAGGTACAGACTATGCAAAACATCTAGCTCTAGAAAGGCATGAGATGTTCTGGAAAGGTTGAGAAATTTAAGTTAGCTAGCATTGTGGGTAGAGAGATAGGAGCTGAAAAGAGATGAAGCTGAAAGGTAGGATGGGTCAGAATGAAAAATTTTATCCTAACAAATGAATTCAGAATTTCTGGTGCATGGATAGATTTAGGCCTCGGAGAGATACTGAGGTCAGTTTGGGATATGGTGAGATCCAGCAGCATGAGGTAGATCTAATAGTTGGTTGGAAATCCTTCTTTGAAGCTAAAGAGAAAGGTTTGAGACAGTAATGGAGACCTCAGATCAGCTTTGAGGCCATTGGAATGGATAAGATCATGCCTAAAGAAAATGTGATAAGTCAAGCTACCAAACAGCTTGGAATCTCAGCCACTAGTTCATAATTAGTATGATGTGGCGATTCAGAAAAATGACAAATTAATTTTTTTATTCCACTGAGTAGACAGCTCCCTTTTATTCCTTTTAAATTAATGTAGTGGAGAAGTGCTTTGCATAGATTTTTCCTAACCACTCCAACTCACACTAATGGGACCAGACAGTATAAATTTCACCGCTGGGGTGAGAAGGTAATTTAGACTCTGTGTTCCTGCCTGGTGACTGTCAGAGAAGGGCTTCCGGCTTTGACAATTGGTGGCTGTTTTGTAATTTAGATACAATAAATCTAAGGCAAGTAATTTCCCTTCAGAACCTTGAATTGCCTCCTTAGCAGAATGATTTTCAGTCTGGTTGGAGTAACATTTAAGCCACAGGGCTGACTGAGAGCTTAGAAAGGATGCCCAGAGGACTCCATTGATTGCAGGCTTGTTTTAAATACAATTTGGTTTCCATTCACAGGAAACTTACTGGCAAACTACTTTTAAGCTATCAGCTTACAATTTAAAGTACTTAAAGGAGTGTTTTGTTTCATTTTGTTTTTCAGTAAGGCAGTAGAGCTATCATCCACCCCTCTGCTTTATGTGCGGCCAGTACTGACAGAGGCAGGGAGCTTGCTCATTTTAGACAAAACTTGAGTAGGGCTTATAATCTGTAAGCTAAACATAGCAATAAAATAATAACAGTGAGTCTTACATAATGCACCCTGCCTGCCAGGCACCATCCAAGCCTTCTGCATAGATAAGCTCACCGCATGGCCCCTGGCCTGTGAGCTGGGCCCCAGGGTGAAGGAGACACAGATGCGAGCGACCTGGACACAGGAGTCTAACCTGGATCATCGGGCTCCAGGGTCGTCACACGGAACCATGTGCTCTGCTTGAGAACCTACTGTGTGTCAGGCACAGACACCCGTGAGACCACAGTGAATAAGACAGGCTAGGTCCCCCAGCACCTGACTACCTGGAATTTGTATGCCGAGGGTTAGGATGCAGGAATATGGTTTAAAATACTTTGGGATAAAAGAATGTTGCATAAAATTTATGACTAGGATGTTTAAGCTGGCTAACATCCTTTTTGAGAAAAAAATAAGCCACTAGTTGAATATGATAAACTGAGTTAATTAAAATCTCCCTTTTGTGCATATGCTTGCCAAGAACACCTATTTTCTTCTTTTAATTCCCCTTTACTATATAAATGTGATACTGAGCTCCCAGTGCCAAGACAAATTTAATTCATTTGTTCAATTACAACTTAAGAGAAAGAACTTTTGAAACATATTAGCTGTCTGCTACTTTGGAGTAAGGACCGGTTGAATTGATGAACTTTGTAGAATGATCTGTTGCTATGGTAACTTGCTGCCTAGGGACTGGAAGAGGATATTTCACAATTATCTCACTGATAATGCTTGGAAAGATAACAGATGCAAATACGAAAGGTTTCCTTTTACTTTGCAGTAACTCTGGGTCCACGAGACAAATGCTAAAAATGTTCCTCTCGGATACAGCAGCAGGGAATCTGGCCCTACACAATTTGAAATAAAGTAATTTAGCTTTCTGAGTTAGTAGTCTCAGTGTCCACAACAAATCTCTATGCCTTGTTAAAGATATCCATTGTTAGTGGGGCTGTTTATCCATAATCAGCTATAATTTCTGCACAGTATTTAGTGCACAGAAAGCATAAATTGTTCTCTTAAACTACAACAAAAGTAAAAGGAGAAATTAAAAGAGAAAAAAGTCAAAAAATTTTGATCTCTCATACATTGGTGGTAGGAATATAAAATGGTATAACCACTCGGGATAATAATTTGGCAGTTTCTAACTAAACTGAACATAGATTTACCATACGACCCAGCTGTTTCACTCCTGGGCCTGTATCCCAGAGAAATGAAGACATATCCACATAAAACATACATGATTGTTCGTAGCAGTTTAATTTGTATTAGCCAAAATCTGAAAACAACAATAAATGCCCCTCCATAGGTGAACGACTGAGCAAACCATGGTACCCCATACCAGGGAATGCTACTCAGCAATATAAAGGAATGGACTATTGATACAAGCAACAGCTTGGATGGATGACCAGGGCATTACGCTGAGTGGAAAAGCCAAGCTCAAAAGCTTCCATCCTGTATGAGTCCACTTAAAAAGCATTCTCAGAATGACAAAATTATAAAGATGGAAAATAGATTAGTGGTTACCATCAATGAGGGATGGTGGAAGAGAGGAAGGTGACACAAAGGAGATATTTGTGGTGACAGAATGATTCTGTATCTTCGCTGTAGTATCAATTACACAAAACTACACAAATGACAATAATTATATAGAGCTATACACACACATTGTACCAATGTCAATATCTTGGTTTTTATTTTGTACTATAATTATGTAACAAGTAACCATTGGAGGGGAACTAGGTGAAGGGTACTCTTACCTCTCTATACTATCTTTGCAACTTTTTATAAATGTATATTGTTTTGAAATATGAAAGTTCTAAAAATAAGCAAAAAAAGCAAGCAGGTTTGGAAGGTTGGTCAGATCTTTTATTTTTTTTTTGTATTTCAAAAATGTGAGACAACAGAAGCTACACTTCAAAAGAAAATAGGGACTACCTTGACCTCTAGTTAAGAACCACTCTACAACGAACCAAAGGCAGAAAGAAAGAACCTTCCCTAATGGTTATGATTGCTTTGTAGCAACCCGTAAGCCTCTGCAATAGTTGCATTCACTCTCACAGGACATCTGTCACTTGTCTGTGAGCCAATTGCCATCAGGTGATGCCAGATGGCCAGGTGAGGAGTTAGGGACCAGGTTCCAGTTCCAGGGCTGCACTCACTGGCTGGATAAACATGATCCATTAGTTAACCTTTGAGGACTGCATCACCTTACCTGCAGTAGGAGCTCTGATGCAGGGATTATCAAACATTTATGGAGATGGAACACTTTGTTCAAAGAAAATCTTATGACAAGTTTCAATATGTGAAATGCAATCAAATGAAGTTTGTCTTGTTGTAGACTGTGTGTATCTCAACTGTTTGGTTGGGAGGTGAGTGCTTTGTTCTCAGGGCAGCATTGGGACACCTCTGTACATCCTCAGGGTCTAGGTCTCCAATGACCAAAACCATAGCCACTGGCCACAAGGCTATCGAGCGCTGGAAGTGTGGCTAGTTTTAATTGGGATGCTCTGTAAGTACAAAGTGCATCAGATTTCAAAGACAGTAGGAAAGCAATGAATGTAAACCATCTCATTACTCATTTTTTACAACTGTTATGTGTTCAAATGCTAATGTTTTATTATAGGTTGGTTTAAATAAAATTTATAATCAAAATTAATTTTACCTGTTTCTTTTTTACTTTTCTAAATGTGGCTGCTGGAAAATTAAAAACTACTTATGTGGACTGTGTAATATATTTCCATTGTACAGTGCTGGTCTAGAGGAACTGTCAGCTCCCACCTCCAGACATCAGTGCTTGAAGGTTTTGTGGGGATTTTAATCTTTGTTGCTGCTTCCTCAGGTCCCATGTGCATGTCATGCTGTTCTCGTGAAATGCGTTAGGAATTTTCCTGGCAGCTTTATTTACTACCACACTCTGCTCTAAGAATATCATTTCATTTAAACTCAAATACTTTTTAAAATTTCCTGCTGAAAAACACAGTTTTTTTTTCCAGTTACTCTTTCCATGGGTGCTTAGTAACTCATTTGCTGAAGGTCATGCACGTATTTTCCTGTGGGGTGAAGGTTTTAGAGCAAGCTTCAGTGTTTCATGTGTCATTGCTTGTAGCTGGAATTCTTTGTGGGATTTCTTCATGTCCTTTTCAGGTTACACTCCAGTTTTTGATAAGTCTTGTGCAAATATTTCTTCCCCAGCAGTCATTTTTAAAATTGAATTTACTACTATTTCGTGAGATAATGTGCGAACTGTACCCCTGGAAGCCATTTTTATTGATGGCCTTTGTTTTTTCCTTTGATCATTTTCCTAATGGCTGAGATTATTGAGTTGAAATGGCTGTCTCTGTTATTACAATGTGTAATCCAATTCCACCTCTGCATTTTCTACACCCCATCAGACTTGCTCCTCATCTTCCATGACGTCATTATTCACCAGCAAAAATCAATATTATGAATGTTTAGACCCACAATCTGATGATTTGTGCCCAGGAGAGTTCTCTTATCACAGGCAAACACACAGTGAAACCCTTTAATGTTTTCGGCATTAGTCTGGTGGCAGTGACCTTGTTTTTTAAAGTAGTGTCTCTTTCTCTTATTTCTAGAACTATTACTTTACTTGTGATTTTTCTGTGTTTACCTCTGAGCACGTTTCCTTATTAATTCATTTAAAACAATAGGTATTATACTTTGTCAAAACATTTTAGATTTTTTAAATTCACTGAATGATGATAAACATAAAAGTACAGATAATTGGGCTGGATACGACTTTTTTTAAAACCAAGCTTTCAAGACGATTTGGTGGTTTCTTAGAAAGCTAAACATTCTCTTACCATATGATCCAGCAGTTGTGTTCCTTGGTATTTACCCTGGGTTGAAAACTTATGTCCACATAAAAACCTGAACAGTGATGTATATAAAAGCTTTATTCATAATTGCAAAACCTGGAAGCAACTGAGACAGCCTTCAGTCAGTGAATGGATAAATCAACTGTGTGGATATCCAGGCAATGGAATATCATTCAGTGCCAAAAAGAAATGATCTATTAAGCCATGAAAAGGCATGGAGGAGTCTTAAAGGCATAGTGCTAAATGAAGGAAGCCAATCTGAAAAGGCTAACTACGGTATGATTCCAAGCACATGACATCCTGGAAAAGGCAAAGTTATGGAGAAAGTAAAAATATCAGGGCTTGGGAGTGGGAAGGGTTAAATAGGTGGAACACAGAGGATTTTTAGGGTACCTGTATGATACCATAATGATGACTACATGTCATTATACATTTGTCCAAACCCACAGAATGTACAACACCAAGAGTGAATCTTAAGGTGTACCATAGACTTTGGGTGATTATGATGTATCAATGTAGGTTCACGAACTGTAACAAATGAACCAGTCTGATAGGGGGGATGTTGGTGATGGGAAGGTTATTCCTGTGTGGAGGTAGTGGGTATATAGGAAATCTTTGTACCCTCCTTTCAATCTTGCTGTAAACCTAACACTGCTCCAAAAAAAGTAAATTAAAAGTCCTTAAAATGAAAAAGAATATTTGATACCCAAAAAGTAGACTAGTATTCCTAAATACATAAATGGGGGAGCTCTATCAATCTTATTAAGAGACATAGGTCAATGACATATTGCATTTTATGTGTAATAATCATAAAAGTTGTAAAAAATTTTTTAAAATCAAGTTTTTGCCACACCTGTTCCTGTGTGGAAACAGGGAATTGCAAGATTGGGAGTAACATGTTTATATTTTTCTTTTTTTAAATTTCAAACTTTCTCTTGTAAAATGTAACAGAGATACAGAAAAGTGCATTAAAAAGACATGTAACAATGAATTATTATGAATCAAACATCCTCACTTCTTCCTCTGTTTGTTATATAACTGTATATCCCTAACTTGATAGTTTTTTTTAATATGTATATTTTTTAGAAATAGTTTTATTGAGGTATAACAGCCATACTAAGTACTGCATATATTTAAAGTGGACAATTTGATATGTTTTGACACAGGTATTCACTGTGAAACCATAAACACTGTCATGACAATGACTATTTCTTTGTTAGAAAACCTCAACTGCAACCCTTTCCTCCTTCCCCTTCTACATCCATCACCCATCCATCCATCTTAGTGCCTAAACAGCTACTGATCAGCTTTCTGACACTTTAGATGAGTTTGTATTTCATATAAATGGAATCATACAGTACATACTCTCTTTTTCTGTCTTCTTTCACTCAAAAATTATTTTGATATTCATCTATGTTTTTGCATTATTAATAGTTCATTGTTTTTACTGCTGAATAATATTTGATTGCATGAATATACTGCAGTTTATTTATCCATTCACCTGCTGATAGACATTTGGGTTGTTTCCATTTTTGCCCTGTAACAAATAAAACTGCTGTGAACATTTATGTAGTACAAGTTTTTCTATGAACATGTGTTTTCATTTATCTTGGGAAATACATAGATGTGTTGTGTCTGCATCATACAGCACAAATATCTTTAAATGTTCAGAAACTGCCACACTGTTTTCCACAGTGATTGTACCATTTTTTTCAATTCCCACCAGAAACGTATGAGAGGTACAATTGCTTCTCATCCTTGCCAACATTTGGTATGATAAGTGGTTTATTGAGAAGTGTGTTAGTTTCCATATATTAGGGGATTCCCCACGTTTTTGATATTGATTACTTATTTAATTCACTTGTGTCCAGAGAACATACTTTGTGTGTTTTGAAATTTTTAATCTTTATTGGGGGGCTTTGGGGCACAGAATATGGTCTATCTTGGTAAAGATTTCGTATGCACTTGAAAAGAATGTGTATTCTGCAGTTGTAGGACTGAGGATTTTATAAATCCCAACTAGATAAATTTGGTTGATACTACTTTTCAAGTCTATCAATATCCTTATTGATATTTTGTAAAATATATTGCTATAACATTGTTCTATTAATTATTGAGAGAGCAGTGTGAAAATGTTCAACTACAATTGTGAATTTGTCTCTTTGCAGCTCTATAAGTTTGGGCTCATAAATTTTGAAGTTCTGTTATTAGTTGTGCACAAGTTTAGGAATACCATGTCTGATTAATGAAATGATTCTCTCAATCCCTGGTAATATTCTTTGCCTTGAAATGCACTTTGGTATTAATTAAGCTACTCCAATAATCTTTTCATTAGTGTTAGCTTGTATACCTTTTTATCCATAACTTTATTTTATTCCATTGGTGCCTTTATATTTAAAGTGGGTTGTGGGGTTTTTTTTGTAAACAGCTTATAGGTATTGCTTATTAATTCAACCCTAGCAATTTATTGCTTTACCATTTATTTTAATGTGATTATTGACCTGATTGTGTTTAATCTACCATATTACATTTTGTTTTCTATTTGTTATATCTGCTCTTTGCTCCTTGTTTTTTCATTGTCTACCTTATTTTGGATTGAGTATATTTTTAAATGATTTTCATAGGTATGGGCTACATGGTCAGGTGAGCCTGTATAATTTCTAACTCTATCCTTTACTGGCTGTGTAAGTTTGGATAAGCTACTGCACTCCCCAAGCCTCTACTTAAATTATTTCCTACCTCACACTCTAAATACTGAATAAAATGGTGTATGGGGCTGTGCAAGCTCTGTGGACAATGACAGCTTCTTGATGCTTCAGTTTTGTCATATATAAAATTAGGATGAATACTTACCTCACAAAGCTGTGTAAAGATTAAATAATTTATGTAAGCATAACTCTTGAATCATCACCTGGCTCACTGGAATTGGTCCATGACTCTTGACTATCATTAATAAATGGCAGTTCCTTCTTTGCTGAGAAAATGAGCATCTACCTTAGTTCCTGCCATACACACAGGAATAACAACTGCAGTCACTATGATGTGCACACCACCTTTTTAATCCCTACACATTGTTTGGGGCACCTCAAATGCAGTTGTTCTTCACAACACCCACAGAGAGTATGTTCATTGAGCCTGGTCCTCTGACGGGCATTGGTAATATGACAGTGGATAAAAAAGTGCAAATGGTTTTTACCCTTAGGGAACTTCGGCTCTAGCTTGGGAGAAGATATGGTCTAGTTCAGGAGAGGTTAATCCAATAATCACACAAATAAATGTAAAATTGTACCTGTAAGTGTTTCAGAAGAGATGTTTGGGAAAATTACTCATTTTATGAGGGTGGCAATTATCCCCAGTAATTAAGACAGAGAGGAGTTTGCTGAGTAAGAGGTGGTAGGTAGTGAAGGTTGGGGATTGTTGCAGACAGAGGAAACAGCACTTGGGAAGAAGGAAGAAACTTGCATCTTCTGAGGACCTTGAAGATGATGGGTGTGGGTGAAGATTAGGGAATGATGGGGAAAAAGGAAGATGAGAGGGAAGAGAGTGAAACAGAGGCCTGGAGTTTGGTCCCTAGAGGATGTTAAAGGAGCTTTGATCTTATCCTGAGAACAATGGGAAGCTTTTCAAGTATTCTATCACAGGGGGTGTGGTGGCTTGATTTCAGCAGAGAAGAGCTATATGTTCTCACTTTCCAGGTGTGGTTGATTCCTGAGAAAGAATTACTTGTTTCCAGAGGAAACAGAACTCAGGTCTACTGACAATTAGTCAATTTTCCTTCTCATTAGCTTCTTTATTTTGCTTTGCCATAAGGAGTAGATCATTTTCATTTTGTTCTGTGTCTCCATCAGAGCAGAAGGAGATTTGGTACCCACTTGATCATTCTAGACAGGTCTGCATTTTCCACATATTTTAGACATGTTCCTGCAGCCCCATGACGGGCTGACCAAACCTGTACACAATTCCATCCACCAAGATTAAGGTGTGTGGTGGGACCCTATCTTCCTTGATGATTACATTTCAAAGGGATGGTTCCCAGGTCCTTGAGAAAGAAATTTCTCTGTCATAAAACTGGCAAAAGCTTTAAGAAGATTTACATCTAAAAGCGGCAGAGAAATAGTTTGTAATTTAAAGTTTTCTACGGTAAATTTTCTGAGAAAAGGGACCTCAGGGGCCTAGAGTCAGGAAGAAGACAGTTTAGTCAAGTTGAGGGGAATTTTAAGCCTTCTTGGTTGCTTGTAAACAGTAACTAGAATTCTGAGTATTTTCTGTCAGTTTAGGCTTCATTCGGCTCATAGCTTATTTATTCCCAGGTTCTCTGCAGCCTCCAGATGGTGTTCCATCCAAGACAGGCTCAGTAAATCCTTGTCGAATAAACAAATGATCCCTTGGCCCCTCTCCTCACTGCTATTTTACTTCATAACTTGGAAAAAACATCTAAATCCTTATGAGATGGAGAAACTCTCCCTTTACAGAAAAGGGTAGTGATATACAACAGTAGCAAATGAATTTGAAAACCCTTGTTTTTGTTTTATTGACTAGTTAGGGAGAGAAGAAAAGCAGGGAATGGGAAGAACCTTGCCTACCTGGTTTTTCCTTTATAAATTGAAATCTTCCTTTATAAATCCGGTAGGAAAAAAAGGTACCATTAAAAAATTTACTTTTCCTGCATTTGTGTGAGCGTGTATCTGGACACCATTAATTCAGTTAGTCTCTAATAGTCTAATTTAGACCACAAAAGTAACACCTCGTTAAGAAAATTAGTATGAAAATTAGGTAACTGCAGAGCAATTATTGTCTGAAAGGGCAAAGTTTTAAAAGGTGGAGTTAATAGGTTGGCACTTTTATAAATTAAATATTCTCTGAAGACAGCATCTGCCTGATGGGGGAAACATACATGTACAGAGAGAAACTGCAGGATCTCCACAAGGTCTTTCATTGCCCAAGCAACACATCGTTAGTCATTCAGAATGAATCGCATGAACATTCAGAAGGGTGTTTTGACATGCACTCACTTTACAAAATATACTTTCTCCCTTCAAAATGAATTGAATGATTTTCAAATCTCAATATCTTGAGTATTTGTTTGCATTAGCTTTGGTTTAGTCTCTATGGATCGTGACCTTTCTTTAGTTAATTCATCCATCACATATTTATTGAACTTAATATGTGCCCAGCACCAAGCCAGGCCCTGGGTGTTTGGGGATGGAGGAGACAGCTCTGACCCTGCTCTAGTGAGGCTGAAAGTTTAATGTGAAATTATGACATATATAAAAGTTTCTTAGTACCTAAAGGGCCTTGACGTTAACTTAGAGTTGACTTCACCTTAAAATACATTTATTGTTAAAGTCAGATTCTGGAGTAGGCTCAAATTAACCTACTGTCCTTGTATGTCTGTCGAAATTTTAATAAAGCTATAACTGAGTAATAACTAGTGTTATCAACTTGAGTTTTCAATAGTAAGAGGATTATTAGTCAAATAACAGCACATTCACACAATGTATTATTTTGATGCCATTATGATGATTATGAAGAAATACTCATGATATAACGTTGATTGAAGAAAACAAGACAGAATTATAGGTATGCCATCATTACAACTACTAAAAATTGAAAGCAAAAAACTGAAATTAAATACATCAAAATACTAATTATGATGCTATTAGCACATTATTATAGGGATACTGAGTGAGAAGGGCTTGTACCACCAGGATCACAAGGTAGCTACCAAAGTCTTAGGGGTTGGGGTGAGTGGCTAAGGAACCACTTGAAATGCAATCGAAGGTTGAACATTGAAATGTTTTAACTCACTTGATAAATTCTGAAACATGTTATATTAGTGTTTGTCTCATAATAATTTGGGACTGATCTAGATTTTATGAGGATCGAAGTTTATAATTTATGAGTTTATGAAATTTGCTTTTTTTTTAAAGTAGATTTTATTTTTTAGAGAAGTTCTAGATTCACAGCAAAGTTAAGTACAGACAGTCCCATATGGCCCCTCCCTACACAAATGCACAGCTCCCCCACCCATCAACATCCTCCCCAGAGTGGTACATTTGTTACAATCTGTGAACTTACATTGACACATCACCCTGAATCCATAGTTTAAATTAAGTTTCACTCTTAGTGTTGTACATTCTGTGGGTTTGGACAAATGGATATACATACATTGTGTATGTCATACACAATGACATACATTCTTTACAGTATCATACACAGTATTTTCACTGCCCTAAAAATCCTCTGTGCTCTGCCTATTTATCTTTCCCTTCCACATCTCCCACAACCACTAATCTTTATAGCATTTCTGAGAATGTCAGAGAGTTAGAATCACAGAGGATGTAGCCTTTTCAGATGGGCTTCTTTCACTTAATGATATTCATTTAAGGTTCCTCCATGTCTTTTAATAGCTTGATAGCACTTTTCTTTTTAGCATTGAATAATATTCCATTGTCTGTATAGACCACAGTGTATTTATCCATTCACCGACTGAAGCACATCTTGGTTGCTTTCGAGTTCTGGAAATTATGAATAAAGTTGCTATAAGCATATGTGTGCAGGTTTTTATGTGTACATAAGTTTTCAACTCATTTGGATAAATAGCAGGGAATGCAACTGCTGGATCATATGGTAAAAGGATATTTAGTGACAAAACTGTCTACCAAAGTGCATTTCCACCAGCAACGTATGAGACTTCCTATTGCTTCACATTGTCAGCATTTGGTGTTGTTGGTGCTTTGGATTTTGTCCATTGTAATAGATGTGTAGTGGTAACTCATTGTTTAAATTTGCAGTTCCCTCATGACATATCTATATACATCTGTGTATCATTTTGCCATCTGGGTATCTTGTTTGGTGAGGTGTCTGTTCAGGTCTTTTTTTAACATATTTTTAAATCAGATTGTTTACTTATTGTTGAGTTTTAAGAATCCTTTGTATATTTTGGATTACAGTCGTATATCAAATGTGTCTTTTGCTAATATTTTCTCCCAATCTGTGGCTTGTCTTCTCATTCTCTTGATGCTACCTTTGCAGAGCAAAAGTTTTTAATTTTAATGAAATCCAGCTTATGAGTAATTTCTTTCACAGATTGTGACTTCAGTATTGTACAATTTACTTTTTCAAATATTTTCATTCATACCAAATTATGAGTAAAACTTGCTAGATCTGTGAGGGGATGGAAAAAGATATTCCATGCAAATGGAAATAAAAAGAAAGCTGGAGTAGCAATACTCATATCAGATAAAATAGACTTTGAAATAGAGAATGTTACAAGAGACAAAGAAGGACACTACATAATGATCAAGGGATCAATCCAAGAAGAAGATATAACAATTATAAATATACATGCACCCAACATAGGAGGACCTCAATACATAAGGCAATGGCTAA
Source organism: Eubalaena glacialis (assembly GCF_028564815.1). Taxonomy (NCBI): domain Eukaryota; kingdom Metazoa; phylum Chordata; class Mammalia; order Artiodactyla; family Balaenidae; genus Eubalaena; species Eubalaena glacialis. The sequence goes on along the minus strand of NC_083719.1, from coordinate 7,001,822 downwards.
CAGCTATAAAAGAGGAAATCGACAGTAACACAATAATAGTGGGGGACTTCAACACCTCACTTATACCAATGGACAGATCATCCAAACAGAAAATAAATAAGGAAACACAAGCTTTAAATGACACAATAGACCAGACAGATTTAATTGATATTTATAGGACATTCCATCCAAAAACCGCAGATTACCCTTTCTTCTCAAATGCGCACACAACATCCTCCAGGATAGATCACATCTTGGGTCACAAATCAAGCCTCAGTAAATTTAAGAAAATTGAAATCATATCAAGCATCTTTTCTGATCACAACGCTGTGAGATTAGAAATCAATTACAGGGAAAAAAACATAAAAAACTCAAACACATGGAGGCTAAACAATACGTTACTAAATAACCAAGAGATCACTGAAGAAATCAAATAGGAAATCAAAAAATACCTAGAGACAAATGATAATGAAAACACGATGATCCAAAACCTGTGGGATGCAGCAAAAGCTGTTCTAAGAGGGAAGTTATAGCTGTACAAGCCTACCTTAAGAAACAAGAAAAATCTCAAATAAACAATCTAACCTTACACCTAAAGGAACTAGAGAAAGAAGAACAAACAAAACCCAGAGTTAGCAGAAAGAAAGAAATCATAAAGATCAGAATGGAAATAAATGAAATAGAAACAAAGAAAACAATAGCAAAGATCAATAAAACTAAAAGCTGGTTCTTTGAGAAGATAAACACAATTGATAAACCATTAGCCAGACTCATCAAGAAAAAGAGGGAGAGGACTCAAATCAATAAAATTAGATATGAAAAAGGAGAAGTTACAACAGACACTGCAGAAATAGAAAGCATCCTAAGAGACTACTACAAGCAACTCAATGCCAATAAAATGGACAACCTGGAAGAAATGGACAAATTCTTAGAAAGGTATAACCTTCCAAGACTGAACCAGGAAGAAATGGAAAATATGAACAGACCAATCACAAGTAATGAAATTGAAACTGTGATTAAAAATCTTCCAACAAACAAAAGTCCAGGACCACATGGCTTCACAGGTGAAAATTCTATCAAACATTTAGAGAAGAGCTAACACCCATCCTTCTCAAACTCTTCCAAAAAATTGCAGAGGAAGGAACACTCCCAAACTCATTCTATGAGGCCACCATCACCCTGATACCAAAACCAGACAAAGATACTACAAAAAAAGAAAATTGCAGACCAATATCACTGATGAATATAGATGCAAAAATCCTCAACAAAATACTAGCAAACAGAATCCAACAACACATCAAAAGGATCATACACCATGATCAAGTGGGATTTATCCCAGGGATGCAGGGATTCTTCAATATATGCAAATCAATCAATGTGATACACCATATTAACAAATTGAAGAATAAAAACCATATGATCATCTCAATAGATGCAGAAAAAGCTTTTGACAAAATTCAACACCCATTTATGATAAAAACTCTCTAGAAAGTCGGCATAGAGGGAACCTACCTCAACATAAGAAAGGCCATATATGATAAACCCACAGCAAACATCATTCTCAATGTTGAAAAACTGAAAGCATTTCCTCTAAGATCAGGAAAAAGAAAAGGATGTCCACTCTTGCCACTATTATTCAACATAGTTTTGGAAGTCCTAGCCACAACAATCAGAAAAGAAAAACAAATAAAAGGAATACAAATTGGAAAAGAAGAAGTCAAACTGTCACTGTTTGCAGATGACATGATACTATACATAGAGAATCCTAAAGGTGCCACCAGAAAACTACTAGAGCTAATCAATGAATTTGGTAAGGTTGCGGGATACAAAATTAATGCACAGAAATCTCTTGCATTCCTATACACTAATGATGAAACATCTTTAAGAGAAATTAAGGAAACACTCCCATTTACCATTGCAATGAAAAGAATAAAATACCTAGGAATAAACCTACCTAGGGAGACAAAAGACCTGTATGCAGAAAACTATAAGACACTGTTGAAAGAAATTAAAAATGATACCAACAGATAGAGAGATATACCATGTTTTGTACTGGAAGAATCAATATTGTGAAAATGACTATACTACCCAAAGCAATCTACAGATTCAATGCAATCCCTGTCAAATTACCAATGGCATTTTTTACGGAACTAGAACAAAAAATCTTAAAATTTGTATGGAGACACAAAAGACCCCAAATAGCCAGAGCAGTCTTGAGGCAAAAAAAACGGAGCTGGAGGAATCAGACTCCCTGACTTCAGACTATACTACAAAGGTACAGTAATCAAGACAATATGGTACTTGCACAAAAACAGAAATATCGATCAATGGAACAGGATAGAAAGCCCAGAGATAAACCCACGCACCTATGGTCAACTAATCTATGACAGAGGAAGCAAGGATATACAATGGAGAAAAGACAGTCTCTTCAATAAGTGGTGCATGGAAAACTGGACAGCTACATGTAAAAGAGTGAAATTAGAACACTCCCTAACACCATACACAAAAATAAACCTAAAATGGATTAGAGACCTAAATGTAAGGCCAGACACTATTAAACTCTTAGAGGAAAACATAGGAAGAACACTCTTTGACATAAATCACAGCAAGACCTTTTTGGATCCACCTCCTAGAGTAATGGAAATAAAAACAGAAATAAACAAATGGGACCTAATGAAACTTAAAACCTTTTGCAAAGCAAAGGAAACTACAAACAAGATGAAAAGACAACCCTCAGAATGGGAAAAAATAGCTGCAAATGAATCAATGGACAAAGGATTAATCTTCAAAGTATATAAACAGCTCATGCAGCTCAATATTAAAAAACAAACAACCCAATCCAAAAATGGGCAGAAGACCTAAATAGACATTTCTCCAAAGAGGACATACAGATGGCCAAGAAGCACATGAAAAGCTGCTCAACGTCACTAATTATTAGGGAAAGGCAAATCAAAACTACAATGAGGTATCACCTCACACCAGTTAGAATGGGCATCATCAGAAAATCTACAAACAACAAATGCTGGAGAGGGTGTGGAGAAAAGGGAACCCTCTTGCACTGTTGGTGGGAATGTAAATTGATACAGCCACTATGGAGGACAGTGTGGAGGTTCCTTAAAGAACTAAAGATAGAATTACCATATGACCCAGCAATCCCACTACTGGTCATATACCCAGAGAAAACCATAATTCAAAAAGACACATGCACCCCAATGTTCATTGCAGCACTATTTACAATAGCCAGGTCATGGAATCAACGTAAATGCCCATCGACAGACGAATGGATAAAGAAGATGTGGTACATATATACAATGGAATATTACTCAGCCATAAAAATGAACGAAATTGGGTCATTTATAGAGACGTGGATGGACCTAGAGACTGTCATACAGCGTGAAGTAAGTCAGAAGGAGAAAAACAAATATTGCATATTAACGCATATATGTGGAACCTAGAAAAATGGTACAGATGAACCGGTTTGCAGGGCAGAAATTGAGACACAGATGTAGAGAACAAATGTATGTACACCAAGGGGGAAAAGCAGCGGGGGTGGTGGTGGTGGTGTGATGAATTGGGCGATTGGGATTGATACGTATACACTGATGTGTATAAAATGGATGACTAATAAGAACCTGCTGTATAAAAAAATAAATAAAACAAAATTCAAAAAAAAAAAAACATTGCTAGATCTGCTCCTACGGCCTTACAGGGAAGTGTCAAAGCTTCATTTGCTCCATAGGAAATAGGCCTCCAGCAAGTGTTGTTATCATGATAGACAGTAAAAACAAACAAAAAAAGATACGTGCAACATCTTGGGGGAAGACTGTACTGTCACTTTCAAATGTACTTCTTTCCCTACCTTTGGCCAAACACCCCACTCCACTAAACACACACACACACACACACACACATACACACTCTCTTTTATTTGTCCCTAATGAGCTATTGCATAATTGAAGCAACTAGTAGTAACAAATTAAATAAAGTGAAAGCAGACTCTCGAGCTAGTCTTGAATTCTTGCTGTACTGGTTATACTCCGTGGGAGTTTGTGTGCTTTCTTTCTGAGTGCTGTGGACACAGGGTCAGATTTGACTGGTGAACCAATAGGGCAGATTATTCATAAAGTCTTATCTCTACATAACAGAATCCAATTAAATGATTTATATACTTAAGAGATACTTTAACTCAGTAATTTTCAAACAGGAAGTTGAGGTTCATGATCAATAATTAATGAGTTGGAAAATGTTTTAAAATATGATATGAATAATAGAATGAATAGAAGAGAATAGAATAGAATATACTATGATAAATTTTACACATAAACATATATATATGGTAACAGTTGTCCTTGAAACTTCAGTTTCTCTTTGTGAATGTGTGTGTACTGGCTGTCACGTGAAGTGCAATTTTTATTGAGTATAGTGATCACAAAAAAGACTGAGAGTTATTCTTGTGAGTAATAAACATTCACTCCAGAATAAATATAAAAGCTTTTTATTTTTGAGTATTTGAATACATACAGAGATGTACCAGTTTGGGGGGTATTTGTTGCCTTCTTTTAACCTTCAACATTCAATAGAATCCTGTTGATATATTTATGTTTTGGAGACACATAAAATTTTGTGTCAAAATTAAGATCTATTACTTGACACCTTGTGCGTTCTTCAGACATAACTGTTGACTCCCCTGTGTTTTCTGATCCTACCCATTAAATGCTTATTCATAGAAGGATTTCTCTTGACAAAACATGAAATGGACAAAGCAATAATTACATCTTAATTTTTATCTTTGATCAACCGGGGAGGAGAAGAGACTGTGAGATAGTGGACTTGGAGGAACCTATCATTATCTTTATTTTACGTAATAGAGAACATAGAATACCGAACTCGTAGGCTTTTCCTTGAATGAAGAGACCAGTGATTCTTTTCTTTCCCTCCTGGGTACATGGACACAGAGCTTTCTGACCAGCACTCCCAGCAATTAGTTCAACATCCCTGAGCTGTGAAGGGCTCGGGTTGGGCCACTCTTATTCCCTGTGCCCTCTTTGTCCTGGTTTTTGTCCCTGAGTACAAAAATGGTCATAGCTGAGACTGCCTTCCTTGGAGAGCTTCATCCTGGGGGCAGCTTGGACTTTCTAGAAAGATTTTATGCTTGTTTTAAGATTGTGATTATGACTGAGATGATTAAAGCCCATGGGGAGGGCAAGGTAAATAGCTGAGGGTTCTGTGCATGATGAGAGAATGAACTGGGTTTTTTGTATCATATCAGAAACTAAAATTAATATCAATTAATTCCAATTACTAGATTACAGAAAGTACATTTGGATTGGAGTACAAATACCCTCTGTTACTTTTGCTGCCTTTACCTTACTACTCATTTTTCCCAAAAGACATCATTGTAAACTTTACATCAGGTTCAATCAGTTTTAAGACACATTTTGCAGGAATATCAATGTTATAACCACCTATTAATATTTCAACTTAAAAATCATTTGGTTGATAATACTGACAGTACATATCAGTTAATGAGGTGTATTTTAAAAGCAAATTAAAACGTGAAAAAATATCTTTTGCATTTTAAACTTAGAGTATGATAGATCAATAATGAATATTTTTTAATGTATTAGAAGCAAGTCATTCATTAAAATACTATTTATTAACATCATCTTCAACTCATAGCATGTGACATGAATTAGAGCGTCTTTAGCAAGATACACATAATGAGTATAAATAGGTATTTTGGAGTTAATATATATTTGTTTATTGGCTATGTGCCTTTATTTAAAATAACATAATTACAATTATAGTTAAACCATTTATATTTATGCGAGTTGTGCATTAATCTTCTAATAGGCTTCACTGCCTTTAACTGTGGCATGTCCAACACATCCTAAACACCATAGCCAAGTTTTTTCTTCTTATGATGTTGCCCCCTCCACAACTTTTTCACATCGTGGAGGAACGCACAAGTTACCTAGGCTGCTCTGCTTGCCTTCCTCTAACCGTGCTGTGCAGGTATGACCTGTGTTCCCAATGCTGGAGATGTTCTCCACACTCAGCTCAACTTTAACCTTCATTCAAAAGCCAGCTGAAACCTCCCGTTTACCTGGAACTCCTTCTTATGCTCTCTCTCCTCTGAACTCCCCAGAACTCCTGTTGCAACTACTGCTTGGTCTCCTCATTTAATATTTATCTCCTGCTATCCTGCATTGTTTGGCAACCTTCGTGAATGTGTGCTTCCTCCGTTGCTAGACAGCAAGTTCATCTATATTCTTCTTTGTGTCACAGTGGAACAGGCACCACTATGTTTTGAACATACAAGTAGTCATTGATTGATTCAGACATGTAGCTGAATTGCTTTGCATTACTTAATGGAAAACATTGTGACATCTCACAGTGCTTTATTAAATAATGAGCCCTTGGCGTTTACATATTTAGCATTTTCCGAATAAAATGTTTACAAACACCCCTGAAGGTACATAATATGCAGTAATTTGTAATTATGTTGAGACAAAAATTAGAATAATTATATGCATTCCATCTCAAAGAAATGTATTGTTTTCATTTAATTCATACTATTATTTATTTCTCAAAATAGCCCTGTGAATTGGGTATTACCATTCCAGTTTTACAGAAGAGGAAACTGAAGACTAACTTGGGATATGTTTCTCAGCCATATTGTTGATTTACTGTCTTGGGATTTTGTAACTTATTTCTAGTAAAATGATGTCAATAATTTAGCACTTAATGAAAGGAATGGATTCCAAAGTGCATGCTTACATGGGGTTGGGGAATAAGCCACCTCAGATCTTATTTGGAATTAGAAGTACAATTCATACATATATAAATTAATAGATACCACTACTACTATAATTATAATATCAATGTAAAAAAAATACTGATATTTAACATGTGGCCTTTCCACATTATTTGGGAAGCACTGTGAAGTTTACAAGCATCACTTTAGCCATGTCTGCAACTTCCAGGTGTCTTGTTGCATTTCTTGTTCCCATTGCAACTACCATAGAGGTAACAACAAAATTCCATGGTAATGATAATTATATTTAGTCAATAGGTTTGCAATGGTAAAATGTGTAATCACAATAAAATGAAATGAAAGATTTTTTTAAAGGTTTAACCTTGTAAGTCTTTGACCACCTAAGCTTTCTTTAAAATAATTTTTTATTGTGTTTAGACTGGTTGAGTCAATTGTTGCCTAAGTTTCTTTCTATAAGGACTGACTACTTTACTTTTTCCCTTGGGTCCAGAAGTTGGTCTTTCATTTAGACAAGGTATGGGAGATGGCACAGGTCTATGAAGGAGGGTGTGGACACATAACTTTTATAAAAATATATGGCCATAGATAGTCATAGCCATAAAGAAGTTCATGCTTTTAACATATAAGCTTACTTTTGGAATCTTTCCTAAGAAAACGACTCAATTGAATTAAGTGACCATTTGTAGGAAGGTACATATTACTTTAAGATAGGAAATAAATAAAGGTAATTACACTATCCAAAAGGATGGAAATGTTTAGTAAACTATGTTAACAAATTTAATAGATTGGAAACATGAAAACAAGTATGGAGACTACGTATAAACATTTAAAAAGTTTTTTAATTGCTATTTTTCTTCTGTCTGCAGGTATGTAAATATGTCTTTGTGTTTGTTTGTATGCATGCACATACACACACACAAAATCATGTACAGGTGTTTCTGCTATAACACCATACATGATTCTTGAAAAATTTTTACATTCTGTAAAACTTCACACTAAAATCAGCATGACTCATAGGACCAATAAGCCACTCAAAACCTTTGCCACCCTGAAACTAGGTTACCCAGAAAAACAACTACTAGTACCTGGAGAGATGACGTGGCAGTTCAGTGCAGCTAGAAGATTACTTTGGACACATTAAAAGCACATAGAAACAGTACAGCAGGAATGCTGACCTGTAGGCACTGAGACAGCACAGTTGGAAGCAGAGATTTGAGCAAATAGGGCTGCCATTAAGGTGGGCACTGATGGAAGTGCAGCCTACTGTGACCTGAAAATCATTCCAGGTTGGAGGCAGCCTCTCTGGGGAGGGAGAAAATCTAGGTGACCTTGGGTTTGATGATGAATTTTTAGATACAAAAAGAAAGGCATGATCCATGAAAGAAAGAATTGATAAGCTGGACTTCATTAAAATTAAAAATTTCTGCTCAGCGAGAGACACTGTCAAAAGAATGAAGAGACAAGTCATAGAGAAAACATATTTGCAAAAGCCTTGTCTAATAAAAGACTGATGTCCAAAATATACAAAGAACTCTTAAAACTCAACAATAAGAAAACACACAACTTGATTAAAAAGTGGGCTTACTTTTAATACCACAACTACATTAATTCCTATAATGATCCATAATCTACCTTTAAAACGGCTGTATATTTGTAATATTACCTGAGGTGTTTTCTGGGTATGCATTATTCATATCTATGCTGAATCATGCTTTTTTAACTTACTGTTTTCCTTGTACAGATTTAGCTAGTGCGTTTTTTTGTTTCTTTCTTTCTGTATCACATTTCTTCTTAGAATGCCCAATGGGGATTTGATACATATTAATTTTGTCCACAGCCAAAAAGCCGTATTTCCAAGAATGTCTGTGGATTTGTAAATGAAAGGTACAGGGAGCATCTTCAGCATTATTTTATAAAAACCCTGTTTTTTCAACCAGAGCACTATTGACATTTGAGTCAGACAATTCTTTGTTCTGGGACTTGTCTTGTGCATTGTAAGATGTTTACCAGCAGCCCTGGCCCTCTACCCACCAATTACCAGCAATGTAAAACAAGCCCAATAAGGTCAATTGATACTTAGCTAATGTAATATTTAAGGAGATCATACAATTCCCAAGGATACAGTGAAAAGTTGTTACTTTTTTTTTAACTGATCTTACCATCTTCTTAATACATTCAAGTTGGTAAAACATAACTAGGTATTTTAAATGTAAAGCCAAAATAAAAATGAGTATCCTTGTTATGTTAAAAAAGCAGAAAAATAGAAATATTTCCTTCTTCTAGTACAAAGGTCTGCCTCTAAATATATATTTAATTCAAAAACATAATCTCAGTAATTGTTTTAAGTTTTAAATCTTAAGATTCCAACCAACAGCAGTCTCTGAATTCTGATACTTTTAAAAGCCAGGAGAATATAAAAATGAGAAGAGTCTGAGTTCTTCAGCTTGAAATAATAAGACAAGAACTTCATGAAATATTTTCATCACAGAGGGAAATACAAAGTGGAATAAAGAAGGCTATGTATGACCCTTGATTGCATGATACCTGTTGTAACAAGATGTCTGTGAAATTTCATATGTTTACTCTTAAGAAATATATCTTCCAAAAATAATAATTTTTTGGAGCATGGAAATAATTAACCATTTTTTATTAATTTATAATTTAGAATAAATGTTAAAGTGATCAAAAGTTTTCCCACAGTAAAAAATATTCTGTGCAAGGAAAAATATATATTGTATTCTTTTATAGGGTAGGCTTTTGTATTTGGGTAGAAAAAACACACTGATTTTAAGCTCTGAGTGGGATTTTAAGAACATGAACAACTAGTGACATATTCAGAAAAAGGAAATATTATTGCAGGCAGCTTTTCATTTGAAACAGCTTAAATTGTTGCTACTGAACACTGCTGATTTGTCAGTTATGTAAAGAGCTTTGCAGGAGGATGCCTGGCAAAAACTACAGGGAATTCTATTTTATGTATCTATCAGAGAAGGAAAAGTTAAAAAAATATGACAACATTCAGCATTAGAGAGGGTGTCAATAGACACTGCCCTGTTGTAGACTGGTACAAAATTAATACCTTATATTAGTCAGGGTTCTCAAGAGAAACAGAACTAACAGGAGACTATGTATGTATATATATATATATATATATATATATATATATATGTATATATACACACACATATATATACATACATATATATATATACACACACATTATATATATATACATACATATATATATATACACACACATTATATATATATATATATATATATATATATATATATATATATATATATATATATATATACACACACACACAGAGAGAGAGAGAGAGAGAGAGAGAGAAATTTATTATAAAGAATTGGCTCATGCGATTATGGAAGCCAAGAAGTCCCATGACCTGCCATCTGCAAGTTGGAGACTCAGGAAAGCCAGTGATGTAGTTCAGTCTGAGTCCAAAGGCCTGAGAACTCTGGGCATCAGTGATATCATTCCAGTCCAGATCTGAAGGCTGGAGAATCAAGAGCTCTGAGGGCAGAACAAGATCAATGTCCCAGCTCACAGAGTCAGGCAGGAAGTGCCAAATCCTTCCTTCCTTCATCTTCTTGTTTATTTAGGTCCTCAGTAGATTGAATGATACTCACCCACATAGGGGGCGGGTGGGATGCAAACAGATTTACTGCTTCTACCAATTCAAATGCTAATTCAATCTGGAAACACCCTCACAGACACACCCAAATATAACGTTTAGCCAAATATCTGGGTACCCTGAGATCCTGTGGAGTTGACACATAAAATTAGCTATCACATAACCCTAACTTTTAACTCAGAATTTTACTTGTCCTACGGTAACTTATACAAAGACGTTCATTGCAACCCATAGTAATGATAATTTGAAAATAACCTAAATTTCCTTTAATAGGAGATTGTCTAAATAAACTTAGGCTCATTCTTGTAATGGCATATTCTGCAGCTTTTAAAAGGAGCGAGGTAGATTCTATACTTACTGACATGAAAATGTCTCATGATGTAATATTAAGTAAAAGCAGAAATGAAGCAGTGTGTACAATTCCATGTACTGCAGCAATGTTAATTTCTTAGTTGTGAAGAATGTACTATGTTGGATGTTAACATTAGGGGAAGCTGTGTGAAGCATGTACAGGAATCCTGTACTCTCTTTAGGAATCTTCAGTAAATCCAAAATTATTTCAGAATAAAAAGTCAAATATGCATACTGCAGTATATTTACACTTTACCATGAATACTGTACTGCACAACTAATTATTAACATGGAACAGGACTGTCCAAATCCTGTTTCATCCCATGTTAGATCCCAGGAAGGCTGGTATAAATACGGTAAATACAGACATCTCCTGACCCCTTATCTTACACAAGAGCCCTTTGGAGAAGAGGCAAGAGGGAGGCTGTTAAACAGGTGTAGGTGGAAGTTGCAAACCCCAGTGGCAGGGACTTTAATGCTTTAAGAAATTTAGATAAATAATTAGTTGTTTGAATCATTCTATCATTCTGGACTTGGTTCTTTAACAAAAAACTGATGTCTCCAGGGAACTTTACGGAGAGAGTAGGAGCTGGACTTTCTTCCCACCAGACAGGGAGTTTACAGAGATTATGAAAACTGATTTTTCTCAGGAGAAGGGTGATTTTGTAAGTTTGTCCACACTCCAGCATGTCACTTTGAGTCACCTCAGCAGATGAGGCAGTTCCACTCTCTCTCTTATGTCACAGCTTCTTATAGAAAGAGCCAGCCATGGTAGAGAATTTACAATTTCATCAGCCATTGTGGATATAAAATATTAGAGTATTGATAAGAAAGGAGGAAGGAGAGAATCATAAATGTAGAGTTGAACCAGGGATATGACCAACCAGCCATATCAGAAAAAAAAGTACACATTTAACATTTAACTGTTTCCTGTTGTTTTTGGAGAAATGGAGCAAAATCAAAGTTTGCCTGTATTTTCATGAACAAAATAGGGTGTCAGCATTATTATGAAATGATGGAGTACAGGACGCATTTGTAGCCCAGAAAGAGCAAACTTGTCTCACCATGGAGTTGTCTCTCCTTGAATGATGAATCTCTTCAAATGTAATGAAGAGTTCAGGGCAGGAATCTAAGGTCCAGAAGATGGGGTGGAGCAGGTATCAGAGAGTAGAGTGAAAGAAGGCAACTTACTTTAAATCACGTCTTCCTTTGTCAACAAAGTAAGTGAAGGGGCAAAAGGCATATTCACTCTATGTTTTCCATAGGCCACTTGGATCCCACTGCAACGCTGAAACGATATTCACAGAGTAATTCAGGGCTAAGAGATGAGATTACTTTGCGTTATCACCTAATACACAGTTGAAAATACCAAGAGTCTAAGCTGTCTTGTATTATTTTTATAAATCAGAGGTTTTCTACTGATGCCTCCTAGAGACTTTATATGCTGCTGAATGTTATTAATTCAGGATCACAACAGTAAATAGTACACTCTTGTGCATCATTTGATGGAGGAAAGAACCACCAAGTATAGCCTGGGGAACGTGTTTATTAATATGTTTTTGTCTCTGTTTTAGTTGAAATTTCTTTCTCTAAAAAGGAGTGTGATACAAGTTGGTGTTATAAGATGAAAAATCAACTTGGCAAACTAGTTGTAGTAATACTCAAGATACATCAGTGAACTATTCTGGACTGTATTTATTATAAGAATTATCCATCTGATGATGTATGTTTAAATATGTTACTTCTTTGGTTGTCTTCAACTATTTCTGCCTCTAAAGCAGCACTTAACAGTATGTAAACCTAGGGACATATAACAAACACTTCCATTTAAAACTGTGTGCATATAAATTTGCTTGCTTATTATATTCCTACTTGTTTTGCATATTTATGACATATATAATATACATCACATATATATATATATTGCAAATCTACCTCTCTCTATATATGTCCCATATATAATAAACAGAATATTTCATAAAATTACATGTTGTTAAAGATGTTAGGTAACTTAAATACCCCAAGCTCATTTGGAATCAGTTGGAAGGAGTTTCAGCATCCTTTAGGATCTTGGTCATATTTAAAGACTTAAAAAAAATAAAAGCACTACTTCATTTATATTGGAAATGGTTCTTTTTTTTTCCCACATGTTTTAATGGATGACTTGAAAAACTTTAAAATAATAATAGCTAGCAGAGAAGAATAAGGTAGTTAATTAACCTTGTGGGAAATTTGGAACTATCCAGATACATTTTGTGATTACTTAGTTTAAATTATGACAGGTTCATTTTATCATATTATCGTATACAAAGTAATTACAAAATTGTGTTATTGCTAAATTTCAGAAAAGGAAGTGAATAAATGTGATGTACTGTATATACTTAGAAACATCTCAGTAGAATTTTTTATTTGAAATTATTTTAGTAATTGTAACTTTAAATTATTGTTTATACTGGGACCTTTAACTGTACAGGTATAGACTTGCATATTGCTGAAGGAATATATAAAGTAAAAATGGAATTTAATGTCAGTTGATTTATTATATTAATAAAGAGCTAAATCCTACAAGTAAAGGTGGCAGGTAATAATAGAAATGCATGTGTGATTCACAGGTAGAAAAATAATTTCTACATGCATGAAATAGGCTGCATGAAGGTTTAAACTCTATACTTAATAGACATCTCAATATTTAAAATTCTTAAAATCACCCATATGTTTTTTAATATGAGGATAAAACAGAGATTGGTCCGAGATGGTGGAGTAGAAGGACATGTGCTCACTCCCTCTTGTGAGAGAACCGGAATCACAACTAACTGCTGAACAATCATCGACAGGAAGACACTGGAACTCACCAAAAAAGATACCCCACATCCAAAGACAAAGGAGAAGCCGCAATGAGGGGCACAATCACAATAAAATCATATTCCATAACCACTGGGTGGGTGACTCACAAACTGGAGAACAATTATACCACAGAAGTCCACCCACTGGGGTGAAGGTTCTGAGCCTCACATCAGGCTTCCCAACCTGGGGGTCCGGCAACGGGAGGAGGAATTCCCAGAGAATCAGACTTTGAAGGCTAGCAGGATTTGATTGCAGGACTTTGACAGGACTGAGGGAAACAGAGACTCCACTCTTGGAGGGCGCACACAAAGTAGTGTGTGCATTGGGACCCAGGGGAAGGAGCAGTGACCCCATAGGAGACTGAACCAGACCTACCAGCTAGTGTTGGAGGGTCTCCTGCAGAGGCAGGGGCTGGCTGTGGCTCACCGCAGGGACAAGGACACGGGCAGCAGAAGTTCTGGGAAGTACTCCTTGGCATGAGCCCTCCTGGAGTCCACCATTAGCTCCACCAAAGATCCTGTAGCCTCCAGTGCTGGGTCACCTCTGACCAACCAACCAACAGGGAGGGAACTGAGCCCCACCCATCAGCAGACAAGTGGATTAAAGTTTTACTGAGCTCTGCCCACCAGAGCAACACCCAGCTCTACCCACCACCAGTCCCTCCCATTAGGAAGCTTGCACAAACCTCTTAGACCACCTCATCCACCAGAGGGCAGACAGCAGAAGCAAGAAGAACTACAATCCTGCAGCCTGTGGAAAGAAAACCACATTCACAGAAATATAGACAAAATGAAAAGGCAGAGGGCTATGTACCAGATGAAGGAACAAGATAAAACCCCAGAAAAACAATTATATGAAGTGGAGATAGGCAACCTTCCAGAAAAAGAATTCAGAATAATGATAGTGAAGATGATCCCAGACCTCGGAAAAAGAATGGAAACAAAGGTCGAGAAGATGCAAGAAAGGTTTAACAAAGACCTAGAAGAATTAAAGAACAAACACCTAGAAGAATTAAAGAAGAAACAGAGATGAACAGTATAATAACTGAAATGAAAAATACACTAGAAGGAATCAATAGCAGAATAACTGAGGCAGAAGAATGGATAAGTGTCCTGGAAGACAGAATAGTGGAATTCACTGCTATGGAACAGAATAAAGAAAAAAGAATGAAAAGAAATGTAAACAAACTAGAGACCTCTGGGACAACATTAAATGCACCAACATTCACATTATAGGGGTCCCAGAAGGAGAAGAGAGAAAGAAAGGACCCGAGAAAATATTTGAAGAGATTATAGTCAAAAACTTCCCTAACATGGGAAAGGAAATAGCCACCCAAGTCCAGGAAGCACAGAGAGTCCCAGGCAGGATAAACCCAAGGAGAAACACGCTGAGACACATAGTAAGCAAACTGACAAAAATTAAACACAAAGCAAAATTTTTAAAAGCAACAAAGGAAAAATGACAAATAACATACAATGGGACTCCCATAACGTTAACAGCTGATTTCTCAGCAGAAACTCTGCAAGCCAGAAGGGAGTGGCATGATATACTTAAAGTAATGAAAGGGAAGAACATACAATCAAGATTACTCTACCTGGCAAGGATCTCATTCAGATTCGATGGAGAAATCAAAAGCTTTACAGACAAGCAAAAACTAAGAGAATTCATCACCACCAAACCAGCTTACAACAAATGCTAAAGGAACTTCTCTAAGTGGGAAACACAAGAGAAGGAAAAGACCTACAAAAACAAACCCAAAACAATGAAGAAAATGGTAATAGGAACATACATATCAATAATTACCTTAAATGTGAATGGATTAAATGCTCCAACCAAAAGACATAGGCTAGCTGAATGGATATAAAAACAAGACTCAAATATACGCTGTCTACAAGAGACCCACCTCAGATGTAGGGACACATACAGACTGAAGGTGAGGGGATGGAAAAAGATACTCCATGCAAATGGAAATCAAAAGAAAGCTGGAGTAGCTATACTCATATCAGATAAAATAGACTTTAAAATAAAGAATATTACAAAAGACAAGGAAGGACAGTACATAATGATCAAGGGATCAATCCAAGAAGATATAACAATTATAACAATTATAAATATATATAACAATATATATAAGAAGATATAACAATTATAAACATATATTGCAGCCAACATAGGAGCACCTCAATACATAAGGCAACTGCTAATAGCTATAAAAGAGGAAATCGACAGTAACACAATAATAGTGGGGGACTTTAACACGTCACTTACACCAATGGACAGATTATCCAGACAGAAAATTAATAAGGAAACACAAGCTTTAAATGACACAATAGACCAGATTGATTTAATTGATATTTATAGGACATTCCATCCAAAAACAGCAGACTACACTTTCTTCTCAAGTGCACATGGAACATTCTCCAGGATAGATCACATCTTGGGTCACAAATCAAGCTTCAGTAACTTTAAGGAAAGTGAAATCATATCAAGCATATTTTCCGACCACATCGCTATGAGATTAGAAATCAATTACAGGGGGAAAAAATGTAAAAAAACACAAACACATGGAGGCTAAACAATATGTTACTAAATAACCAAGACATCACTGAAAAAATCAAAGAGGAAATCAAAAAATACCTAGAGACAAATGACAACAAAAATACAACAATCCAAAATCTATGGGATGCAGCAAAAGCAGTTCTAAGAGGGAAGTTAACAACAATACAATCCTACCTCAAGAAAAATCTCAAATAGACAACCTAACTTTATACCTAAAGGAACTACGGAAAGAAGAACAAACAAAACCCAAAGTCAGTAGAAGGGAAGAAATCATAAAGATCAGAGCAGAAATAAATGAAATAGAAACAAAGAAAACAATAGCAAAGATCAATAAAACTAAAAGCTGGTTCTTTGAGAAGATAAACAAAATTGATAAACTTTTAGCCAGACCCATCAAGAAAAAGAGGGGGAGGACTCATATCAGTAAAATTAGAAATGAAAAAGGAGAAGTTACAACAGACACCGCAGAAATACAAAGCATCCTAAGAGACTACTACAAGCAACTCTATGCCAATAAGATGGACAACCTGGAAGAAATGGACAAATTCTTAGAAAGGTATAACCTTCCAAGACTGAACCAGGAAGAAATGGAAATATGAACAGACCAACACAAATAATGAAATTGAAAGTGTGATTAAAAATCTTGCAACAAACAAATGTCCAGGACCAGGTGGCTTCACAGGTGAATTCTATCAAATATTTAGAGAAAAGCTAACACCCATCCTTCTCAAACTCTTGCAAAAAATTGCAGAGGAAGGAATACTCCCAAACTCATTCTATGAGGCCACCATCACCCTGATACCAAAACCAGACAAAGATACTACAAAAAAAAGAAAATTACAGACCAGTATCACTGATGAATATAGATGCAAAAATCCTCAACAAAATACTAGCAAACAGAATCCAACAACACATTAAAAGGATCATACACCATGATCAAGTGGGATTTATCCCAGGGATGCAGGGATTCTTCAATATACACAAATCAATCAATGTGATACACCATATTAACAAATTGAAGGATAAAAACCATATGATCATCTCAATAGATGCAGAAAAAGCTTTTGACAAAATTCAACACCTATTTATGATAAAAACTTCCCAGAAAGTGGGCATAGAGGGAACGTACCTCAACATAATAAAGGCCATATATGACAAACCCACAGCAAACATCATACTCAATGTTGAAAAACTGAAAGCATTTCCTCTAAGATCAGGAACAAAAAAAGGATGTCCACACTTGCCACTGTTATTCAACATGGTTTTGGAAGTCTTAGCCATGACAATCAGTGAAGAAAAAGAAATAAAAGGAATACAAACTGGAAAAGAAAAAGTAAAACTGTCACTGTTTGCAGAGGACATGATACTATACATAGATAATCCTAAAGATGCCACCAGAAAACTACTAGAGTTAATCAATGAATTTGGTAAAGTTGCAAGATACAAAATTAATTCACAGAAATCTCTTGCATTCCTATACACTAATGATGAAAAATCTGAAAGAGAAATTAAGGAAACACTCCCATTTACCATTGCAACAAAAAGAATAAAATACCTAGGAATAAACCTACCTAAGGAGGTAAAAGACCTGTACTCCGAAAACTATAAGACACTGATGAAAGAAATCAAAGACGACACAAACAGATGGAGAGATATACCATGTTCTTGGATTGGAAGTATCAATATTGTGAAAATGACTATTCTACCCAAAGCAATCTACAGATTCAATGCAACCCCTATCAAATTACCAATGGCACTTTTTACAGAACTAGAAGAAAAAAATCTTAAAATTTGTATGGAGACACAGAAGACCCCGAATAGCAAAAGTAATCTTGAGGGAAAAAACGGAGCTGGAGGAATCAGACTCCCTGACTTCAGACTACTACAAAGCTACAGTAATCAAGACAATGTGGTACTGGCACAAAAACTGAAATATAGATCAATGGAATAGGGTAGAAAGCCCAGAGATAAACCCATGCACCTATGGTCAACTAATCTATGACAGAGGAGGCAAGGATATACAATGGAGAAAAGACAGTCTCTTCAATAAGTGGTGCTGGGAAAACTGGACAGCTGCATGTAAAAGAATGTATTTAGAACACTCCCTAACACCATACACAAAAATAAACTTAAAATGGATTAAAGACCTAAATGTAAGACCAGACACTATAAAACTCTTAGAGGAAAACATAGGAAGAACACTCTTTGACATAAATCACAACAAGATCTTTTTTGACCCACCTCCTAGAATAATAGAAATAAAAACAAAAATAAACAAATGGGACCTAATGAAACTTAAAAGCTCTTGCACAGTAAAGGAAACTATAAAGACAAAAAGACAACCCTTAGAATGGGAGAAAATATTTGCAAACGAATCAACAGACAAAGGATTAATGTCCAAAATATATAAACAGCTCATGCAGCTCAATATTAAAAAAACAAACAACCCAATCAAAAAATTGGTGAAAGACCTAAATAGACATTTCTCCAAAGAAGACATACAGATGGCCAAGAGGCACATGTAAAAGCTGCTCAACCTCACTAATTGTTAGAGAAATGCAAATCAAAACTACAATGAGGTATCACCTTACACCAGTTAGAATGGGCATCATCAGAAAATCTACAAACAACAAATGCTGGAGAGGGTGTGGAGAAAAGGGAACCCTCTTGCACTGTTGGTGGGAATGCAAATTGATACAGCCACTATGGAGGACAGTATGGAGGTTCCTTAAAGAACTAAAAATAGAGCTACCATATGACCCAGCAATCCCACTAGTGGGCATATACCCAGAGAAAACCATAATTCAAAAAGACACATGCACCCGAATGTTCATTGCAGCACTATTTACAATAGCCAGGTCATGGAAGCAACCTAAATGCCCATCAACAGACGAATGGATAAAGAATATGTGGTACATATATACAATGGAATATTACTCAGCCATAAAAAGGAACGAAATTGAGTCATTTGTTGAGACGTGGATGGATCTAGAGACTATCATACAGAGGGAAGTAAGTCAGAAAGATAAAAACAAATATCGTATATTAACGCATGTATGTGGAACCTAGAAAAATGGTACAGATGAACTGGGTTGCAGGGCAGAAGTTGAGACACAGATGTAGAGAACAAACATATGGACACCAAGGGGGGAAACTGCGGTGGGGTGGGGATGGTGGTGTGCTGAATTGGGCGATTGGGATTGACATGTATAAAGTGATGTGTATAAAATTGACGACTGATTAAAAAAAAACAAAAAAGAGACATGTACCACAATGTTCATTGCAGCACTGTTTACAATAGCCAGGACATGGAAGCAACTTAAGTGTCCATCGACAGATGAATGGATAAAGAAGACGTGGCACATATATACAATAGAATATTACTCAGCCATAAAAAGGAACGAAATTGGGTCATTTGTAGAAACGTGGATGGATCTAGAGAATGTCATACAGAGTGAAGTAAGTCAGAAAGAATAAAACAAATATCGTATAGTAATGCATACATGTGGAATCTAGAAAAACGATACAGATGAAGCAGTTTGCAAGGCAGAAATAGAGACACAGATGTAGAAAACAAACATATGGACACCAAGGGAGGAAGCAGGGAGGGGCTTGGTGGTGGTGGGATGAATTGGGAGATTGGGATTGACATTTATATACTAAGATGTATAAAATAGATACCTAATAGGGACCTGCTGTATAAAAAAATAAAATAAAATAAAATTCAAAACAAAAAAGGATAAAACAGATTTCAATAAAACCTTTCAACTGAGAGGATATTTTTAAGTTCTAAAATATTCTAAATGTAAATATTAAAGGAGGAAATGCAATATTAGCCTAATTTCTATATCTGTCACTAATGGTTTATTTTATGATATCAATATATCTTATAAGATCATTTGTTTTATGATATTAATATACTATATATCTAATTTGAACTCCTTAATTCTGTTCTTTGAATCATTGTCAGTTTGAAAAGCAATAATTAGAAGTATGAATTTAAATAGTCCCTTCATTTTAAATAAAGTTTTGTCTGGTCTTGACGATGACCACACTATTTATTTCTGTGACTGCTGTTGAAAGAACTGCTGATTTGCACTAATGTTAAAAGGTTTTAGGACAATGATTGTACGTATGTTTGGGTGATTTTTTGTTCAAATGTGATTTTGTCTTACATTATATAAAAAGTGTAGTAATTGCAGCAGAATTAATAAAATATCTGGTGTTTAGGGGGATTATCTCTAAATATATTTCATTTAAAACAAGGTGGTTTGCCTTCTCTAACTTTTTTTATGATTAAACTTTTTAATTGTATCTAGTGTAACTCTTTTGAATTATTTACAATGCATTTTAAAATATCTTTTTCAATTTTCCTTTTGAGTTTAAAACCAGCTACTTCAAATAACCATGCAGCAACTGAGATGACATTGTCTCTTCAGTCCCACGACTCTTCTTCCTTTGTTTCTCACACAGCCTCACTGTCAGTCATACAGGAACATGTGAATTTGGGAGCAAGTAGAGAGACAGGTTGGATTCTGAGCCAGTTTTGATAGAGTGATCTCATTGCTTCCCCCTCCGCCAGGGATTGATGCTGCACCCCTGGATTTCATGGTCTTCTTGTGGCACCACCTGTGGGTTCAGCTGCCAGATGTGCCAGGTGTGTATGGGACAGAACCATGAGGAAAGGTAGGCACTTGCTCTGCTCCTAGCATCACCATCCTCACATTCCCAGCATGGACCGATTTACCTGTAGTTTGAGGTGTGGATCTAGCTTAGTTTATCTATGGCATCCTTTTCTGTTGCGCTGAATCCCCCTCTTCTCTTTCTGCCATCCTTTTATTCAAACCTGAGCAGACAGCATTCCTGGACCTGAGTGGTGCCAACTGCCCTAAATTAAGCTGTAGTATAAACAAAATTGGGAGATTGTTTTCCCTGTTTCCCAGTTCATCATGATGACATTGAAGCTCAGGCTTGGATTTAACTGTTGGTCCCTTTGTATAAAATTAGAACATTTGTTTTCAATCTCACAGAATTGTGGTTTTGAATTTCAATTCTTTCCTGTATGTTTACAGTGTATTATGGTTTATGGTTATTGTTAAGAATTAGTGTAGATAAATTTCACATCGTTTTTAAGATTCTTATTCTGCTATAGTGGTATACGCTTCTCTTTGTTTTGATTAATGAAAGAGCAAATGGCTTACAATGATCTTTTAATTAAGTTGTATTAACAATATATCAGATGATACCACTTCAAAGGGCACTTTACGGAAGCCTCTTACATAAATACTGCAACCAGATATTTGATGTTTGATTAATATTCCAAAGTACAAGAACTACAGATTTACTAATACCTTTACTAGGTACATATTACAACTAATAAATAAACCAAAGTGACTCTGCCCTTTCTTTCTTCACCATGTTCCCCAGGTACCAATGAAGATGTCTTTCCTTTTTTTAGTAAAAAGTAAAACAGAAAGATGATGTTGACAAAGCAGGGTTTGTTATTTGTGAAGCAGTCCCATGACACAGTCCTACGCCAGGTCCATCACTGTTTAATCCCAGTTGATGGGTAGAGAGTTGTTCATGGGCTGAGTCGTCTCCTTGCTATTTAAGAACCTTGTACATTTTAAGATTGGTTAAAAGTTTTGAAATCTTCTAAAATATTAGAAGGTCAGGCACGTGCTCTCCCACTTTGCTGGGCTGCCTCAGGAATCAGGACGCTCTCCCTGCTATCAACCTGCCACGAACTTCCTCAGGCTGAGCAATGGGCCATGAAGTGAGGATCAAGCGCCCTTACTCCAGGTACACGTGTGCGCTGGCTAGCCACGTGCAACCCTCTATGAAGCTGTCTTCAGCGAAAATTGGGATGGCGAGCTTGGTTGAAGAGCTTATATGTTTAAAATGTTACTTGTTTACAGCAGTAGCATTTATAATTTATTTCATTAATGGAAGAAAAAAGGAAATCTAATTAACAAATGAGATGAATAAGAACCAAACACAATTTATAGCATGAAGAAATATGAAATAAAATGTGATTATAGTGTTGATAAATCTAGTTCCTATGGGATTATAAAAATAATGTCTTTAGCAGAGACTAAGATTATAGAAGATGGATAATTTATGGAGAAACAATAATTGCTTTTAAATGAAAATGAAAATAAGCCATCATGTAGCAAAACTAAGAATTTAATTTTTAATGCATCTTGAAACACATCTGTGACTTTCGATGCTTTAAAATGCTAGATGCCCAAGAGATCCAGTAAAATTCAAAAAATTGGTAAAAGTCAATAGTGTGCAGAAGACTGCAGGACTAAAATCCCAAGAACTTATCCAATGTGTAGATATTTGTCTATTAAACAAATTTTAAAAATCCCAAAACAAGCAGCTTCAAAGTCTCTAAAGTAAATAACTTCCCATTCCCACTATTGTTTATGATCAAGAGTAACCTGAGACCACTCTCTCAGGAACACAAGTCATTTGAGGTGGGGGGAGAGGAGGTCTGAGGGAAACTGCTTTCTCACAGTTGTGGAGAATCCAGGGTTGAGGGCTTGTAAGGGTTTTGCCTCTGAGCAGTCCCTCCTAGGTCGGGTTCTTGAGTGAAAATCCTGATACAAAGGGACAGAGCTAATCTAGCAATTTCTATTTCCCTTCTGACCTCCTTGCTAGACATCCTGCAATTTCAGACGGTGGCATTTTAACAGATCCTTCTATGGCTTATTTCAGAGGACTCCTGCAGAATGGTGGCTTGAAGGAAAAAAGGAACTTAAAGGAGGAAGAGGAAAAAAAAGAAAGGCGATTTTTAATAAGCTTGAAATGCAGCCTAATAGATAATAAAACTTCCTGAAAACTCCGTGCTACATGCCCCTTTCAGAGTTATTTTGCAGTTTGTGTTTTGTTTTATTTTGGTGTTCTTTTTTTAACTATAAGAAGATGTCTAGTGTTTTCAGAGATGTCCTGCTGTGGGCAGTAAGAAGGTACTTGTGCACTGTGGTTTATTTTTCTATAGGGAAAATGGTAGCTCAGCTGCCCTGTGTTTATTAAAAGTCAAGACTTTTATGAATATTTTAAAGAAAGATGATTATTTGCCCTCCTTACCCCTTATTTTATTGAAGCTGAAATTAATGTCATAGAATCTAGGCATCTTATACCTTTTAAATGACGGCGAGTCAGCTATTTTCTATTTCCTATTCTACTTACAGTGAGAGAAATTACATAGGGATATTTGGAATTAAACACTGAGAGTTCGGTCAGCATTTCTGACTTAAAAAAATATTCTCAAAATAAGTCCCAATTTCCTCCTGGAATACTCCATGCATCAACACATATGTTAATATTTACTGAGTAGTTGCTAGGTTTTACTTATTCTAACTCTGCATGCACATTTGCATATACTTCCTAAGGTCAAATTCTTTCAATCAATTGTATCTTTAATTTTATTGTACCTTTTTTTATAACCTGGCTTCAAAAATTCTATCCAGACACTACTCTCTCTTAACTAGAAAAAAACTTCCCTCTTCCTTAGTACACAAGGATACAGAGGAAAATAAGAATGTCTAAAGGTCTTTGGCATGGGGACTTGGGGCAAGGGAAGAATAAATTATCTTGAGAAGGAAGTCTAACGTTTCTCTTTTATCTTAGAAATATAAGATGAGAGAAGAGAAAGATAGCTAGGCAATATACATAGGTTATTTCTATATTTAAGTGTTTACAGAAATGCACTCGTATTATACGGTATCTATTTGCCAGATCGATTTCCTGGCGTTCTAGAAGATCCTCAACCATGGCATACTAAACAATCTTTCTCTGAAACTAAGAATGCCTCCCTCCCTCCTCCAAGATGAGACCTTGATTTTTGACATTACTGCTTTTTCTTGATTTGTTTTACTCAATATATTAACACAGGTGACAAATCTTATTTCTGTTTTTACCAAACCCCGTATAAAATATATGCCCTAAGTCTCTCTCTCTCTTATGGCAACCATCTCATTTGTCTAGGTATTTGTTATCTCTCACTTTGATTGTGGTAATGTCTCCTCTACTTGTGCGTATAAGCCTCAGCAGACACACTCCATTGCCAGAGCCATTCATACTTAACGTGAGCGGGAATACCAACATTCTTGAACATCGTTTCCTTGGTCTCCATTCATTGCCTCACCCTGATTCCAGCTTCAGCACAGTCCCGATTTTGCTTACGTCAGCACACAGTTAAATTGCAATCTTGCTATTTGGTATTTGTTTCTAGTCTCCTGATTCAGTCTGAAAGTTCCACATCAAAGACTGGCTTATGTTTGCTCCATGAGCTCTTCCAGCTGGTGACCTCATCTATCTGAGGACTCAGACCCTACACGGAAATGGTCAGCTCCTGAAATCTCGGGGCTCTTGGACACCAGGACATGATGTACCAACTCCTGGGGATGAGCCTTCAGTGTTTACTCTGACAGTGCTATTTTGTCCCTGGAGCTTTGTGGAACCTTCTCAATTCCTTAAAAGTAAAGTTCAAGCTCATCCTCACTATACCATAAAAACCAGTTATCCTAGTTTATTTATCATTTCCTTTCTTTCTCTCGTCTCCTAAATAACATTTTTCACTTCACTCGTACTACTGCTACCTTTCATTTTTCTTTAAAAATCACCTGATGCTCAAGATGCCTCACCTTGTTGATAACTTTCAATTTGACATTACATTCTACCTTTTATCAGGAAGTTTTTCTGATTCGAAGGAAAAGAAGTTGTCACTTCCCTGGATTGACTGTCAGGAAACTATACACCCTAAATTACTTTTTGTAGTTACTAGCTATCATTTTCCCTTATTCTACTCTGAAGATGCATTTCCTTTGTATGTACACAAGGCAGTGGTATTACTGTGCTAACATAATGTTTTCTGTCCTGCACATCCTGGGATTTTGTCCTTTTCCTTGTGTTCATCTTGAGTTATGTACATCTGTGGTCAGGAAGAGATCTTTGCTATTCCCTTTGCATAGTGTCCTGCAGTCTTAAGCCATAATTGGCAATGATGACATTAAAGGTGACTGACTTAGCTTAGAAGACAGGAACCTTTGCCTCTTATTTCTAAAGGAGGATAATCTGGGAAGGAAAAGGGAGAAAAGGGTGTCCTACTGTTCCCTAGAAGTCTATTCCTAGTAGACTTAGTACACAAACTATTAAATTTAAATAGACCTTTAGATCACTGAATGTATTTCACTGAATTTTACTATATTCAGACAAACCTATTCAACCCTAGAGGCAGCGAACTGGAGAACAATGTTTTTTCTTTTTTCTTTTTTATTTCACAATACTTCACATAGAAATTTTAGTTTGAAACGCATTTTAGATTTGTTATACCAAAAAGTGCAGAGAATGCCTAATTATAAGGATAAACAAGACTTTAGATATATAACTAAAAACTGGAAATACAGGAGTATACATAGAAGAATGTTCAAAAATTTAAAAGTAGGATCATTATTCAAAGGTAGGAATTCAGTTCTTTTGGATATTTGTTGGACTTTTTTCAAAAGTTGTCTGACAGTATTCTGAGATGTTTATTTAAATTTTTTAAAAATATAAAGCATAAGAACCCAAATAATATATAGGAGGGACTTACTTCAAAAAAATCACTGTTTACATTTTTTTTAATTATAAAAATATATATATATTTTGTAAAATATTTTATAAAGTATATGTGTGTGTGCATGCCTGTACACATACAGAGGGAGCACTTTTTCCCTTGGTTTAATATTTTAATCCTACTTTAGTTTTTAATTTGCATGTTTAGAATATCCATGTTCTATATGAAATGTTTTTCTATATGTTCCCCCATTTGGGTGTCTGTTTGAAGGGGTTTTTGTTTGTTTCTCCTTTAACTGGTTGCACGGGCAAATCCATCCTGCATTGTGAGTCCAGCATTTTCCTCGTTGTCTCCCGCGCATCCCATTGTCTGTGCACACACAGCATGGCCAGCGCCACATCCGCCTCCTTCCTTGGGTGACCACCCGGAACACGAAACGCCCCTCACGCAGAGCATGCCCATGGGTTCAACATCCCGTGCAGGGCCAGAGAGTGGAAAGCCTGTGGCCTCACGTTCCACTAAACGCTTGCTTTTTCCTCTTGGTTTCCTCATTACAGATACTGCAATGAGCATCTGCTGTGCCCCCCACACATGTTCTGGACAGGCTGGGGTCCCTGGGAACGGTGCCCAGCGCAGTGTGGAGGCGGCATTCAGGCTCGACGCAGAACCTGCGAGAATGGTCCTGACTGTGCGGGCTGTAGTGTGGTGAGTAGTCCTCCTCATCCCCAGCCCACAGTCTAGAGCTGGGAGTCCAGAGTCAGCACACACTAGATGCTCTGCAAACACAAGGTGTTCTGCAAACTCTGAATGCTCTGCAAACACAAGATGTTCTGCAAACACTAGATGATGTGAATCACACAAATTTCTCTGGTTAATAAGAATGTCCAGAGGAAATATTGAAAGGTCAGAGTAGCCTATAGGCTTCCTGAGC
Organism: Eubalaena glacialis; assembly: GCF_028564815.1. Classification (NCBI taxonomy): domain Eukaryota; kingdom Metazoa; phylum Chordata; class Mammalia; order Artiodactyla; family Balaenidae; genus Eubalaena; species Eubalaena glacialis. The sequence continues at coordinate 6,975,156 of NC_083719.1, read as the reverse complement.
TAAGTAGACCTAGCCTAGAAATTTCTCAGTTCTGATTTCTGTGCTAAGACAAAAATGTTAGACTGCTTAATTCTGAACACAATATTTGGTCTGGGAAAATGAAAGGAGCTTTCCATTCTAAGCCCATGCTAAGGTATAGAATGCAGGATGAACCTGACACACTATGAGGGTAAGAAAACTCTGAAGTCAGAGCAAGTTGGTACCAATTCAGAGGAAATAAATCATAATCTACGGCTTCATTTTTCTTTGCCTTCACGGATCATATTTCCTTTAACACTGAACTGCTCAAATAAAGTTCCATTTGGGCAAGCACCTTCCCAAAGGCCCATTTTTGCTCTTCCTGTGCCAGCTGCCAGAATGACTAAGCATGGAAAGCTGCTGGGCTTTCACCTGACCCTGGTGCTGGCACTGCAGAGTGGATGCAGAGACAGTAGGGTGGTTTTGGTGAAGAGGTTCAGCCTGAGCAGGTCTGGTTTGGCATGCTTCCTCCCTGATCTTTCCAGTATGTCTTTGCAGTACTTTGGACCCTTGGTTCATGAAGTTGAACAATGTTTTTGTGCTGCTGTAAAGCTTTTTTGTGAGATGCAAAAATCAAACAGCCCAGATAGCCTTGGGAAATTCAGAGAGAGGAGGAGGTTAGAGGTGCTTCATCAGATACTATGCCTGATCCAAGGAGATTTCGGTTACCGGGATTTGTAGTTACGTTTCCTTCCTTTCAAACTGGCAAAGAGATTGTAGTAGCCGTAATAGAATCTATTACTGATTATAGAGGCACTTGTTTCTAGGTCAGCCCGAACTAACTTTGGATTAAGAAAAATCTTAGTCTATATATAGGATGAAATATTTATTGACTTTTCACATGCTCAAATTTAAAACTATTTTTATAAATGTGAAGGTAATTCATGGTAATTATAATGAACACCCACATGCTCTAGGAAAATAAACCCAATGTGGTAGCTCTACTCTTTGCTGAAGCATGTAACTTCCTGAACAAGTGTCTGGTGACTAGGGTCTACAATCCCACATGGACATTTGCCTCATCTGCTGGGGAACAACAGGGATGGAACCCAACAGAGTTGATCTTCTTAATCTTCTTGCCTTTAGTTTCTAAGAAATTTGAGGTACTAAGAAATCTGAATGCATGTTACATCATTCATTTATAATTGCTTACTGCCTTCAACAATATCACCCGTAAGATATTTTACTATAACAAAAAAGTATATTAAGGAAAAACTAACATATCTCATATACATACATATATTTTCTTGTGATTATAAATGTGAATAAGTACTTCCTCAAGATGGTGCTGAATTTGTTGTTTATATTTATATTTAAATAATATGTTGTTTGCATTTATATTTAATAACAAATCGCTTATGAAATAAATGTAACACCAGTTTCTAAATCCAGGAGAACTTTACATAGGTCTCTAATAACTCTAGTTGGGGGTTTTAGGTTGTGTTCTTTTTCTCCCTACTGGAGTTTACTTCCTAGCAGATGTAATTGGCATAATCAATTAATCTATTTCCTTATGTAGAAGTAAAAAAAAATGTTTTCCTTATTTGTTCCAGCTTCTGTTTTGCCTAAGGCAGGAATGCTGGCTTAGGTAAATTAATGAATGTAGACCAGTTGAAGCATGAGTTAAGTTTCTTCAAATTGCTTGGAAAATGTATTATCTCCATTAAATGTCCAAGAAATTTATTTAAAAAGAAAAGTCACAGGGAGGAGAGCAAGATGGCAGAGTAGGAGGATGTTGAGCTCACCTCCTCGCATGAACACATCAAAAATACATCTACATGTGGAGCAACTCTCACTGAAAACAAACTGGAGACTAACAGAAAGGCTCCTCTACAACCAAGGCTATAAAGAAAGACCCACACAGAGTTAGGTAGGAAGGGGGAAGAAGTGATCAGGTTGGGACTCACGCCACTAGCAGGGGACACAGAAGAAGAGAGGGATATCACAGGCTTGGAGTTAGTTCTTTATTGAATATTTGTTGGACTTTTTTCAAAAGTTGTCTGATAGCATTCTGAGACATTTATTTAAATTTGCTTTAAATATAAAAGTATAAGAACCCAAATTATATATAGGATGGACTTGTAACTCCCTGGGGAGTTAGGGCTTCAAGCCACATATTGGGCATCCCAGCCCTAGGGTCTAACACTGGAAGGCAAGTCCCTTTGACTGGGTTGAAAACCAGTGGGACTTACAGGAGAGCTGTAAGAAACCTAGACTGTTCATGAAGAACACACACACACTTGCTTACTCCCAGGAACAAGGCAGAGGAAGCAGACTGAAACTACCCAGGGCTCTAGTCTACCCTGTAGCCACCCCAGCATGTGTCCCAGCCTGTGCTGAGCACCCTACCTGGCCCCTCTGGCTCCCACGCAGTTCCCCACTAAGGCAGAGACTGCAGTTGCTGAGACGAGTGCACACTTGTGTGGACAGAACAGCCTTGGAGCTGAAACCGCATTTGCACAAAGTGAGGACAGCCATTGTTGAAGCTTGTGGAGGTGGTGGATTGCAAGCTGTCTTGAGCTCTGACTGGTGTGCTGGGATCATCCAGCATGCACCAGAGTCTGCACTGGGTACCCACTGCAGCCTCTGTTGCTTTAGTGCTGCTCTCTCTGGGGTGAAGATGCTGTTGCTGGGAAAGAAGACAGTGCAGACTTAGAGGGAATGGAACCAGCTTGGACCCAACCCTCAAAGCTTCTGCTCCAGCACCTTGGGCCCCAACCCTGCCCGACTGGGTGATGAAGGCCACCGAGAAGCCCTGGCCCACACCTGACTCTGGCTCTAGCTCCTCTGTCTCCAGCCCCACCTCCCACGAAAGTGATAGGTACTAGCACACCCTGAGGAAAGACGTGGCTTGTGTTCACATCAAATCCAGCTCTCCCACCAAAGACACTGGGCACCTGCAGATTGCATGGGACAATAGCAAACAAGGACACCCTTTCAAGAGTGGGATAAGTAAATGTTTTAGCTAATTTCATAGGATACAGGAAAAGTTAAACAAAATTAGAAGCCAGGGGAGTTTGTTTCAAATGTAAGAACAAGGAAAAAATCCTGAAAAAGCAACTAATGAAACAGAGGTAAATAATTTAGCAGATAAAGAGTTCAAAGCATTAGTAATAAGAATGTTAACTGAAAAAGAATAGATGAACACAGTGAGAATTTTAACAAGGAACTGGAAATTTTGATAAAAAGAACCAGTCAGAGCTGAAGAATATGATAACTGAAATGATAAATACAGTAGAAGGAATTAACAGCAGACTAGATGATACAGAAAAACACATAAGTGATCTGGAAGATAGGATAATGAAAATCACCCAAAAAGAACAACAAAAAGAAAAACAAGTTAAAAAATGAGGATAGTTTAAGGAGCCTCTGAGACAACATCAAGCATTATAACATTCTCATTGTGGGGGTCCCAGAAGAGAGGAGAGAGAAAGGGGTCAAAAATGTATTAGATGAAATCATAGCTGAAAACTTCCCAAACCTGAAGAAGGAAACAGATATCCAGGTGAAGGAAGCACAGAGTCCCAAACAAGATGAACCTAAAGAGACACACACAAAGACATATTATAATTAAAATGGCAAAAGTTAAAGAGGGAATTCTCAAAGCAACAAGAGAAAAACAAAGAGTCACATACAAGGGAAGTCCCATAAGGCTATCAGTAGATTTATCTGCAGAAACTTCGCAGGACAGAAAGGAGTGGCATGCTATCTTTGTAGGCTAAAGGTGTGCAATGGTTTGAGAGAACTGGAGTTCTCTGGTCTTTCATGTGTCTGGTCTTCTTAGCATGGGAGAAGCTTTGTAGTTATATTTTTTAGTCTTTGCATCTTTAGTTTGAAAAGTCAGAGTGGGACAGAGAGAAGAAAGGAGGCAGGAGGTAGCCCCTGGGGGGACCCATTTTCTACCATCTTGGAGTCCCACTGTTTGGTATTGAAGAACATCCTTTCTCCATTCTAGTGCTCCTGGCAACACTAATTTAAAGCCTCTTTAAGTTCCAGGAACGGAAGGGAGTTATTAGCCTTTACTGAGTACCTACCTTTGTGGGTGTCATATTTGATAACTCCATGTGCATTTTTCCATTAACCCCCACGACAGCCCTTTAGCATAGATCTCATCATCTACCTTTTTATCAACAGAAAAACCAGGCTAAGAGGATAAATAATGTGTAGCCCGTAGTAGTATTGAGATTTGAAACCAAGTTTGTGTAACTCCAGAGCTTAAGTGTTTTTGTTTTTGTTTTTGGCTATACCATGTTCTCTGAGATGTAGGGATTTGTTTTTAATTTAGAAATAAAGTGAGATGCTAGAAAAAGAAAAAGAAAAAAAAAAAAGAAAGGAGGGGCATGATATATTTAAGTGCAGAAAGGGAAAAACTTACAACCTAGATATTCTTCCCAGCAAGGTCATCATTCAGAATTGAATGAGAGTTAAAGAACTTCTCAGAAAAGCAAAAACTAAGAGAATTCATTAATACTAAACTTACCCTGAAAGAAGTGTTAAAAGGTCTTCTCTAAGTGTAAAAGAAAAGGGTACAACAAGAAGTAAGAATTTATAGGAAAAGAAAAATCCCACTGGTAAAGGCAAATATATAGTAAAGACTGGAGATCAAAAGTTTAAATAAGCTAGTAGGAAGATTAAAAGACAAAAATTGTAAAATCAGCCAAAACTAAAATAAATAGTTAAAGAATAAACATGAAGATGTAAAATATGACATCAAAAACACAAAACATGGGGGAGAGGAGTAAAAAATGTAGTTCTTTTAGAATGTGTTTGAACTTAAATGACTATCAGTTTAAAACAAGTAGATATACTTATAGAGCAACATATATGAATCCCATGGTAATGACATATCAAAAACCTCAATGAGGTACACAAAAACTAGAAAGAAAGGAACACAATCATACCACTAAAGAAAATCATCAAACCAGAGGAAAGAAATGAAAGAAGAATAGAAGAGAGAAGAACTACAAAAACAATCAGAAAACAAATAACAAAATGGCAATAAGTACATACCTATCAAAAATCACTTTAAATGTCAATTGACTAAATGTTCCAATCAAAAGACATGGGGTGGCTGATAGGATAAAAAACAAGACTCATCTATATGTTGCCTACAAGATAATCCAGAGCTAAAGACAGACATGGGCTGAAAGAGAGGGGATGGAAAAATATTTCATGTAAATGAAAATGAAATGAAAGCAGGGGTAGCAATACCCATATGAGAAAAATGAGACTTTAAAACAAAGTCCATAACAAAAGACAAAGAAGGGCATTGTAAAATGACAAAGGAATCAATAAAGAAGATGATATAACATTTGTTAACATACATGCACCTAATATAGGAGCACCTAAACATATAAAGCAAATATTAACAGACATACAGTGAGAAATTGACAATAATACAATAAAAGTAGGGGAATTTAAAACCCCACTTACATCAATGGACAGATCATCTAGAATCAATAAGGAAACACTAGTCTTAAATGACACATTACACTAGTTTGAATTAATAGATATCTACAGGACATTCCATCCAAAAACAGTAGAATACACATTCTTTTCAAGTGCACATGGAATGTTCTCCAGGATAGATCACATGTTAGGCCACAAGATAAACAGCAGCAAATTTAAGAGGATAGAAATTATATCAAGCATTTTTTCTGACCTCAATGGTATGAAACTAGAAATCAATTACAAGAAGAAAAATGGGAATAGAAAAAACATATGGAGACTAAGCAACATACTACTAAACAACCAATGGGTCAATGAAGAAATCAAAGTGTAACAGAAAATACTTTGAGACAAATAAAAATAAAACACAACTTTTCACAATCTATGGGATGCAGCAAAAGCAGTTCTAAGAGGGAAATTTATAGTGGTAGAGACCTACCTCAGAAAACAAGAAAAATTTCAAATAAACAGCTTAACCTACCATTTAAAAGAATTAGAAAAACAGAAGAAACAAAACCCAAAGCCAGCAGAGGGAAGGAAATAATAAAGATCAGGAGGGGAAACAAATAAAAAACAATAGAAAAGATCAATGAAATCAACAGTTGTTTTTTTAAAATATAAACAAAATTGATTAGCCTGTAGCTGGGGTCATTAAGAAAAACAAGAGAGATCAGAAATAAACAAAACAAGAAGTGAAAGAAGAGAAATTACAATTTATATCATAGAGAAACAAAAATATAAGAAAATTCTATGAACAGTTACATGCCAACAAATTGAGTACCCTATAAGAAATGGATGAATTTCTGGAAACATACAATCTTCAGAGACTGAATCAGGAAAAAATAGACAATCTGAATAAGACTGATCACTAGTAGTGAAATTGAATTAGTGATCAAGAAACTCTCAGCAAACAAAAGTCCAGGACCAGACAGCTTCTCAGAGGAATTCTCCCAAACATTAAAGAGGAGCTAATACCTATCCTTCTCAAATTATTCCAAAAAATTGAAGAGGAAGGAGCACTCCTAAATTTATTCTATGAGGCCACCATTTTTCTGATACCAAAACCAGACAAAGACACTACAAAAAAGGAAAATTACAGTCCAATATCTCTGATGAAAATAGATGCAAAAATCCTCAACAAAATATTATCAAACTGAATTCAACAATATATAAAAGAGATCATAAACCGTGAACAAGTGGGACTTACTCCACAGTTGGAAGGATGGTTCAATATCTGCAAATTAATCAATGTGATATACCACATTAACAAAAGGAAGGATAAAATTCATATGATCATCTCAATAGATGCAGATAAAGCGACAAAATTCAACATCCATTTATGGTAAAAACTCTCATCAAAGCTCGTATAGAGGGAACATAACTCAAGACAAGAAAGGCCATTTATGACAGACCCACAACTAATATCGTACTCAGTGGTGAAAACTGAAAATATTTTCTCTAAAATCAGGAACAAGACAAGGATGCCCACTCTCACCACTTCTATTCAATATAGGATTGGAAGTCCTAACAACAGCAATTAGACAAAAGAGAAAAAAAGAAAAAAAGAAAGATAAGACATCCAAATTAGAAGGGAAGAAGTAAAACTGTCACTATTTGCAGATGACATGATACTATGTACAGAAAACCCTGAAATCTCCACCAAAAAACTATTAGAACTAATAAGTGAATTCAATAAAGTTGCAAGATACAAGATTAAATAAAAAAACCTGTTACTTTTCTATACACTAGTAATGAACTATCATCAGAAAGGGAAAACAAGAAAACAGTATCATTTCAAATTGCATCAAAAAGAATAAAATACCTAGGAATAAACTTATGTAAGGAGGAGAAAGATCTACACTATGAAAACTATAAAACATTGATGAAGGAAATTCAAAATGATTCAAAGAGATGGAAAAATATCCTATGTTCATAGATTGAAATAATATTGTTAAAAGGTCCATACTACCCAAAGCAATCAACAGAGTTAATGCAATTTCTATCAAAATGCCCATGACATTTTCACAGAATTAGAACAAATAATCCTAGAATTTATATGGAACCACAAAAGACCCCAAATAGCTAAAGCAATCTTGAGAGAAAAGAATAAAGCTGGAGGTATCATGCTCCCTGACTTCAGAATATACCACAAAGCTACTGTAATCAAAACAGTATCATACTGGCACAAAAACAGACACATAGATCAATGGAACAGAATAGAGAGCCCAGAAATAAACCCATACACTATTGTCAATGCATCTATGACAAAGGAAGCAAGATTATATGATGGGGAAATAACAGTCTCTTCAATATGTGGTGCTGGGCAAATGGGGTAGCTGCATGCAAACAAATGAAATTAGAACATTTTCTCACATCATATACAAAAATAAACTCAAAATGGAATAAAAACCTAAGTGTAAAACCAGAAACCATAAAACCCCTAGAAGAAAACATAGGCAGAACACTCTTTGACATAAGTCTTAGCAATATTTTTTTGATCTGTCTCCTAAGGCAAAGGAAACAAAAGCAAAAATAAACAAGTGGGACTTAATTAAATTTAAAAAGCTTTTGCACAGCAAGGGAAACCATCCACAAAAGCAAAAAACAACCTACTGAATGGGAGAAAATATTTGCAAATGATATGACCAATAAGGGGTTAATATCCAAAATACATAAACAGCTCATAAAACTCAGTATCAAAAAAAAACAACCCTATTAAAGAATGGGCTGAAGACTTGAATAGACATTTTTCCAAAGAAGACATACAGATGGCCAAAAGGCACATTAAAAGATGCTCGACATCACTAATCGTCAGAGAAATGCAAATCAAAACCACAATGAGATATCACCTCACACCTGTCAGAATGTCTACCATCAAAAAGAGCACAAATAACAAATACGGGAGAGGATACGAAGAATAGGAAACCTTGTACCCTCTTGGTAGGAACGCAAATTCGTGTAGCCACTGTGGAAAACAGTATGGAGGTTCCTCAAAAAAAACTAAAAATAGAACTACCATATGATCCAGCAATTCCACTCCTGTGTATATATGTAAAGAAAATAAAAACACTAATTTGAAAAGATACATGCCTTCAGTGTTCATAGGAGATCTATTTACAATAGCCAAGATATGAAAACGTCCTCAGTGTCCATCAACGGATGAATGGATAAAGAAGATGTGGCATATGCATTCAATGGAATATTACTCAGCCCTAAAAATGTATGAAGTTTTGCCACTTGCAACCACATGAATGGACCCAGAGGGTGTCATGCTTAGTGAAATATGTCAGACAGAGAATAACAAATATTGTATGTTATCACTTACATGGAATCTGAAAAATGAAACAAGTGATTGAATATAACAAAACAGAAACAGACTTACAAACACAGAGAACAAGCTACTGTTAACCAGTGGGAGAGGGAAGCGGGTGCGGGTGAAACACCAGTAGGGGATTAAGAGGTACAGATGTTTAAAATAAATAAGCTGCAGTGACATATTGTACAGCACAGGGAATACAGCCAATATTTTATAATAACTATAAATGGAGTATAACCTATGAAAATATTGAATCACCAAGTTGTACACCTAAAACTAATATTGTAAATCAACTATACTTACATACATGCATACAAAAAGTCACACAGGTTTTGTAACACGATTGATTTGTACATTCTAGCTGCAGTTGGCAAATCTTCAGACACAAAGTGTGTTTGATTTGAAGTGGTCTTTTATAGAAACTAGCTCTAAGTATAGGTATTGTAATTTCTTAAGTTCAAGTTGTAAATTTGATCCTTTATCAATATCAAGCTGGATAACAGGTCAGGTGATATTTCTGAGATTCAGCCTCCTTCTCTGAGAAGGAGGCAACAACAGTCCCTCCCTCCTGGGGCCACTTTGTCAAAGACAGTGCCATCTGTGAGGTTCTGGTAGAAGGTCTCACATTCAGAGCAATTTAGTGTGAGTTTTTCTTCCTACTCTCATTACTTGTTGTTACTTTTTAAAAACTCATTCACTTTAAATCCTCAGATCTTCATAATATTATGATAAGGTCTATTCAACTAACAGTGATAGGAACATTAGGGAATTATCAATAGCAAGGAAATTTAATTGAAGAGAAACTCATAAAGAACATGAATTTTTATATTATTGTAACTAATTATTAAATAATATTTAATAATTAATAAACATTGTAAGTTAATTATTATAAAATCCATGAAGTTTTATCTTTGAAAATTACAACACATGATATGAAGGAGAATCCCAAATATTTATGCTAGGTAAATAGAATAGTTTCTCAATATGGTGTAAGTCAAAGTCTCCCTCAAAGGTTTAAAGAATTAGAAATAAGTGCTGGGCTAGATACATCAAGGGCATTACAAACACCGAAATAGTGTTGGTATTACAAAATTATATCTTTATTGAAATTTCACACAAAAAGTAAAATGGCTGTCCAAAGGCTATGATCAAAGATATCAGCATGGGACATAGAATTAATATGAATCTTCCTGATCTAGGAAAATGACCACAGAAGACCCTTTTTAAAAGTCATAAAGAAAGACCTTAAAACCAAAACATGCTGGCACAGGGATTCTTGGAAGGCTAATCAAAATGGATAAGCTGCACTATAAATTGTGTCAAATAGTGCCACCAAGGATAAATGTAAACCTAAATGTAAAGGTAATTGTAAGCTTAAATAAATTTGTCATATGAGTAATAATGGCAATATTACAAAGTACCTTATTCTTGTTTAGCACATTAGGGTCTTACCAATGCTTCTGAAAAGGTTCTCTCATCTTATATGGTCCTAATTTTCCAGATGAGGAAATTGAGGCCCAGAGAAACCTAGTCACTCATCTGAAACTCCACAGCTTGCAAAGCAAAGCCTACATTCCAGCTCTCATGCCAAGGGCTCTTCTCCCCTGAATGCTGTGGCTGATTCGGGAAAATACAGGAACAAGCACTGAGAAATTCGTTTGTCAGAGCAAATATCACACCAAAACAGGCCTGTTAAAAAGCCCCAGAAGGTAATTTTTGATTTGCTTTACCTTCAATCTTTTTTTTCTGAAAAGCTTTAGGTGAATTTGCCTCAGGCCAACAAGACATGACCTGGCTAAGTTTTAAAAAGCATAGCTAGTAGAAAAAAACTTTTTGAGATTCATAAGAGTCTTTTTTAAGTCATTATCTGCAAAAAGCCTTACCATGTTCTTTTTGGAGATTTGGATTCTCAAATTAACCTCTGACCTTCCCAACAATCATTTATTGTTTTTAAAATATGCCTGAACAAACAAAAAGCAAAGATATCTTCCATAAGTTGAAGATATTTTAAATATTATGTAGAAGTTTTATTTCAAACATTGGAATCCAACTTCTGACACTGATAATTTTTCAATAGTTATGATTAATTGATGGCATAGGAAGAAATAAACATATCAACATTTTAAGATTTTTTCAAGGTTATTTTAGCAGAATTATCTTTTAAAAAGGCTTTCTCCAAAACGTTCTTGCATATACAGTATTTTACTGGAAATGCATTGAATGTCTGCTGAGTTGCGGTAATACTGTCCAGAGCTGACACATGGCAACTGGAGAACATTCATCACGGCCCACATAGCCTTTGATGGCATCCCAAGGGGAAAGGGGGAAGCCTTGGGAAGGAAGGTGGGAAGAGACTGGAGCCTTTCAAACTCATATTAAAATGCCTTCGAGGGTTAATGGACTTTTTCCAAGTTGTTTTATAATCAGTTTTAATTGCTTATTTCAACTGTGCAAGACAGCAGCTCAACATCATATATTTGTAGATCTCAAGTATACTCCAGCATTACATAAGCAATAATAAATGGAATACTATATTGAATACTCCATGAGAAACATGTTACAAGTAATATCATATATTAGAAACACCATATACGTAGCTAATGGTTACATATCTTTACACTTATTACTTTCATTTTGAAAATTTAGCAATCCATTATTTGGATCTCACATTTTATGCCATTATATTAATATATACTTATTAACTCAAACTTCCCATGACATTTTAATGTTTCTTCTCTGAAGATACTGACCAAACTTAGGCTTAGAGGGTTGCCCCACTGTGTGACTTTGGGCATATTCCTTGACCTCTCTGTGATTTTAATTTTTCATCTGGAAACTGAACTTACCTTGTTGAGTTTTTGTTAATATTGTATAAATTTATCCATGTAAAGAACTTAGCACCATGGTTTACAAAGCATAATAAATGCTCACTGTTAACTATATTATTACTGTTATTCATTAAACCACATCTCATTTTCTGTGCTATATTTACTTGAAAGTGGGAAGACAGAAGTTTGACATACATTGGGATGACTGGGTTGCTGAATGAGCTCTCTTATCCTCTCTGTCATTCAAGGAGCTGACAGCCAAGGTGGTAGGTGTTGCTTCAGACATTTTCCACACCAGCACCCCCAGCGCCCCACACACGTCCACCCCGCTCTTGGGTCTCACATAGAACAGCAGCTCACTAAATGCTGTAACTAATTTAATGAATTTTATTCAGTTATTCAACTGTGGACTCAGTAAGCCACAGGTGTCTCCACAGCACTCTGACCCCATCTAATATAAGAAAAATAATTAAAAGTACAATTTTTCGCATCCTGGCTATTGTAAATAGTGCTACAATGAACACTGAGGTGCGTGCATTTTTGAATTATGGTTTTCTCCAGAAATATGCCCGGGAGTGGGATTGCTGGATCATATGGTAGCTCTATTTCTAATTTTTAAAGAAACCTCCGTACTGTTCTCCATAGTGGCAACCTAGATGTCCGTCAACAGAGGAATGGATAAAGAAGGTGTGGTACATATGTACAATGGAACATTAGCCATAAAAAAGAATGAAATAATGCCGTTTGCAGCAACCTGGATGGACCTAGAGATTCTCATACTGAGTGAAGTAAGTCAGACAGAGATAAATATCATATGATACCGTTTATATGTGGAATCTAAAAAAAGGGTACAAATGAATTTATATACAAAACAGAAGTAGAGTTACAGGTGTAGAAAACACACTTATGGTTACCAGTGGGTAAGGGAGGAGTGATAAATTGGGAGAATGGGATTGACATATACACACTACTATATATAAAATAGGTAACTAATAAGAACCTACTGTATAGCACAGGGAACTCTACTCAATACTCTGCAATGGCCTATATGGGAAAAGAATCTAAAAAAGAATGGAGGGACTTCCCTGGTGGTCCAGTGGTAAAGAATCCACCTTACAATGCAGGGGACACGGGTTTGATCCCTGGTCAGGGAACTAAGATCCCACATGCCGTGGAGCAACTAAGCCCGCACGCCACAACTACTGAGCTTGAGCACCTCAACTAGAGCCCGCGAGCCACAAACTACAGAGCCCACGAGCTTTGGAACCCGCGTGCCACAACTAGAGAGCCCACGTGCCCTGGAGCCTGCACACTGCAAATAGAGAAGAGAAAATCCACACACCACAGCTAGAGAGAAACCTGCACACCACAACAAAAAGCCTGCACGCCGCAATGAAAGATCCTGCATGCCTCAACGAAGATCCCGCATGCTGCAACTAAGACCCAACGCAGCCATAAATAAATAAATAAATAAATAAATGATAAAGCTTTAAAAAAATAAATAAATAAAAAAGAATGGATATATGTATATGTGTAACTGATTCACTTTTCTGCATACCTGAAACTAACACAACATTGTAAATCAACTATACTCCAATAAAAATTAAAAATAAAATAAAATGTAGGCCAAAAAGTACGTTTCTAATGTTAACAGAAACATCAACTTGTTTTACTCCAGTTAACTATGATCCACAGCAAATGTGATAAAATGAATCATCCAAACCAAAAGCTGAAAAAAAGCCTTTTAGAGCCTTACTGAGAACAACAGACAACTGTTGGTGGCTTCATGTAACTGAGAATCCAGGAGAAAGGATTCTTGGAGATGCCCCTGGTACCCAGATGCACCTGAGAAGGGATGCTTACTCCATTCCCTCTCTGGTTCCTCTCTGCATCCAATGTGCAGGTTGTGCACTGCATAATTTTAAGGGGCTGTCCACAATCGTGTAGACGTTAGTAACACCCCTTTGGTGGCTGCACAAGAAAACTCAATGAGTTCTTCAAAGCCTCAGAAGCATGCAGAGTGCCAGCCTTCACTGTGAACTGCATTCTGCATCATGAGTGCTCTGCCCTTGTTGAGAAGGGCAAGCTGGCATTTTAGCTTGAGCTTCCCTTAGAGAGCCTGAGACAAGGGCTTAGATCACATAGTTTATTTGGGAGATGATTGCACAGCATCAGGTGGGAAGGATGAGGGGATGAAGCAGGGAAGAAGGAGATATCCTATCAGGAGATGTCTGCTGTGGCTGTGAAACTCCATCCTCCAGGACTGCTGACAGGGATGCAGAGGCTTCCTAGAAGTGTCCCTTCATGGGATCCACGTTGCATGAGATGTGTCCTGAGATGAACTCCTGATGCTGCAGAGAGGTTCTGGGGAGGAAAACAACATGAGGTAAGGCATGTGCTTGAGATGGACAATGCAGCCCACATCTGAATCTGCAGGGATTGTCCTCCTTGGCTGCAGCTGAAATCCCAGGTGATGGAGGGGATGTGGTATCTTGCATTAGGCATTTTTATTTGTATGGCCATTATCCAACCTACAGGTCATCCTGGTCAGTGAGACCTGAGGCACTCCTAGCATGTGCCCTTGCTCCTAGAAGATGCAAGGAGGGCTCCTTTCTTCTTCTGGATGCTGGCGTGTAGAGGATGTGATGCTACAACCACTACAGCCCATGTACTGCTATCAGGGTAGGGACACAGGCTCAGGGAGGAGGGGGAACAGGAGCAAAACAGAAAGCAGAGCTGAGCCCTTCTGCCTGGGAGCCACCCAGGCATGTGACACGTGACATGAAAAGTCCACTGGGGTTTAAGCCATTTTGAGCCCACGTCATCCTATCTGCTATGCACCTTCCCTCCCCTCATCACCTTGCTCCTCAGAAGCCCCTGAAACCCCAGATCCCCAAGGCTAGAGGAAGCAGGTGGGAAACCCTCCCCAGCTTTGTTCTTCCCTTTCCTTCCCTTCTATTATGAGACACATAGTTTGGGGAAACTCACTCACATGCTGATTAGCAGAAATATTCTTCCTTATGGATTGCTTTATACTCTTATATGGTATCTGGTGGAGATGATCTAAGGGTTTTTATAAGACAGGTTACCACCAAAGCAACAAAGGATACTGGCCTTCATCAAAAAGGTCACAAAACAAACCCTGTAATTGCACAGTCATTTCTAAATGTGTTCACTTATATTTCCAAATATTTCTCTGCAAGGGAAAGGATCTATGATTATCCTAGATTAAACATGATAATCCATCTTCATAAGAATGGAAATGTGAAATCTGCTTTCAGGTTTCTGAAACATCATGGTGAAGAGCTTGTAAATATGAAAGATTGTCATAGTGAAAATGTCAAATTTTGTTAAAGGGAGTTTGAGTGTCTTGAGAAAGAGATAATATCAGTACACATGATCATGTGGTATAGCAGATGGCCACAAAACTATACATTTTCTAAAATTTAGCATCAGTAGTTCTGCAATCAAGTATAAAAATGATGCATGACACAGAAGGGAAAAAAGAAAATGATACATTATAGGAATTAATCCTTCAAAATTCTGCTTCTAGGACATATGAATAATCATCTACAATCTCTAGAAATTATCCAAAACTAAGAAACGGAGAATTTTACAAAAATCTTTGTTTATAGTATTGGGAAACTGTAGTATGTTTCACTGGCTTAAAAAAAAAAGGATATATTTTATTTTTATATCTTCCTAGAATAGTCTTTGCAAAGTTAACTGCAGAGACTTTCAAATATAACAGAGGTTTTCTGTTGTAAAAATGAAGTGTGTGTATATGTCTATGTAATAAATAACCATGATAAAATATTCCCTGATGACAACAACAAAAATCCCCCAAATTTACTTCAGGAAACAGCACAAGCAGTATTCTCAGTCATAAGAGTTTCAGCTAAATGACCATGAGTTTGACATTTTGTTTTATAGGATGAAGTGAGATTAAGCAACATGCATAACAAACTGTCCCTGTTTTGTTTTTGTTTTTTTTTTTAAGTATTTGTTTATTTATTTATTTATGGCTGTGTTGGGTCTTCGTTTCTGTGCGAGGGCTTTCTCTAGTTGCGGCGAGCGGGGGCCACTCTTCATCGCGGTGCGCGGGCCTCTCACTATCGCGGCCTCTCTTGTTGCGGAGCACAGGCTCCAGACGCGCAGGCTCAGTAGTTGTGGCTCACGGGCTTAGTTGCTCCGCGGCATGTGGGATCTTCCCAGACCAGGGCTCGAACCCGTGTCCCCTGCATTGGCAGGCAGATTCTCAACCACTGCGCCACCAGGGAAGCCCCAGTCCCTGTTTTTAAAGATGTCAGATTTTTAACCATTATAAAATGAGTAATTAAATTCACTCTCCTAAAATTAAAACCTTGATTGAAATTAAATGAATCAGAGAATGCTCTTTCCCAAACACACTTACCTGTCAATGTCAGAACTTTATTGTGACACTTCTGAGAGTCTGAACTAATTATGGATTACCCAGGGAACATTTGATGAGCCCTTTTGTTGATTTCATGTCCCCTCCAAATTAGGCACTACTTTTTGGACAATTTCTGACGTTCACCTTGTTCACTTCTGAATGGGCCAGGTACTTGCCACTATGATTAGAAAAGCAAGTTCTGCTGGAGCAGTGTTTCTAATTCATATATTCTTTTAAAGTGTTAATTGATTTATTCTTTTGTTATTATTGCCTTTCTCTGCTTAGTTTTCTTTTAATTTAGTCTCTTCTTTCTAACTTTTTTAAGGAGAAAAATAAATCATCCACTTGAGACTTTTCTTCTTTTCTAATATCAGAATTTTTGGCAATAAATTTCACTCTAAACACTGCTTTAGCTACATTACACAAATTTTAATGTGTTGTGACTTTTTCTTTATCCCAAGCGTTATTGATAAGCATGCTGATTAATGTACAGATATTTTTTCCAGATCTCTTTCAGTTATTGAACTCTTTTAATAATTAATAATCCAATAAATTAAAATTTTTAATTTTTAATTAATCAGTTATACAACTTTGTATTATTTTTACTCTCGTAAAATTATTTAGACCTGCTTTGTAGTCCAGAATATGGTCCATAAGGTCCATGGCATTTGAAAAGAATGTGTATTCTGCTGTTCTTGGTTGGAATTTTCTACAAATGTCATTGAGATCAAGTTGGTTGATAGCGTTGTTCATGTCCTTACATCTTTACTGATTTTCTACTTGTTCTATCAATTATTGAGAAAGAAATGTTGAACACTTCTGTGATTGTGAGTTTGTCTATTTCTCTTTTCAGTTCAATCTGTGCTTGCTTCTTGTAACTCAAAGCTCTGCTATGAAATATATACACATTTATCATTGTTACATCTTCTTATTGAAGTGACCCCCTCTAGCCTAGATAATGTCTCTTTCAATTCTCAGAATTCTTGTTCTAAAAGCTACACTGATATTAATGTAGCCATCTGTCTTTTGATGAGTGTTTGCTTGGTATATATTTCTCATTCATGTACTTGTAACCTATTTTTGTCATATTTACGGTGCATCTCCTATAGAAAGTGTATAGTTGTGTCTTGAGTTTCATCTAATAGGAAAATATCTGTCTTAACGTGTTAGATCACTAACATTTACTGTAACTTTGATATAGTTGGGTTTAAATCTACCTTATCGATATTTGTTTTCTATTTTATTTGTATGTCCTTTTTTCCCCCTATTTTTCCTCTTTTCCTGACTCTGGATTCTTTTATAATGCTTGCATTATCATTTATAATTCCATTTTATCATCATTACAGGTATTTTAGCTAACTCTTAATTTTATTTTTTAATGATTTCTTCAGGTTTTACAGTGTACATTTTTAACTGATTACAATCTACTTTCAAATAACACTACACTATTTCACCAATGGTTTTAAAACCTTACAACAGAATGTTTCCATTTTTCCCCTTCCATTCTTTGTGTAATTATGTCCATGTAGTTTACTTATGCATGTGTTATAAATCCCCATTTAAAATATTACTATTTTTGCTTCAAATAATGATCTTTTAGAAATATTTAAAGATGAGAAAAAAATGTTGTCTACATTTATCCCTAAATTCACCATTTTCAGTGTTCAGTATTCCTTTGTATAGATCCAAATTTCTATCTTGTACCATTTCTTTCTTCCTGAAAAGTTTCCTTTAATATTTCTTACAGTGAAATTCTTCTGATGACAAATCCTCTCAGCTTTTTATTTGCTTAAAATGTTATTTTCTGTTTGTTCACCTTTTTAAAAAATTTTATTGGAGTATAGTTGTGTTAGCTGTGTTAGTTTTGTTAGTTTTAGGTGTACAGCAAAGTGAATCAGTTATACATATACATATATCCACTCTTTTTTAGATTATTTTCCCATATAGGCCATTACAGAGTACTGAGTAGAGTTCCCTGTGCTCTACAGTAGGTCCTTATTAGTTATCTATTTTATATATACAGTAGTGTGTATATGTCAATCCCAATCTCCCAATTTATCTCTCCCCTCCCCAGCCCGCTTTTCCCCCAGTAACCATAAGTTTGTTTTCTACATCTGTGACTCTATTTCTGTTTTGTAAATAAGTCATTTGTACCATTTTTTTGATTCCACATATAAACGATATCATACGATATTTATCTTTCTCTGTCTGCCTTACTTCACTCAGTATGAGAATCTCTAGGTCCATCCATGTTGCTGCAAATGGCATTATTTCATTCTTATTTTATGGCGGAGTAATATTCCATTGTATATATGTACCACATCTTCTTTATCCATTCCTCTGTTGATGGACATTTAGGTTGCTTCCATGTCCTGGCTATTGTAAATAGTGTTGCAGTGAACATTGGGGTGCATGTATCTTTTCAAATGATGGTCTTCTCCAGATATATGCCCAGGAGTGGGATTGCAGGATCATATGGTAGCTCTATTTTTAGTTTTTTAAGGAACCTCATACTGTTTTCCATAGTGGCTGTACCAATTTACATTTCCACCAACAGTGTAAGAAGTTTCCCTTTTCTCCACACCCTCTCCAG
The DNA here is from genome assembly GCF_028564815.1 of Eubalaena glacialis. Taxonomy (NCBI): domain Eukaryota; kingdom Metazoa; phylum Chordata; class Mammalia; order Artiodactyla; family Balaenidae; genus Eubalaena; species Eubalaena glacialis. Next base: position 6,956,539 of record NC_083719.1, on the reverse strand, counting down.
CATTTGTTGTTTGTAGATTTTTTGATGATGGCCATTCTGACTGGTGTGAGTTGATACCTCGTAATTTTGATATGCATTTCTCTAATAATTAGTGATGTTGAGCATCTTTTCATGTGCTTTTTGGACATCTTTTTTGGGTCTTGTTGCCTTCAATTTTGAAAGGTGTTTTTGTCAGTAAATAATTCTAGGTGGACAGTACTTCTTTCAATTCTTTACAAATGACTCTGTTTACATATCTTACGACAAAAAATTTCTTCTGTAGTTCTTATCTTTTTTATGAATTTTTTTTCCCTTTGGTTGCTTTTAAGATTGTCTTTCTCTATTTAGTTTTTAGCAATTTGGTAATGATTTGCTTGATGTGGTTTTTCTTCTTGGTAATTCTTGAGGTTCTTGGATCTTTGGATTTATAATTTTCATTTTCTGAAAAATTTTAGCTATTATTTCTTCAAATGTTTTCCTTTCTTGTCCTCCCCTCTCCTCTATTTCTTCTATTGCAGTTCCATGAACCTGTAGATTGTCCCACGTTGTCTCATAACTCACTGATGCTCCGTTCATTTTCTTGAATTATTTTCTCTCTGTGCTTCCTTTTGATTGATTTCTATAGTAATGTGTTTAAATTCATTAATCTTTTTCCTATACTATCTAATTTGTTGTTAATTCTATCCAGTTTGTTTTTAATTTTAGATATTGTATTTTTCAAGTTAAAAGTTTCTTTTGAATATTTTGTATAGTTTTAAATTCTGTCCTTTTTGTCCTCATTTCTTCCTCTTAAATATATGAAGTACATTTATAATAGCTCTTGTAATAGCCTCCATCTTCTCCATCACTTCTGTGTTTTTCTTCCCTGTTGCTTTTTCCTGATTATTGATCATATTTCCTCCTTCTTTACCTACAAGTACACTTTTATTGGATGCCTGCCATTGTGAATTTTACCTTTTATGTGTACTAGATGATTTTTTGTTATATTAAACAGTATTGAGTTTTATTCTGAAGATGATGTGAAGCCAGTCTACAGTTCCCTAGAGAACAGTTGTTTATTAGCTTAAGTAAGATGCCTTTTACAGTTGATAATACAGTGCAGATATAATACTAGTAGATAGTAGTAATATAATACATTTTATTTCCACCATGTGCTAGGTACTATATTTGGATTTTGTTTGTTTGTTTTTGATAGTTAATCCTTATTATGGACTGAATGTTTATGTCCCCTGAAAATTCATTTGTTGAAATCCTAAGCTCCAAAATGATAGTATTTGGAGGTGGGGCATTTGGGAGGTGATAGGTGAGAAGCTCTGCCCTCATGAATGGGATTAGTGTTCTTATAAAAGAGACCTGAGAGCTCTCTGCTCTCTACCATGTGAGGGCACAAGAGAAGACAGATACCTACAAGCCAGAAAGCAGGTTCTTACCAGACCCTGAATCTGCTGGTGACTTGCTCTTGGACTTTACAGCCTCCAGAGCTGTATGAAGTAATGTTTGTTGTTTAAGCCACCCAGTCTATGGTATTTTTGCTATCATAGCCAGGGCAGACTAAGACAGTCCTCATAGAAACATGTGACCCCATTTTGGCAGACTAGGAAACAGAGGTTCAGCAAGCAAGGAACTTCTCATCACACAGTGTCTTAGTCAGTTTGGGCCGCTATAACAGAATACCACAGACTGGGTGGCTTATAATCAACAGAAGTTTCTCACAGTTCTGGAGGCTGAAAGTCTGAGAGCCCTCTTCCAGGTTGCAAACTGCAGACTTCTTGCTGTGTGCTCACATGGTGGAGAGCAAAAAGAGGACACAAGCTTTCTTGTGACTCTTATGAGGGCATTAACCCCATCATGGGGTTCCAACTTCATGGCCTCAGACAATCATAATTACCTCCCAGAGGCCCCGCCTTCTAATATTACTACATTGGGGAATAGAATTTCAACTATGAATTTGGGGCATGGGGGATGCAAACATTCAGCCCGTAGCACACAGTTGGTGGGGAGAAGTGGGGGGATTGTCTTTCATGGCCTTCTCACTTGCTCACCTCCCCAGCTCAGGCTACATGAAGTATGTGCACTTGGGGCTTTCAAAAACTAGGAACAGGAAGTACACAGAAGTAAGGCCTGCCAGGTTCCTGCCCTCTGATGCTTAGTAAGCTTGACAGTTGAACACTACTTCCTTTTGTCATTCCTGGAAGATGGTGTGGCAACACTGGTCTTCAGTGCAGAGTCAACACACACAAGGTCTTGGATACAGACAAGAACGTCACAAATACTGAAGAGACGGGAGGATGAGTTTTTTGTCTGGTATAAACCAGAGGTGAGAAAAGTACTCTTCATATTCCAAAAGAGATTTGTTTCCCCTTTGCAAAAGCAGTAGTTCAAGTCTGAGTCCTAAGTGGGCTCTCATTTCCTCTGAGAATCTGCCTCGTTTTGAAGACACCACTTTATCACAATTACTGCTCCTGGATAATAATAATGCATCAGACAAATCAGGCTTATGTGAAATGAGACAGAGTAGCTCTCACAAGCCCCACGTGTGTTTTTCTGCAACAACTGCGCTCTTTCTATTACTACTTGGTGACGGGCACGACACTGAAGCGGGAGTGCTAGACCAGCCACGGATGCTCAGCCATGGCCACACAGTGGAGGTATCAAAGGGCTTCTCACATGCAGCCAAGGTGTGCTTCTTTAGACGCCCCCAGTCATTCTAACCTGTAGTCCAGGTTGGCCGTTGTATAATTCAAGCAGCATCAACACTCACGAAATTTTTATGACTAACTTATCTAGCTTTGAAAACAGAGAAATCTTAAATAGGCCTGCAGTTTACAGAATTCCAGGTCTCCCACATTTCTTCTCTACTGTGGAAGTTGGTCACTTAAAAACAGCTATGTCTTTTCTTTTTTCCTGAGCTGCTGCCGTGTTCATCCTTCAATAGCGTCAACATTCTTCCGTTACCTCTGATGGGAGACAGAGATGCATACTTTTGGTCTCAAAGTCTGGCATGTAAAGAGAGAGCTGAAGTAAATTTGTTCCGTAAGGTTTTTTTTTTTTTTTGGAGCATAACTTTCTGAGAACAGACGTGTAATAGCAAATTCAAGAGACCGTTTAACAAATGTAACTTCAAGCTCTTTAATTGATTACTTCTGGCTAGTAGAGTTAACTTCATTTCCAAAAAACTGACAGATGGATCTTTTTGATTTACGATCTGCATATGCCAAGACCCAAGGAAACTTTTAAATCCCCAGGAGCTAAAATCTTACAGATTGATGTGTAAGACAATGGATCAATGGAATTCAAAGTAAGTTCATTCTTGAGCTGCACGCCTACATCTCACTGAGCAAGGTTCACCATCCCAAGGCCCTGTTCAACATCTTTTAGTGATTAAATCTATGGCATAAACTGCCTGCTAAAGACGTGAAACAACTCATAAGTATATAGCAACATAGAGATTTGAGGAAATTAAAAACCTGCTCCTTTCAAAATGTACTTGTAATCAGTATATCTAACTGTTTAAAATCAGAAAATCTTTGTCATGCCAGCTCCAAGTAACCTCATTTCAGGAATAAAGACCAAAAAATGAGAAGAATATAGCGATTCCTGAAATAGATTAGTTGTCATACATTAGGAAATGAAAAACTTTTCAATTTATAAGTAACCCACCGTTGAAACTTATATCATCAGAAAGTTCACATTTGTTTTGTTAAAATAGAGATATTGTGTACTGTTTGGAAATCAGAGAGAATGAATGATTTTGATTCATCAATTGAAAATAATTATTTATTATCATAATTATTTATCAATCCTATAAATATGTTTTTCCAGGAGGTAATGGGGCAGAAAGACTCAGTCAATAATATTCCTTTAAAGACTCAGTCAATAATATACTCATCAGGGGGTAGATAAGACGAGTTCAGACTCAAGTACTTGGGATACAAGCAGTGCATGTTTTACATCCTTCAATTGGGACTGTATTAGTTCAGGGTACATTCATCTGCAGGTAACGGAAGGCCCAACTGGCAGTGGCTTAAACCATAAGAACATACACTGTTTATTTCGTGAGAAGCCTAGCGGTTCCAGGTTGGCTCAGCAGCCCCAAGATGGCGGGACCTGAGTCAGAACCCCTGTAATTCACCTGCTTCTCTCTCATGGTTGTGAAGCGGCTTTTACAATTCCAGGTGTCATGTCCTTACATAACAACATGCCAGGCAAGAAAGCAGTTGTGCCAGGGCAGTGAGAGAGCTCCTCTATTTTATGGAGAAAGAAACATCTTTCCCACAAGCCCCTAGTGGACTGCCCCCTCACATTCCGTGTGGCTGGGCCTCAGGGTCTCCTGGCAGCAGGGTGATAAGGACGAGGATGCCTGGCTCTCGGCTGCTGTGGTTGGAGAGGGGACGGAAGGAAGGGACCGGGAACGGCTGGTGGGGAGCCATTCCCACAGTGATACAGTCATGCCAGGGGGACTCTTAAAAGGAAATCATTTCTTGAGAATAGCAAGGCACACCACTCTGCTTGGATGAAAACGGTAACTGGAATTCCTGAACTGTTAAATTAAACATGCATAACTGATTTCCTCTTTCTGCAGCTGCTCTGCCTCCAATAATTCATCTCTCCTTTTATCTGTAACTCAAGATCCGTCAACCTCAGAGTATAAAATCCTTCTTATTATTTTATGTGTCCCTTGTTTGCTGGTCTCTCCTTGCCTGTCTCCAATATTTTTTGTTTACATTCCTTGCTTTGCTGGGACTTTTTGATTTATCCTATCGCTGGAGGCCTCTATGAGAAAGCAGTGGATATTTATTCACATGCATATTTCAGACCCTGTGGGCAAGGCTGCCCTGTCCCACGGCTTTAGGAGAGCCATTCATTTCCTGGGCTGTGCACAGTCTGTGTGGCTGGACATAGCAGCACTGAATTTGGGCAACAGAGGAGTGGCTTCATTTGAGAAGATACAATTTTAAATTCCTCTTTCAAAAAGACAGTTATTTTCAGTGGCATCCCCCATTGCCACGATAAGGACTTGCCTTAAGTCCTTATTACATCTCCCTCGAGCAGTGCAGTGGTCTCCTAACAGATCTCCCTGTCACAAATCCTGCCCTCTTTGTTCCACCCTTCAAAGACCTTTAAAAATAACCGTAAACCACTGCTCATCATATCCCTTTAGTGGCTTCCCATTGTATACCAAATGGTATCTAAATTTATTTGTGTGACCCTCGGGTTGTTTTCCTGGTTCTGGCCCAATCAGTGCTTCAGCCCCAAAGCCACCTGCTTCCGGCCAAGCTGGTCTTCTTCCCATTCCCTTCCTGTCACCTGCAGCTTCTCCTCTCTCTTTCTTTACTTATCTCACTCCTGTTACTGGAATAATGTCCTGCTCACTGGTCAGCAGAAATCTTTCCCATCTCTGGTGAATAGCAGTCCTGTCCTCTTGGCCGGCATGTACCCTCGATTCTTTAGGGAGCAGCACCCCAATTTTTCTTTGGAAATTCGACAGCTACAGTTGTGTGCAGTTTGGGTGACTATCAGTCAAGGTGAGATGCCCCTTGCCAAAGGTGGGACCCAAGGCGAGTCCACCACTCAATGTCCTTGAGGCACAGACCCTAGTCACCCGTAGAGCTAATGTGCCTGGTGGTGGTGCCCTGAGGAAATACTGCTCTGTTCTCCATGCCTGGCTGAGCACTCAGCCTGCCCAGGGGCTCCCAGGTCTTTCAGGAACAGGGCTGCTCCACTTGCACCTTCTCTATTGCTCAAATCCTTCCTGGACACTACTTCTTGCTCTGTTTAGTTTCTTGGCCAGAGTGGGATTGTGTCGCTTGCAATCTGAATCCTCAGTGATACCCCATCTGAAGCCTCTGCTGGGTGTCATCTCAGAGATGGCTCCTCCCTCCCAGGCTTCCCCCTCAGTGTGTGGCCTGTTGTTTTTACTGTACTCATTGGCCACTCATTGGCCTCTCCTGTCTTGGTTGCAACCCTACTCTCTTCTGGGACCCAGCGCCTGTCACAGTAGACCCAGCAAGTAGCAATGGCCGTTTCCTATCCCGGTTCTTACCCTGCTTTTATAAGTCCTTCCCTCTTCCTGCAAGTAGCTCTGACCCAGGGCTCCACACTGTGTTAGGAAGTTCCTCCTGCATCTCCCTGGGCTGTTCCACTCCCCTAGACACACACACACACACACACACTGGACACACACTGTCCAGTGTGCAGGTCAGGCATAATTAGTCTTGTCTATACTTCTCCATGGTGGTGCTCTTGTTGTTTCAGTGAGTCTCTAGGCAAACCAGGTTGTTTACAGTCCCCTCAGGAAATAAAGGAAATAATTTCCACAGGATACAAGTGCTTGAACAGGGGATGTATATATATATCCCTTCACTCAGTAAGCTTGAAGGTTAGTGGCACCCAAGTGAAGTATAGCTCGAAAGACAAATGCTATTACAGACACATGAGCCCAGTGCTGAAGGACCACAGAGGAGGGTGTGACTGAAAGAGAAGTGGTGAGGTGTGGTGGGCAAGGCACTGGCTTTGTGACAGTGCACGACATTTGCAACCTCTTCATGACTCCATTGCATGTGCTGGCAATGGGGTTGATGACAGACCTATCTTATGAGGAAGCCGTGAGAAGAGGATTAACGTATGCATCGTTCTTAGAACTGCATCTGGCATGTAGTAAATGCTAACTAAAGAAAGGAAATGTGAGCTGAGTCGTGAAGAATGAATTAGCTTTTTTTTTTTTAGGCAGAGCAGGAAGACTAGAAAATTCCAGAAAGAAATAATGGTCTGACAAAAATGGGATGCACAAAGGCTGTGGTATTTGGGGGCGAATAGTGACAAGTCCACTGTGGTTGAAGGTTTGTGGGTGTGGCTGAAATTGCTTGCTGTCCCACTTATTCCATAGTAACAGAAGTCCCAGAATAACAACCAGCCTCCCTTTCTGGTGAGACTTTTACTGAGCTCTGAATATTGGAGTGTTGTATACCGGTTTTTTGAAGTTTCCTTAAAAGACAGCTGACCTGAGTCTGTTACCCTTTCTTTGTCCCTTCCTCCATCCTTCTGCCTGGAATGCAGATGTAAAGGCTGGAGCTGTAGCCATCATCTTGGACCATGAGTTGTAGCAGAGCAGTGAGTGAGAAGGAGCATGGCTCTCCAAGCATTTCATGAAACAGCATCACACTTCCATCCCTGCATTGCCTGCCTGTGGATTTTCTTACAAGCAAGAATCAGCTTCCTCATTTTAGTCACTATTCTTGTGAGAAATCTAATCATGGAGGTGATGGGATAGGATGGTAGGGCATGATGCAGATTGGAAGCAAACTGTGAGGGTCAAGGTATTTGTGGGCCAACAAAGGAGTTTAGATCTCAATGGATCAGCAACTGAAGTTTCCCAGCAAAGGTGGAGCACAGTTTGATTTTGACTGAAGGTGGCTTTGCCACATGTAGGAAGAGCGCCCAGACAGGGAGGCACTGGTGGCAATAGACTAAGGTGGTAGCACAGTGAGAGGAGTGAGGCCTGCAGCCAGGCCACATTCCAGAGCAGTCCCTGAGTGGACTCGGGGGGGTTGGTTCCTTAGAAGTAAAGAAAAAAGGGGTAGAATACAAAGGCAGCATCCCTGTTGAGGCCCCTGGTGATGGAGTTACTGACTGTGGGAGAGTCCAGGAAAAGGGCACACAAGGAGGACAGGTGTGGGGCACAGGGCTTCCTGCGATGCTTCTCTCTAGCGCCCTCCGTCTGCCTAGGCAAATGTGCAGCCCATCAAAAGCCCTGACTGCCCTCCCTGGGTGATTGCACAGCTGCCCTGACTCTGCTTTCGGGACCAAATCCTGTGCCCTGACCAGTGTGGGCTTCATGCTAAGGATGCCCAGCCCCCAGCAGCATGAGCCGGTAGGGAGGGGGGATCTGGAAGGAGGCAGTGCTGGACCAAGGGGTGCCAGAGTGAGGAAAGGCAGGGATGAAAGTGGCCGGCTGCAGGGCACCCGAAGGGCACTGTTCAGAGGAGGTGCAGCAGCTCACTGCTGCAGGAAGGGCCGAGGGGTAGGCGGTCCAAGCTTCTTCTGGATTGGAGTTCAACCGCAGCACAGGTTTGGAATCCGAGTATATCTGGGGGTCGTCAGGGAGGTCTCACTTGCCTTTTCAAACAAATCCTCTGCAGTAACCATTGGGAGTCTGAGGTTTACAAAAAGATTTTAATAATTCATACTTTTTAAAAAATTAGCATACATAATTGTGAACTTGTTAAGAAGGAAGCATTGCGCAGGAACAGAAATGCCACATCAGTGGGGAAGAAATATAATTGTCTATGTTTTACCGATTCCTACCTCTTCACAGCATCTATAAGGTGAGACTGGACTCCTGGACTTTGTCTCATCAATTTTTGATTTGTGTCCCATATATCATCCTTTGTTCTTTTCATGAGTTCATAAGAAAGCATATAAAACCATGCTTCCTTAGGCACAATTTCTTCCAACAAGGTGGTTGGGGACAGTTTTAATAAAACATTCATTCAGGTCAGTGACCTGCTCCTGGCACAGTCAGCAGGTCTGGGAACGGATGTTAAAGACCTTAAGGAAGGACTTACCTTTGTGTTGAAATTCTGGAAAAGTCTTTAAAGACTTATCAGGCTCAGTTCTAAAATCGTGCAGGAAAATAAATACCTACTTTTTTCTTGCCAATATTGCCCAATAGAAAATAAGCTTTCTATCCTGATACTCAGGAAGTTCTTCCTGAAATAACACTTTGATTAAAGCTCAGGTCCTCTTACTTGGACAAGACCTCAATGTCGGCTTAAATCACTTAAACACATCATCCCTAGATCCGATCCCATTTTCAACATTTCCCTGCCCTTTGTCACTGTCACTAAAGGCGACAGCTCATAAGACGCTAGAGGGATGGGGAAAAATTATTCTAAGGTAACAATAGAGCTGTAATTTATTGAGTCACTAACAAATCTCAGGTGCCCTATAGGGGACTTCCCATTAATTTTCTTTTATTTTCTCAACAATTCTGCAAAGTAGATATTGTTAGACCCATTTTTAAGAATAGGAATTGGATATGGAGAACGTGGACTTGCCAAAGATACGCAGCCAGGGCCGGCTGAGCCAGGCTGCACATCAGCTTCTCTTGGCATCTTCTCTTGGGTCCCCACTATATGATCCTACCTCGAACCTCTGGGTGCTCTGGGGGTAAATGATGAGGAGCTGGTGGGGGGCAGGAAGGCGGGGAGTGTTTCATGAGATTCTGCTGTGTCCTTGTGATTTTTTAATCATTTATAACTAAACATTCTATTAAATATTCCCTCTCCGTTTGATGGTTGGTTCCATGAAGGCAGAAGATTGTGTGCGCCTTTCTACCATTGTATTCCCAACACATAGCGGAATACCTGGCCCTTAATAGGTGCTCAGTAGATGTGGATATCTCTTTCAGGAAGAGTACTTTTGAGTGGAACTTCTATCATAAAAGACACCAAGCTGGCTGGCTTTTCTGTCTTGCATTGGCTTACATTCACTTCCCATAATTCACCAGCAAAGGGTCCTGCTGTCTTCTCCACCCCAGGGCCCTTCCCTCCCATCTCTGCTTCAGTCCTGTGCATCTCACTGTGAGGCATTTTCTTGTCCCCTGGAGGACCTCCTCCATCCATGGTTTGTCTCACAGCTGCTCCCAAACTGTTCACGTTGTTGCTGCTCTTTGCTTGTCTGTTCTGTGTTCCATGTCCAACCCTATTTACCTGAAGGCCACCAGCTTCTTTACAATGAATGAGAAGCTAAGGACATGCAACCAGTGGTGTGCTTGTAAACCGCGCTCTCTGGGAAAAAAAAAATAGAAAAAGCAAGAGATAGAAAGAGTTGATTTTTACTGTTTTCCTGTTTCTGTTGTGTAAATACTCCCATTATACTCAGCCTCAGGCCACCAACATGACATCACTGACCCCAGTTTGCACACAAAGATATGCGTGCGGTTGGCTCTTGGGTGCCATGTGGGACATCTTCATCATGCTACTGCATGCGACCCCGTGATCACAGCCTCCCTCATATGATCCTGAAATTTCCAAAGAAGCCTCCTTGGATGGACGAGGTCGCCAGCAATGCAGCCACACCACACAGGGAGTGTCGATTTCATCTCACTGCGAAGGGAGAGTTACATTGCCACAGATGAAAATAATTTAAAGTCTATTTGCTAAAAATGACTTTCCCCCTAACCTTTCCCAGGGGCCCTTCATCTGTGCTGTGTGCCTCCTCACAGTGTACCCCGACTCCTCCCTCTACAGGGTTGTCCTCTCTGAGCGATTTTTATTTAAGCCTTCTCATGGGAAACTGCCACAACTTCCAGGAAACGGCACCCACCACGTGATCCTCTCCCCTGTAACCCCCTACTCACTCCCGCCCCCAGCCCCTCATCAGAGGGATTCCCTCATCTAAAATAACAGCCCACAGGTACAGCCGGACCATTCAAGCCACTCTCACAATCCCAGGAGGGTGCACACCAGGTCCTGACGAGCTCTCCCACCCACAGAGATGGCAGATATGCCTTCGTGTTTTGCTCTGTGTCCAGAGGGTAACTGTTGGATAGGACATATATGTTATCTGTGGATGGACTCTGTTGCCTAGTGAGAAAGCAGACCATGGTGAAGAGAAGAAGCATCTCCCCTAGAGGTCTCCAGATGGGCTGGGTGGCCCTGTCTCTCAGGGCTAAGATTCATCAGAAGAGCAGATGGTCTTATTATTCCTCCTCCTCTTTCACCTCCTACTACATGGACCTCCTGGGAAAACACCATCACCACCACCCTCTGAAAACCATTCTCTTCATCTGTCTGTCACCACCATCCTCTGAAAACCATTCTCTTCATCTGTCTGTTACAACTTTAGAATGTAAAATTGAGGAATGTTAAGTCAGGATTCAGATTTAAGCTTGCTTACTACCATTGTATTAGTTTTTCAAAAAACACATTTTTAAAAATTTGTCAATATTACTGAGAAATATGGCACTATTCTCTAAGGAAAAGGAGAGTAAATCATGCAAAAAGCTGATGAAAACTTTTGTTTAATTTCCCAAAGTAACTTGTAACAATAACTCAGTTGTAACAATAACTCAGTTGTTATAACTTCTTTCCTTCATGGATTCATCTGCCTGAAGATTACTGCCATTTGTAGGTAGATGAGTTATATCCCTTTTAAAGGATTTGTCTGCAGAAGACATTTCAAACAGGATGTTTTGGAGAGTTGGTTATGCAGTTACACTGCGAGAAGTCCTAAATGGTTAAATTACATAAGCCTAACAATTTCAGTGGTCATTTGACTCTGTTTTCATAGGAAATGATACGGTTTAATTTTACATCTTTTCCTTAAACGTGTTTATTAGGCTATTAAATTTGTTCTTTAGAATTTGGGTTTCCTTAGAATTTCTCACCTTCCATAAGATGTACCCTATAAAGGAGATTATGCATCCCTTGTGTCGTCTTTAGGTTACAGGTGCTAGTAATTATTGTCATTTAATTTCTTAATTATGTGCCTCTTTTTTTTTTTTAACATCTTTATTGGAGTATAATTGCTTTACAATGGTGTGTTAGTTTCTGCTTTATAACAAAGTGAATCAGTTATACATATACATATGTTCCCATATCTCTTCCCTCTTGCATCTCCCTCCCTCCCTCCCTATCCCACATCTTTAGGTGGTCACAAACCACCGAGCTGATCTCCCTGTGCTATGCGGCTGCTTCCCACTAGCTATCTATTCTACGTTTGGTAGTGTATATATGTCCATACCACTCTCTCACTTTGTCACAGCTTACCCTTCCCCCTCCCCATATCCTCAAGTCCATTATCTAGTAGGTCTGTGTCTTTATTCCCGTCTTACCCCTAGGTTCTTCATGACCTTTTTTTTTTCTTCTTAGATTCCATATATATGTGTTAGCATACGGTATTTGTTTTTCTCTTTCTGACTTACTTCACTCTGTATGACAGACTCTAGGTCCATCCACCTCACTACAAATAACTCAATTTCGTTTCTTTTTATGGCTGAGTAATATTCCATTGTGTATATGTGCCACATCTTCTTTATCCATTCATCTGTTGATGGACACTTAGTTTACTTCCATGTCCTAGCTACTGTAAATAGAGCTGCAATGAACATTTTGGTACATGCCTCTTTTTGAATTATCGTTTTCTCAGGGTATATGCCCAGTAGTGGGATTGCTGGGTCATATGGTAGTTCTATTTTTAGTTTTTTAAGGAACTTCCATACTGTTCTCCATAGTGTCTGTATCAATTTACATTCCCACCAACAGTGCAAGAGTGTTCCCTTTTCTCCACACCCTCTCCAGCATTTATTGTTTCTAGATTTGTATGGAAACACAAAAGACCCCAAATAGCCAAAGCAATCTTGAGAACAAAAAATGGATCTGGAGGAATCAGGCTCCCTGACTTCGGACTATACTACAGAGCTACAGTAATCAAGACAGTATGGTACTGGCACAAAAACAGAAATATAGATCAATGGAACAGGATAGAAAGCCCAGAGATAAACCCACGCACATATGGTCACCTTATCTTTGATAAAGGAGGCAAGCATATACAGTGGAGAAAAGACAGCCTCTTCAATAAGTGGTGCTGGGAAAACTGGACAGGTACATGTAAAAGTATGAAATTAGAACACTCCCTAACACCATACACAAAAATAAACTCAAAATGGATTAAAGACCTAAATGTAAGGCCAGACACTATCAAACTCTTAGAGGAAAACATAGGCAGAACACTCTATGACATAAATCACAGCAAGATCCTTTTTGACCCACCTCCTAGAGAAATGGAAATAAAAACAAAAATAAACAAATGGGACCTAATGAAACTTAAAAGCTTTTGCACAGCCTCTTTTCTTAAATGCTCTGTGGTTTACTCTCCTTAAGCAGCCAGGTTAATGAGGCACTTTGATAGTTATTGTAAGGAGTAATTCTCTCACCTTGATATGTGTCAAATTTCACATTTGTGTAGGAAATGGAGTCCTCTTGGTGGGAGGCTCTGTAAAGTCCTTGGCTAGATTTATTTAGGGCGTTAAAGCAACGTGTGTGAGCCTAGTTTGTTTTCCCTCAGAGCTGGTCTCTTACCTTGTATTCTGAGTAAGCCTCCCAGTTCTCCTTAAAGTCAGGAGTAAGAGAGTATTACGAATAGGCTTAGAGTTGGTCCTGGTTGCTCCTTCACCTCTGATTTCTGCAGCTCTCCCTGAGGTCCCAGCAGAACCCCTCACTAAAAGTGGTGTCTTATTCCTTCAGCCCCACTGAGCCAAGAGGGCTTAAAATAAATAAAATCATCTCAGAGAATGAATCCATTGTCTAATGTGTTATTCCTTCCTACTGTACAAATCTTAGGCTGTAAGTAGTGATAAACTCCGGGATTTCAGGTGTCAGGTGAATTGAGAGATTTTTTTTTCAAAGAAAAAAAATTAGCAACCACAATGGTGGCTGCCAACACCAAGTGTAAATTCAACTCAACTCATTAAGGCTCTCTCTCATCTCTCTCTCATTCATTCTTGAAACCTCTCTTTCTCCCCACACCCCTTCACTCCCAGTTCTTACTCCCAACCCAGCACATATTTACTGAGTCACTGGGTCATAGGAGGAAAAATAAAAGAACAGAACTTTGTGTTCAGCCCAGTCAACAGTGTGGACAGTAAGCTGAAAGCAGCTCTGACTTGAAATCTTGCTCATCAAGTTTCTTTCCCACTCAGGAGCAATCCTATTCTATTCCCTACCTCTCCCTGGTTTCCTTCTTTCCTTCCCCACTTCTCTGAGCTTCTTTCTTGAGGTTCCCCCTATATGGAACCACTTGGGCAAGAAGTTATCTTTTTCGTATTTAGTGGGAGGAGAAAGAAACCTCATCTCCATCTTCATCTGTTTGCAAAATCTCAGAACCCCTTGCCTTGGAGCATCCGTGTTCTGCCTTCGGGATGTTGTTTTACATGTGCCTCTTATAAAATATGTATGTGACTGTGGCATCTTGGGCAAGAAATGATTCCATTGTTGCACAAGCCTTGACATATTTCTTACATTCTAGCCTGGATTGTGGTGTTTCCCACATGTTTACAATAACAGTGAAGGAAGCAAGCGTTCATCCAGACTATGCTGGTGGTTCATTAAGAGATCTTTTAATTAATCAAATAATCTACATTTTTTGTTGCCAACTAAAATGCTTGCAGTTGAAGTGCGATTCCCCTATATTCTCACAAAGTAAAGCAGAAAAAAGTTGTATCTCCAAAAGAAACTTTGGGATCTTTTCTTGAAATTTGCAAACTATGTAAAGCTATCCAAAGATTTCTTCTTTCTAATAAGAGGGTTAACCTCAGCTTTAGGATGAGTCCTTTAGTTTTTCTGTATTATTTTTCTGTTGCTCCTTAACTAATTAACATAAACTTAGTGGCTTAATATAACACCCATGTACTAGCTCACTGTTCTGTAGATTGGAGGTCCCATGTTGAGGGTAATGAAAATGAATAACAGAAACTATAGTTTTATTGAGGAATTGTATTCTCTCATTTCAAAGTGATCCTAAACTTCAGACATTTTAGGAACAAAAGAATCACTGCAATCAGAGGTCCCCATTGCCATTGTTGTTGTTATTATTTTTAATACCAAACTGGCTTCACACCGTTGGACTCTGAATCATTTACTTATCAAGCAAATGAGACTAATACCAGTTACCTAAGGTATTCAGAATCCAGTGAGGTAGATAAAAATTGATTTGAAATGCATCAAATAGGAAACATTCTTGACGTCAGGCAGTGACTTTGGTTTACCTCTCTTTCATCCTGGTGTACAATCTCTGGTGCTAGCCTGGTGCTCTGTTCCAAGCTCCCTCCCTCTCTGCCTCTAAGCCTAAAGCAGTGGTAATTAGGGTGTGGTCTTGGGACCAGCCACCCAGTCTCCTGGAGAACTTGTTAGCAATGCCCCGTCTGCTGATTCAGGAATCACGGGGAGGAAACCAACAAACCATGGTTTGACCAGCCTTCCAGGTAGTTCTCTTGCTCACTCAGGTTTGAGAACAGCTAGTCTAGAGCCACAAGTCATTGGGTGCAGGTACTTTTGCTCCTTCTTCTAGAACAAACACCTTCTATGAGGTTTAGCCTTACTTAATATGTGTGACGTTAATAATTAATCCTTGTCATGCACACCAAATACGACACGTCCCTAAAGTCAGTGTGCACACACTGACTACAGTGTTCATGGTGTGTGCAGACGTTTGCCAAGTAGGGGGATCCCGTGCTGGCCAGCAGTCCTGATACCACAATAGATGGAACACATGCGGCCTGAATTCTGACAAACCGCGCCTGAAATCTGGTAGCAATAGGTTACTTGCTTTCGTGTTTTGTTTTGTTTTTTATGATTATGTACACTGCTCTTCTAAGTTTTGACCCTCTTAACTAAAACTGTGTCTGCCTTGCTCTGTAGATATGAAATCTCTAATTTATAAGCCAAAGATGTCTTCAACGCAGCCACCTTCTAGCAATTTGTGATTCCCAGGGACTCAAACTACTCAAATTCCCCTGGCCCTCCCAGCTCAGACACCTGTCAGCCTCATTTCCACTTTAAGAGACTTTAATAAGCCTTTTATCTGTCCTATTGCCCTAGGCCGTTCCTGTTGTGTTAAGCTGTTCAAGGACTCCCTTTAAGGTCAGAGCTCTAAAAATCTCTCCTTTCCCTTTCTAAGGCTCTCAGACTGAATTTAGGGTATAGGAACCCGCCTGTTGAAAAATAACCTACCCTGAGGTTATCTCATTCAATTACTCAGGGATTAACAGTCACTCACACCTAAATGGGTCTCTAAATGTTCTTTTCTCAGCAGAGCTTGAACAGACAAGCACTGATAGAGCATCGCATGATTCAGCATCTTTGCCGGAATCATTCTTGGGGGTTGCCATCTTGTCTTCCATTGACAAGACTGCAAACATTTGAGCAGAACAGAATGAAATAATTTTAAAACTATATAACCTCTCCATAGTTACATGGACTTGATTTATTTCATCATCAGAGAAGAATCCCCCTGGGAAACACGTTAAAGAGGAAACGGGCAATGTACAAAGTCCAACTTAAATTAAGAGCTGTGTGCTAGAATGCCTGACCTGTCATAATTATTTAATTTACCCACTTAAATTTTATATTTTTATTATAAATCATTTTGATGCTTTTTGGAAGATTAGCACAGATAACAGCACAATCCCTGAAAAAAAAGTTACTTCTTATGAATAATAAAAATCAATATAAAGCAAACAAACAAACAAATACAGCAAGTCCTGAATAGATGAAACATCTTTGCCAGTGTGATGCTAGATGAAGGCATTTGTGCTGAGCTTCCTTTGAACTGAGAGATCCTTATGATCATTGGAAGTAGTAACAATGGGAGACTTTCTCCAGTCATTTCCTTCCTATGGTTGTAGGTACTTATGGTTGCAAGGACTCCCTCACATAATCTTAAATGAAGGAGAATAGGAGTTAGAGAAGGCAAATGGTGAAACTTATCCAAGAAATCATGGACAATCAAGGAATCTTGACTTCATGGTTTGGATCCGTGGAAACCAAGACACAGTTAGATAAGTAGCCTTTCTAAAACATAAGGACAGTCATGGAGCCCGGACTTACTGTGGTAGGAACTATGGTTCAAAAGTCAGAGCCCACCTATCCCTTCCTAAATCTACTAAAGGCTCCTGATTCCAGTTAAAATAAAATCCAGTTCCTTACACAGCCTACAAGGACCTACATAATCTGCCACCTCTTGCCAATCTTAGCAACTCAGTCCTCAATTTATTCCATTAGCCCTTTCTCATTCTGCTCCAGTCATACTACTTTTCTGTCTGTTCGTCAATCACATTTACTGTTCCACCGGCCTGGAACATGCTTATTCCAGATTATCTCTATCTGACCTCATATCAAGGTGATATTTACAGAGCATCTGCACAGAGAGGCCTTTGCTGACCACTGTAGTCAGAGTCTCCTGCCCCAAAGTCTCTCACTGTCTCGTTACCCACTGAATGTAGCATTTTGGAAAGCAAATACTCCCGGTGGCCCTGTTCACTTCCGTTTCCAGTGCCCGAGGCATAGTAGGTGCTTCTCTAATGCTTTCTGAGTAAATGAACTGGAAGTTCAGTGGAGACCCAACATGCCGCCATAGAGGGAAAGTCTTGTTTGCATTGGTATTATACCGTTCAAGATATCCTTAATTCCTTTCTGCTTCGCGTCAACAAAGCTCATTAGCAGGCCCCGTATA
This sequence comes from Eubalaena glacialis, assembly GCF_028564815.1. Taxonomy (NCBI): domain Eukaryota; kingdom Metazoa; phylum Chordata; class Mammalia; order Artiodactyla; family Balaenidae; genus Eubalaena; species Eubalaena glacialis. The sequence continues at coordinate 6,939,328 of NC_083719.1, read as the reverse complement.
GCTTCATTCAAATCACTTCTGAATTAATTCTCATCAGGATTGTGTGGAGAATACATCACTGCAGGATGTCCTTGAACATTCCCATCCAAGGCAAAATAATTCATGATGCAACATCTTATTTTTAGACTTAAAACCAAGTACTAATTTATTTACTTTTTTATTTTTGCTCAAATTGTTCCAGCCATGAGGAGTTCTTTCAGTTGGCTCCTGTATTCCTTTGACATATCTTCATCATTGTGGGTGAGGGTTTATTTATATATATTTGACCACGTTTATACTTTCTGGTCCTACAATCTTGTAGCTCCAGCCTCATTTTTTATATTTCCTGCCCCAGTTCTGGAATCATCCATTTCTCCAAGGACCCCTGCTTCCTTTTACTGGAGGATGGTGTTCAAAACAAAGACTTGGGCGTGCTCGTTGCTACTGGCGTATTATTGTTTTATGTCCTCTCAGTTGACAGAGCACAGAAACATATGTGTGTGTACTAACTGGTCAATATACACACATCAGTAAAAAGCTAAACATGTGTTCATACTGATGTCTCCACTAGTCCTTACCTTATGGATTATTCTACCTTCTCTCTTTTCTTATCTGTAACCCCTCACTCCTAGCCATGAAACTCCTGGCTCTCACTATATATCGTCTAGTTACTTAATTGTTTTAATTTTGGCTTTATGCATACAGTGGCTTCAGAAGTGTTAACCCATACCCTTGGGAGAGAAAAGACGTTTCACCTAGAGTATGATGCTTCTGTATAATTCCTTTGCCTTTAATACTGCAGACTCCACTCATTTGCAAAGTTTCTTAGGTCAGCACCCTTTCCCAAAACCTTATCACTAAACCCAGGGACACACAGATTTTCTCTTACATTTTCTTCTAGAAATTTTATAGTTGATGTTTTACATTTAGATATATGTTCCATTTTGGACTAATTTTTGTGGAAAATGTAAGGTCTCCATGTAGCTTTTGTTTGTTTTGTTTTTTTTTTTGTTTCAATATGGGCATGCAATTGTTCCAACACTATTTGTTAAAAAGACTATTTTTTCTCCATGAATTGGTCTTTGCACCTTTGTCAAAGATCAGTTGACTATATTTATCTGGACTCACTATTTTTTTCCATTGATCTGTTTGTCTATTCCTCAACCAATGACCACAATAACTTGATTACTGTACCTTTTAGTAAAGCTTGAAATCAGGTATTTTTGGTCCACCAACTTTGCTGGTTTTCAGTATTCTGTTGGCTATTCCAGGTCTTCCAGGTCTTTTGTTTTCTTCATATAAACTTTAGAAACAGTTTGTCTGATTTTTGAATGTTGAGCCAGTCTTTCATAGTTGGAATAAATCCCACTTGGTCATAGTGTATAATTTAAAATTATTGTCTTCAATTTGCTAACATTGTGTTGAGGATTTTTGTATCTATGTTAATGAAAGACATTGGATTCTAGCTTTCTCTCTGTAATGTCTTTATCTGGTTTGGGTATTAGTGTAATCTGTAAGAAATTGTGGAAATTTTGCATTTTTTCTTTCTTAAATGTTTGGTAAAGTCTACCCGTTAGGTCATCTGAGCCTGGTGTTTTCTATTTTGGAAAGTTATTAGTTATTGATTCAATTTCTTTAATAGATGTAGGCTATCCAAGTTATCTATTCTTGTTTGCATTTTGGTAGTTCATGCCTTTCAAGAAATTGGTTCATTTCATCTAAAATATCAAATTTGTTGGCCAAGTTGATCATAGTATTCTTTTATTATTCTTTTAATCCATGGGATCAGTATTAATGATCTCTTTCATTTCTGGAATTGGTCATTTGTGTCTTTCTTTATTTTACCATTTGACTGGCTAGAGGTTTATTAATTTAATTGACATTTCAAAAAACAACTTTTTGGTTTCTTTGATGTTCTTCATTGTTTTCCTGTTTTCAATCCCATGGATTTCTGCTCTATTTTAAATTATTTCCTTTCTGCTTCTTTTGGCCTTAAATTGCCCTTTTATCTCTGGTTTCCTGAAAGGAAAGCTTAGGTTATTTATTTTAGATCTTTCTTCTTTTGTAGTATATACAAGTAATGCTATAGATTTCCCTTTATATACTGCTTCCACTGTACCCCACAAATTGCACTGTTATATTTTCCTTTTCATTCAATTTAAAATATTTAAAAATTTCTCTTGCAACTTCTCCTTTGACTTGGGTTACTTCGAAATGTGCTGTTTCATTTCCAAATATTTGAGGGATTATCCAGCTATCTTTTTGTTATTGACTTTTTGTTTGTTTAATTCTATTGTGGTCTAGAACATACTATGTGTGTATGCTGTCTTTTCTTTTAATTTTGTATGTTGTGTGGTCCAGAATGTGGTCTATCTTGTTGAATATTCCATGTGAGCATGAATGAATGTGTTTTATGCTGCTGCTAGATGGAATAGTCTATAAGTATTACGATTCTTGTGCCCTGTTGGTGTGGTGATAGGGTGTGGGGAGGAGGAGTGCTCTATAATTGTGTGATAAAATGTCACTTGTAGTGAGCTCTGTCTCGGGCTGTGACCTTCACAAGTGTTTCTCTATCAGCTTAGCTTTTTCCTCCCCTTCCTTCTACTCCCTTCCCTGACTGCCATGTTCCCCCCCATCTATTTTCTTGAAGCCCTGATCCTAGTTGTCTATTCTTTCCCACCCTTTAGGAAAGGCAAGAAGACTGCAGGCAGTTGGAAGGGAACAAATGTCCTGCCCCCAGTTGGAATACAGCTCTGGGAAATTCTTTTCCTCTGGAGAGTAGTGTTTGGATTTGACTTATAGATGTGCTTCACATAGTAATGTAAGAAAAACCCAAAGCGCCGTTGCCCAGAATCTCCATAAATTATTGATATAAAAGGAATGCGTCTTTTGGAGAACACAACAGACTCTTACACAAAAGGGAAAGAGATATTCTGATCTCTCTCTTTGTCGTAGCCCATGATACAGCCCTGATGCTGAGAAGGTTCTAGAACTCAGATACACTCTGAATCCCTGCCTGAAGGGCCAGAGAGACCATGGTGCAGGCAAAATGTTGGTGCCATCTAGTAGAATGATATTCATTCTTTAGCCCTTTGTCAATTGTCTTTAAATACTGTGAATAAAGTAGTGCAAGAGGCTGGAAGCTTTGACTTAACAGATGGGAGAAGAAGACAAAAACCCACTGTGTAAAATGGCTGGTGAGAGCTAGGATAATGGGGGTTGAACATGATTAAAGTGGGTGAAAACCCAGCATTACACATGTCCTTGTCTGAGGGTGGTGGTGTCTGAATTCTCTCCACTGAATTCAGCTCAGGTTAGAGCTGTCTGAGACCAGCATTTAGGGAAGAATCTCTTCCTCGTGAAGCCCAGACTGAAAAGAACTTCCTATTTATGACAAACCCCAGAAACCAGCTTCCTTCTTGGGCTTCATCTCCATCTCCCAGGAATGGCTGTTTAACCATGTTGTGCCCAATAATGTCAGGTGGCATAATAATTGATTGGTTAAAACAGATTGACTCATTAAAAATAGAAACAGAAATAAAGGTGACTTCGTCTTTGATTACGCTCCATGGTATGATATAGTGGGACAAGAGAAGTAAAGTAACGGGCTTTGATTTAGGTAGAAGTTTGGCACTACATACAAATTTGTCGTACCATGAAACAGTTAACATTAGTAGTAAAACTTATTATTGTGTGGGTTCCTGGTGGGGTAACACTTTAAATAACATGGTTTGTCTTCCTTCCAAAGGAGAAGAGTCTGATTCAGTCCCAGGAGGTGTAATGTAGGAGTAGGGGTAGCTCTAAACAAAGCGTTGTTGGTGGTGATATCTGTCCTCTTTGCCTCTTGTAAGCTGACCTGGGAAGATAAATTGTGCACAACTCTTTGAATCTTTTTGGTAAAAATGTACGCACCCATAGTTAGAAATTGGCAAGGTCTATAAGTCTCTTTCCCCACAACCTTGATGTTGGGTGTGAAAGCTGGTTACAGACTAAGTTGTGCTACATGTAGAAACAGGTACAGGATGAATGCTTATTTTTAGTAAGCAGGTCCAGAATAGCCATAAATTCTGTTCTGTAAGCTCAGTAACCCTCAGCTCTCTGTCCTTTTAGGTGTTCCTCTACATCTTGTATGATGGCTTCTCTTGGGCCAGACGGACATTATGCTGGAAGCAGATCCACTTGTATATGGTAGTCAGCTTCTAGGGTGACTAGGGAAGCCTGCTTGTCTTTGTGACCACTTTGGGGGTTGAATATCCTTCTTTATTCTGTCCACAAATAATTACTAATTTGGAACTGCCTAAGTCTGACCTGCACCCCAGAAAGCTGAGATTTCCCATCTCTTTGTGCTGCCCTAGGCTGCTCTCTTCTGGGGCAGACCAAGTCCTTTGGATCTTCATTTCTATGGACTGTAAAAAATTAATAAACAGAAACATCAGTTAAATATATTCAGGAGACAAGAAGGGGGGGCTCTCAAGATACTATAGTAGATCCCAACAGGAAGAAAGATTCCTCTTTTTCCTGGCAAGGACTCAGCCAATGAAAAGCCATGGACTCTTTGTTACTGCAGCCCTCCCAGCTTCCTTTTCCCCTCTATAAAAGTGTTCTCCTTCCCTTGCTGTGCAGGGATTTGCACATGGCTCGCCATTGTTGCAGACCCTGAATTGCAGTTCTCTGCAGATCCCAAATAAACCCATTTTGCTCGAGAAATACCTGGCAGTCTATTTGTTTTAGATCAAGAGGATGAAGCTTGATGTGTTTTAAGACTAGAAAATTGCTGGAGCTAAAAGCATCTTGAAGAGAATCTGGGTAGATAAGCCAGGCAAATAAAGCTGTGTTGAAGAAGCACTTCTTTCTATGAAAGGTAAAATACTATGCAAGGCAGGATGTGCTGAAGCATGAAGATGATGGAGTTCTCACAACAGGGAACCCAGAGACAGGCAGATCTGAATTACAAAAAGCCACCTGTCAAACATGATTAGTATTAGTGGCTGCCATTTGCAGACAGAGAAACCAGTACTAATGACAGTGACACTTTCCTTCTGGGGAAGAAGCAGATGATTCAAAACACTACAGTGGAAATCCTCACAGAAGAGTGTGTGAGCTGTAATTGCATGGGGTCTACTGGATTCCTTTAGAGGTTTATGGTCAAGGGATGTTGGTAGAACTGGAAATCAGTCTGGGAACCACTGAATAAGGGTTGGGGGCAGAAAATATTTAGACTTGAGTATAGTTTTTGTTTGTAATATTTAATATTTCCATTCACTTTCATTTGTAACAGAAATCTGTATATTTCTAACACAGTAACCAAAAGCGTTTTGAACAATACTGTAACAGCAGTATTTTCTGGGAAAAAAATAATAACATAACAAGGAAAGATTGTTTTTTGCTCTTATGAAAAAGAAGCAAAAATGAGGTATTAGGGAGTATGTTAGCACATTCTTGGAGTCCTAAGAGAGAGGCAACAAATCATACGTTTTAGTAAAAAGCACCCAGAAGTCCTCAGGTATTACACATTAAAAACTATTTTTAAAAAATTTTTTAGTTTAAAGTTCTATTTTTATTTTAGTAGGTGAAGTGTTTAATTTCTATCTCAAAAAATCAAAAGTGATCCATATATTTTTGGAGAGCAACATAATAGGAACACTTCTTTATTTTTCAGGTGAATATTATTCACGGGATTAAACTTACTAAAACCACTTCTCAACGATTTCCCTTTCGGGCTGTCTAGAAATGGTGAACTTGAGATGAAGACCTATACTTCTTGTATTCATAGAACACCAACACCGTTTCATTTTCCTTTCACTTCTCTCGGTGGGTGAGCAGAACACGACCATGTGCTGGGGGCATTTTGGGAATATCACCTACATCTTGCTCAGTGTTGGTATGACATAAACACAGTAGGCTGGCAGCAACCTCTGATGCCACTGTGAGCAGGAGCCCTGTGTGTGCTTCCCCTGGAGAAGGAATCAGGGTGGGAACTCTTGTCAACCTGGGTTTCCACACAGGACCAGTTAGTAAGGTTAGTTTGATTTTCATTCCTGTCTCACAAGTGACATTTTCCATCTCATGCAAACAGGAGTAGATTGACTCCTGAGAGCACTCATAAATCAGTGCCTGTGACAATGGAGGGGTGAAGCATTCTACTTTCAAAAATTACATTTCAGAGGTAGTGGTGAAAATTTCCTGGGCCACTGCTCTTGGATAAAGCAACCTTTTTTGGCCCAAGTTCTTTCCTTCCTGCAGTTTCAAGGTGGGACAGTCTCTTCTGCTTTGCTCATGTGGGTTTGGGAAGCCTCTACCCATTGGCTCTTAGTCTTGCTCTTCTCTCTCTGTCTTTCTCTCTGTTTCTGTCTCTCTCATCACTTATCTTCCCTTTCAATTTCAGTGGACTCAAAGTATTTCAAAGGGCCTGATAATTAATTCACACTAATGTATTAACAGTATATACATTTAAAGGAGAGGCCTCCAGGAACAAGCACTGCTTTAATAATCTGACAATTTAATGACGATGTTGCTAAGAGAACAGAATTCAATCATACATCTATCCTCTACCTCATGACCAACCTGTCACAGGTTGGTTTGCTTGTAGATAATTCTATTAGGAAAAGGAATTATTTGCTCCATGTCTACCTCCTCCTTCCCAGGAAGACTTGCTGCCAAAACTTCTTCCCTAATCAGAATTTTATTGATCATAGACAGCACAGCCTTTGTGTGTGAAGCATGGCAGCAATTTACCTTTTAGAATGTTCATCGACCTGGCACCTCCCATGTCTTCTCTCTGCCTGGGTCCCACAGAGTGCCTGGTACATAGTGGATGGATGCTGAATATTATCCACTGACTGACTAGACTCAAAACAAAACCAAACCACCACCACAACAACAACCAGCAAACAATGACTGAAAAGATAAACAGCCCACATGTATCACACCTAATATTTCAAACTTCATAAAATTTTCCAGAAGACTAGTTTGAGCTGACTGTACAAAAATATGTCAGTTTTCACAGGAAACTGAGAGATAACAGTTTCACTCCTGTTCCCTCTCCTCACTTCATTGTAAAACAAAACCATCACAGAATTGAACCTAAGAGAAATATACAAATATTTGTTTGTGTAAAATATAAATATTTTAAGAGCAATATACAAATATTTGTTTGTGTAAAATATAAATACCTACTCTGAAATTGCTACTATGACATTGACCACATATAGCAGCAATAGCAATCCTTTTGTGGGTAAAACGTGTCCACTGAATATATGCTTACTCAGCACCTACTGTGCACCAGGAACTACTCTAGGCATTGGAATATAGCAGTGAAGCAGACAAAATTCTACATCCTTACATGCCTACAAAGAGATGAATATGAAAAAGTTCAAAATGTAGTATGTAAAATATTGGTAAGTCCTAAGGGAAAAATAAAGCAGAGAGTGCAGGTAGAGAGTTAATATTCTGATGGAAGAGGGTGTGTGGCTGACTGGAGGAAGACCAGTTTGGTCACAGAGAGTAGGCAGGCCAGGACCCCAAGTTGGGAGTGAGCCTGGAGAGTGCTGGGAACATCAAGAGGTGAGAGGAATGATGAGGAGGGAGAGCAGCGGAAGGAGTGACCCCCAAGATTAGGGAATCCCCCTAGGCTAGGGCCTTAGAGGTCATTCTGAGGAATTTGTTTTTACTCTGAATAAGTTAGAAACCAATGAAGGGGATTGATCAAAGGAGGGGTATTTTCTTAAATTTAATAGATTTTGGTTTTGTTAATAATAGACTGTGGGAAGGCAGACCTAAAGCAGAGACACCAGCAATCCCTAGAAGGCTATTGCAATAATACAGGAAGGCATGCTGATGACTTAGACCAGAGTGGTTGCTGTGGAGATGATGAGAAGAGGTCAGTTCTGGATATATTTGGAAGGCAGTGTAGACAGGATTGGAAACAGGGTCCAAGAATAATGGTGTAAAGAATGACTCCAAGGTTTTCAGCTTAAGCAACCAGAAGATAGACTTGTCATTTTTACAGATAGGGGGGCACACAGACATTTAACTGAAGGACCCAGAAGAGCTGGATATTTGCAAAATATTGTTTTCCAATCTTCTCTGAGATTTAGATCAATGTAGGGCATCACAATTAAGGGCAGGTCCCAACATCCCTATTCCAGAAGCTGGAATGGGACCAACACAGAAGTAAACCTGTCTTGGTGGGGCATGAGAGTTAGCCATTTAATATTAACTTTGAATTCCATCTAAATGAACTGATTGTTGTCTGTTTATTTCTTCTACCACAACCCTTGGGCCTTCTCTGATTGGCTTTCAGTCCCTGACCCTTTGAGGCAAGTGTGCAGTGCACAGAGGGCAGAGTCCCCTGGCCCACCATCAAGTTCTAGAGCTGACAGGAACCTGCACTTAGCTGACCTCCTCCCCAGGCTGGCTCAACCCCACACCTGTACCTAAACAGGAAGGTTCTCCCTGTCCCTGCACAGGGAGCTGACCTTGGTACTTTCAGGAGATGCAGAGATGTCAAGCACTGATGCTTCTCTAACAAATGTGGCCTGTCCAATGGTTATCATCTCATTAAGGAGAATTACCTGCATAAATGAATCATAATGAGAACTGAAATAATAAAACTTAACATTTTGATTTATTCCTGGGAGAACTTTACAAAAATAGGAATGTTTTAGAAATATTAAAAAGGATTGTATCTTCAGAAACTGTACCATGTTACAGTCACACAATTTACTTTAGGAGCATCCCAAAATGGAAATATATTTCTTTGACACAGATATACTCTTATGAAATGGAAACTGTATGTCTCTGTATCATTTGGCAACAATAAATCTCTTTTTAGAGGTGAATTTATGAATCCCAGCTTTCTACTTCCAAATCTCTCCTTCAGATCCCCTTCTATTCCTCAAATGCAACAGGATAGGAGAAGATAGAGATTCAATTACATGAATTGCCTATTGCATCTTGATGAAGGCCAAAAATGAAATTGAAAAACACACATATTGAGCCTCAAGTCTCCTGTGGGGCTAGTTGTAATTCTAGAAAGTTGAGATGAACTCCTGTTTGGATTCCCACCCTCTCCTTACAATTCTTCTCAAATGAACTCTGAGACTTTAAGTCAACTTAATAGAGTATCAAACAATATACAACACAATCAGAGTTAGGATTTGAGGGCAAATCTCTGTCACATAAGGTGATGGTATTGTTATAATAGAGAACTCCTAAATTTCAGAAATTTAACATAATAAAAGTATATTTTATATATTTATTTATATAAGTTTACAAAAGTATATCATTATGTCCAAAAGGAAAAGATAACATTTATAAATATTTATGTAACCAATATAGGATCACCTAAAGATTTAAAGTAAATGTTAACAGACCTAAAGAGAGAAATAGACAACAATGCAATAATATTAGAGGACTTTAATAGCCAAATTACATCAATAGATAAATCTTCAAGACAGAAAATCAATAAAGAAACATTGGCTTTAAACAACACATTAGGACAGGTGGACTTAACAGATACATACAGAACATTTCATCCAAAAGCAACAGAATACGCATTCTTCTCAAGTGTAAATGGAACACTCTGCAGGACAGATCATATGTTAGGCCACAAAACAAGTCTTAATTAATTTAAGAAGATTGAAATCATATCACAACCACAATGGTTTCTTCTCCTACCACAATAGTGTGCAACTAGAAAAATTGCAATAAGGAAACTGGAAAATTTACAAATATGTGGATATTAAACAGTATGCTACTGAACAACCAATGAGACAAAGAATAAATCAAAAGAGAAATAAAAAACTACCTTCAGACAAATGAAAATGGAAATACCACATTCCAAAACCTGTGGGATGCAGCAAAAGCAGTTCTAAGAGAGAAGTTTATAGTGATAAATGCCTACATTGATAAAAAAAAAAAAATAGAAAAGTCTCATTTTAAACAACCTAACTTTACATCTCAAGAAACTAGAAGAAGAACAAATGAAGCCCAAAGTTAGTAGAAAGAAGGAAATAACAAAGATCAGAATAAAAATAAATAAATTAAAGAATAAAAAGATAATAGAAAAGATCAATGAAACTAAGAGCTGGTTCTTTGAAAAGAAAAACAAAATTGAAAAACCTTTAGCTACACTCAGCAAGAAAAAAGAGTGAGGGCACAAATAAATAAAATCAGAAATGAAAGAGAAAATGTATAACTGACATCACAGAAATGCAAAGGATCATATGAGACTACTATTAACAATTATATGTCAACAAATTGGACAACCTAGAAGAAATGGATAAATTCCCAGAGACATAAACCTACCAAGACTAAATCATGAAGAAATAGAAAATCTGATCAGACCAATTGCTAGTAAGGGGATTTAATCAGTAACCAAAAACCTCCCAACAAAGGAAAATGCAGGACCAGACAGCTTCACTAGTAAATTATACCAAACATACAAAGAAGAATTAAATATCAATCCTTCTCAAACTCTTACAAAAAAAATAGAAGAGGAAGAAATGGTTACAAGCTCATTTTATGAGGCCAGCATTACTCTAAGACCAAAACCAGCCTAGGACACCACAAGAAAAAAAAAAAAAATCCCTAATGAACAAATATTAATAAACCAAATTCAACAATACATTCAAAAGATCATACACCATGATCGATTGGCATTTATTCCAGGGATGAAAAGATAGTTCAATATACACAAATCAATCAATGTGATGTGCAACATTAACAAAATTAAGGGTTAAAAATTATAAAATCATCTCAATAGATGCAGAAAGAGCATTTGACAAAATTCAACATCCATTATGATAAAAATTCTTAACACAGTGGATATAGAAGAAACATACTCCAAAATAATAAAGGCCATATATGACAAGCTCAAAGGTAACATCATACTCAATGGTAAAGATCAGGAACAAGACAAGGATGCCCACTCTCACAATGCTTATTCAGTGTAGTTTTGGAAGCACTAGCGAGAGCAATTAGGTAGGGAAAAGAAATAAAAGGCATCCAAATTGGAAAAAAAGATGTAAAACTGCCACTATTTTCAGATGGCATGATATTATATATAGAAAACACTAAAGATGCCCAAAAAAAAAACCACAAAACCCGTTAGACTAATAAATTCAGTAAAGTTGCAAGGTACAAAATCATTATACAAAAATCTGTTGCATTTCTAGACACTAATAATGAACTATCAGAAAGAGAAATTAAGAAAGCAATCCCATTTACAATTGCATCAAAAAAAAATAAAGATCCTAGGAGTAAATCTAACCAGGGAAGTAAAATATTGGGTTGGCCAAAAAGTTCACTTGGGTTTCTCCATAAGATGTTATGGAAAAACCGGAACGAACTTTTTAGCCAACCCAATATCTGTACTCTGAAAACTATAAGACATTAATGAAGGAAACTGAAGAAGACACAAATAAATGAAAAGATATTTCATGCTCATGGATTGGAAAAATTAATATTGTTGAAATGTCCATACCACCCAAATCAATCTACAGATTAAGTGAAATCTCTATCAAATTCCCAATGGCACTTTTCACAGAAATAGAAAAAACAATCCTAAAATTTGTATGGAATTACAGAAGACCCCAAATAAACTAAGCAACCTTGAGAAAGGAGAACTAAGCTGGAAGCGTCGCACTCCCTGATTTCAAATTATATTACAAAATTATAGTAATCAAAACAGTATTGTGTTGGCATAAAAACAGACACATAGATCATTGGAACAGAATAGAGTTCCTAGGAGTAAACCCACACATATATGGACAATTAATTCATGAAAAAAAAAAAAGGAGCCAAGAATATACAATGGGGAAAGGATAGTCTCTGCAATAGTGTTGGGAAAACAGGATTTCCACATGCAAAAGAATGAAACTGAACCACTGTCTTACACCATACACAAAATTTAATTCAAAATGGATGCTGGAGAGGGTGTGGAGAAAAGGGAACCCTCTTGCACTGTTGGTGGGAATGTAAATTGATACAGCCACTATGGAGAACAGTATGGACGTTCCTTAAAAAACTAAAAATAGAGCTACCATACGACCCAGCAATCCCACTACTGGGCATATACCCTGAGAAAACCATAATTCAAAAAGAGACATGTACCACAATGTCCATTGCAGCTCTATTTACAATAGCCAGGACATGGAAGCAACCTAAGTGTCCATCAACAGATGAATGGATAAAGAAGATGTGGCACATATATACAATGGAATATTACTCAGCCATAAAAAGAAATGAAATTGAGTTATTTGTAGTGAGGTGGATGGACTTAGGGTCTGTCATACAGAGTGAAGTCAGTCAGAAAGAGAAAAACAAATACCGTATGCTAACACGTATATATGGAATCTAAAAAGAAAAAAATGGTTCTGAAGAACCTAGGGGCAGGGCAGGAATAAAGATGCAGACGTAGAGAATGGACTTGAGGACATGGGGAAGGGGAAGGGGAAGGGGAAGCTGGGACGAAGTGAGAGAGTGGCATGGACATATATACACTACCAAATGTAAAATAGATAGCTAGTGGGAAGCAGCCACATAGCACAGGGAGATCAGCTCTGTGCTTTGTGCCCACCTAGAGGGGTGGGATAGAGAAGGTGGGAGGGAGAGGCAAGAGGGAACATATATGGGGATATATATACATATATGGGGATATATATACATATATATGTATATATACATATACATATATGGGGATATATGTTTATGTACAGCTGATTCACTTTGTTATACAGCAGAAACTAACACACCATTGTAAAGCAATTATACTCCAATAAAGATGTTTAAAAAAAATGTATTAAAGAGTTGAATGTAAGACATGAAACCGTAAAAATCATAGAAGAAAACATAGGTGGTAAGCTCCTTGACATCAGTCTTGGCAATGACTTTTTGGATTTGACACCAAAAGCAAAGGCAACAAAAGCAAAAATAAACAAATGGGACTGCATCAAACTAAAAACAAAAATTCTGTGCAGCAAAGGAAACCATAAACAAAATGGAAAGACAACCTATTAAGTGGGAGAAAATATTTGTAAATCATATCTCTGATAATGGGTTAATATTCAAAGTGTATAAAGAACACATACAACTTAATAGTAGAGAAACTAACAGTCTGATTTTAAAAATTGACAAAGGATCTGAAGAGACATTTTTCCAAATAAGACATACAGTTGGCCAATAGGTACATGAAAGGTTGCTCAACATCACTAATCATCAGCAAAATGCACATCAAAACCACAATAAGATATCCTCTCATCCCTGTTAGAATGACTACTATCAAAAAGACAAGAAATAACAGTGTTGGTGAGGATGTGGAGAAAAGGGAGCCATTGGTGGGACAGTAATTTAGTGTAGATACTATGGAAAATGTTGTGGAAGCTCCTTAAAAAAATTAAAAATAGAACTATCATGTGATCCAGCAATTCTACTTCTGGATATTTATTCAAAGAAAACTAAAACAGGAACTCAGAAAGATATATGCACTCTCATGTTCACTGTAGCCTTATTTATAATGGCCAAGACATGGAATCAAACTAAATGCCCATTGATGGGTGAATGGACAAAGAAGATGTAATATATATAAAATGGACTATTTGCCATTAAAAAGAATGAAATCTTGCCATTTGTGACAATGTGAATGGACCTTGAGGGCATTATGCTAAGTGAAATAAGAAAAAGACACATACTGTATTATCTCACTTATATGTGGAATCTAAAAAAAACAAAAAAAAAACAACAACAAAAACAAGTCTGAGTTCATGGATATAGAAAACAGATTGGTGTTGCCTGAGGCAGGGGTGGGGTAAAATGGGTGAAGGGCATCACAGGGAACAAGTGTCCAGCTACAAAATGAAGAAATCATGAGGATGTTGTGCACAGTGTGGTGACTATAGTTAATAATGCTCTATTACATATTTGAAAGTAGCCAGGGGAGTGGATCTTGAAAGTTCTCATCACACACACAAAATCTTTTTATAATTATCTATGGTGACAGATGTTAACTGAACTTATTGTGGTGATCATTTTGCAATATAAACAAATATCAAACAATCATACATCTGAAACTAATGAAATGTTATATCAATTATATCTCAATTTAAAAAAAGAAATAGAAAATGTGAAATTGAATGAAAGGAAAAAAACATATAAATTAATAAAATACAATACTCTGTAATGACCTATATGGGAAAAGAATTTTAAAAAGAGTGGATATATGTATATGCACAACTGATTCACTTTGCTGCATAGCAGAAACTAACACAACATTGTAAATCAACTAGACTCCAATAAAAAATTTGTTTTAAAACCCAAATAACCAACTAGAATCAACAAAGCACACAAATTGATTCTTTGAAAAGACTAATAATACCGATCAATTCCTGGTAAAACCAATCAAGGAAAAAAAAGAGGGAGAGAGAAGGCAGAAATGACTCATACCAGGAGAGAAGAAGGCATCATTCTATATCCTACAGACATTAACTATACCAAGAAGATATTTTTTAAAGTGTATTTTAGCCCACAGGGCTTTACTGATGGCTGGTGGGACAAGAAGGGAATGGGTTGAAGAACCCAGGCTCATGAATATCATTAATATATGTTTCCTAAGTGTGGAGTGTGGAGAAAACAGGTCTGTTGGAAGGGATATATCTCCTGGGTGAAAACCACTTACACAGTTATCCTAAAGCAAAGGAAATACAAAGATGGGGCTGGGGGGATGCTGGGAAACATGGAGGAGAAGAGCAAGGGACACCGTTCGTATCTGTGAGGTAATGCAGATGGGCAGGAGGAGAACCTTGTACTTACAGTTTTGCCTGAGAACTTATTTACTCTCATTTTCTTTACCTTTAATCAATTCTCATTCATTCCTTCACTCTGAATTATTCACAGGTGAGAAGACTGTGTTACCTATATTTTAGGGCTGGGGAGAAAAAAAATACACCAATGTCACAATATAATGAAATAGTAACCGTAAGGTCTAAGGGTGGCTAGGGGGATAGCTCTAAAGCTTGGTCTGGTTTTCCTCGAAACTGTTGAATCTGTGTTCTGAGTGTAAACGTCCATTCAGGAAAGAATGTATTCTTAAGTCTACATCCATTGGTATAAGTACATTTTTTTTTTTTAATCACTCTTGACACCATTCCTTAAGTAAGTGCAGGTTAAGGAAAAGAAAAAAGCAAACATTTGTTAAGAATGACATTGAACCTGGAAAAAAATTTGTAAAAAGAGCAATCAGAAGGTGAATTTGAGGAGGCTTCTTGTTAAGTAAAGCCACTTCAGGGTTTTTAAAATTCATTCTCAGCTAATGGAACTTTCCCTCCTTTTTTACTGACTTTTCCTTCAGTAACCACCCAGCTGGTAGCAATGTGGGCCCACAAGAACTTCCACTACTGTATTCAAGGATATATGGTATGTTCTTCATAGCTTTTCTCTCTCCTGTCTCACAGTCACAGACTGATCCATCGTGAATGGTCAGAATGTATCCTCTGTGTACTAGCCCAGCCAGGTACGTGTAAGGGCTACAGTTGTCTTTGTAAAGTGCTAGACAGAGAATGAGGCACCCGTGGCCTCTCATTGCTGGGGTTTCAGGCCCTGTATGATGCCCTGTAGCCCGCAAGTCTTAGTGCATCATTTGTTTATATTCTACACATGGTACAGGCATTGTAAGCCCAAGACATCAAATGCCATCTGGCTACTCACAGCAACATCTTTACTTCTTACCTCTCTCCAGGTTTGTTGAGAGTTTTGGGTAGAGAAAGACAAATAAATTGTAAGAATTTGCATGAGGTAGAGAAATCCCTTCTCACATATTCAAAAAACCCAGGTGGAGTCACTATAAAACTTTTTTTTTTAATGTGTGGAGGATGAATTATTTTGCACACTATATAACCGGTTAAACTTGGAAGTTTACTTTTAACTCCATGTCACCATTTTTCAGCATAAGTCATTTAAAATGAAAATAATTCAAAATACATTATCAATTCACTGCTTTCAAAATCAGTCTGTATAGAATGTTTCCAGGTTAGCCCTGTGACTCATCACACACAAAACCATCAAGTCTTATTTCAAGTCTTATTTAAATATGTGTCTTTGTCCCTGTATCAGCTGGTCCAAAATGTTATGCTTTTTGAGCTCTTGTTTTAGCTTTTTACAGGTTTCTTACATTGCTGTTGCTGTTGAGCTGTGAGCAGCAGTTAATTTCCTTAAACAGCCTCTCTCTTACCTTCTCTTTTTTTTCCTTCTAGCCACCGTGACCTTGCACATCACAGAATCTGGAGGATTAGGGTCAGAGCAGAATTGAAGCCCATGGTTAATGAACAACATTCTTGGGCTTTATGGAATATTTTTAACGACTTCTGATTGGCAATTCAGAGGAATTTTTTGCTTTTCTCTCTTTTTCGAGTTCCAGGTATGTACAGTTTTACCATAAGGTGTGATATATGACTAATTTATTTAATGGCTAAATTCTTTTTTTTTTTTTAATTAATTAATTAATTTATTTATTTTTGGCTGTGT
Organism: Eubalaena glacialis; assembly: GCF_028564815.1. Classification (NCBI taxonomy): domain Eukaryota; kingdom Metazoa; phylum Chordata; class Mammalia; order Artiodactyla; family Balaenidae; genus Eubalaena; species Eubalaena glacialis. The sequence goes on along the minus strand of NC_083719.1, from coordinate 6,922,831 downwards.
TGGGTCTTCGTTTCTGTGCGAGGGCTTTCTCTAGTTGCGGCAAGCGGGGGCCACTCTTCATCGCGGTGCGCGGCCCTCTCACTATCGCGGCCTCTCTTGTTGCGGAGCATAGGCTCCAGACGCGCAGGCTCAGTAGTTGTGGCTCACGGGCCCAGTTGCTCCGCGGCATGTGGGATCTTCCCAGACCAGGGCTCGAACCCGTGTCCCCTGCATTGGCAGGCGGATTCTCAACCACTGCACCGCCAGGGAAGCCCAATGGCTAAATTCTTTAAGTTTAGTAATGAAGACCCTATTTACAGAGAGCCTAAATTCTTTGAGGAAAGTGACATGTCTGGATTGAATAATAAACCCAACCACTAATTAATACTGTATAAAGCAAAAATAACATTCTTTTATATGGTAAACAAAGGAAACAGCTTGCTATATAATTATTATTTGTTGATTGGAAGAAGACATTTGGCCATATGGGCTAGATCCTTGTTTCAAAGTTTCAATGTAAAGGAATTCATAATTAGCATCAAAGTAATGTTACCGAGTCCAAGCTCTCTCTGCTCGCCACACGACAGGCCAATAAATCGGGAGACGAGGAGTTGAGGCAAGGAGTACGACTTTATTTGGAAAGCCAGCAGACCGAGAAGATGGCAGACTAAAGTCTCTGAAAAACCATCTTATTGGGGTTTGGATGCCAGTTTCTTTTATAGAACAGAGAGGAGGAGGAGATGAGGAAGTAAAGTAAAAAGGTCATAAGATTTGCCCATGTCCCCTGGAATGGCCAGCCTCGGAGGGGATGTGTTACTTTCTTCTTTCTTGTAGCCGTCCACAGGCGGGCAGGATCCGGATGCTTCCCTGAACAAAGGCACTTTGGTTTAACATTCAGGCAGAGGGGCAGGGTTCCCCGAGGCAGGCCATTGTGTATAGACAGTATCATTTTAGTGAACAAAAGCAACGGGAAGCAAAGGTTAAAGTAAAAGAAACAGATCCAGCATGTAGTCCGATTTGGCTCTTCCCTGTTACAGTAACGCCTCCCTTTTCAGGATTTTTATAAGGATTAAATGAGATAATAGATATTTATCAGTTCCTTCTGATGTGCCATTACACTCTTCTTGACCTCTCTTGTCTCAGGGGTTTTGACTATTTTTATTGCACTCTAGTGCCCCTCTAGAGACCTCCCATGCATGGGCTCTCATTGCCTTAATAGAAGCGAGACCTTAGTATACCTTTCCTCATGCTCCTGTGGACCTCTTACCGACTTAATTCAGGACCTCCTTGGTGACACTGAGGAGGAAATGGCTGTTGGACAGGCAGCCCACAGGACCTGCCGCAATCTGTTGATTTTTAAAAATAGGAATGATATAAAGGTCATAAGATTTGAGAATAACTGGAGCATGTTTGAGAAATCATGCAACTGACAAGGTTTTACAGAATTGAAGGTTGAATAAGCGTTTAGTAAGTGAATTAAAGATGGAGAAGTCTCCAAGTTGAATTCTGTTAAATGTATTTGCAGGGCGTGGAAACTTACATGTGTTGAACATACACGTGAAGTTGTAAATCCTCCTTATCTCACACATTCTTCACAACAGTCTTGTGAGGTAAGATTCACCTTGGTTTTGAAGGTGGTAAAATTGAGAACTAGTGATATAAGTGACTTGCCAAGGTATATGCAGCAAATATGTGATTAAAAGTTAGGTGGGCCTGGTTCCAAGGCTCATTCTGCCAAGCTACATCCCAACAGCATTGTCATTTGTTAGCAATAAAAATTTGAACAATTTTACAACAGAGTGAAGAGGAATTTCTGGCTAATTTTAGGTTGCCCTGGATTCTAGAACTATATAACAATACATTACATATGGAACCGAAATCCATAGCTGCTGTACAGCAACTCTACATTTTAAAAATACCACTGATGTTTTTAAACAAAATTCTAACAAAATTAGTTTCAAAGAGAAAAAAAAAATATAGACACAAGTTAGACTTCTGGATATAAGGGGAAATGTCTTTGACAGTGTCTGATACAGAAGCAGACATTTCTTCTGGACAGAAGATCTAACGACCTGTTTCATAAATGTAAAAATTCCCAGATGGACCTAGGAACTCATGAAATAGTCTCTGACACAAATCAGTATCTGAAACCAACTGTCTAGGAGGGATACAACTATATGAGGGTCCCTGTAAGCCTATGTCCCCAGCCAATGACTACTAGAAGGTAGTCTCCCAGGTGAAATAAATACATCATGACCTTTGGGCGTTCAGTCCACTGCTTTATTGAAACGTGAAGTCAATAGAAAAAGGCTCTTGCAGGTTTGACAACTTCTATAGTATTTCCTTTAGCACAATATATTTGTTTTTGCCAACAGACAAAGTAATTTGATTGTGCTAGGAAATTGGCTAAAGAAGTTATTTAAATATTTAAAAGGGAAATGTTGATTTCTGTCTTTAAAGCACATAAACAATTAGCAGAACTAGTAAGATAATATTGCTGAAGTAATGCCAAATTAACAATTAATGGAGATGAATCCTGAAAAAAGTACAGGATAAAATGAGCAGAGAATTGGGGGTAGATTAAAGTGTTTCCCAGCAAATTCAGACATTATAAAGACCAGCCGGGGTCAGGCCTATCAGGAGTGCTTGTGCTTTATCTCAGAGCAATGATTCTCTTCAAAGAATTCTACCATGATTTTAGAATAATGGATTCATGAAAGATCTTTATTGTGAGGAGAGACGACATTTCTCATGTGAGGGAAGTAACAGTACCCCATAAGTCACTCTACCTTTGTAATAAATTTGGGTAAATTTTATATTATAAAGATTTAAGCCAATACCATTGCAGTATTTTGAGTTACTGGCTGAAGCTATATGAAACACTAGCTGAGGAAGAATTAAATATTTTAATTTTAATATTTTAATCTATCTATTTTAAATGAGTTGCTTCATTTAAAAAAATACGGATAACTGATATAATACTATGAATTCATCTCCAGATTTTATTCAAAATATGACAACTAATGCCCATTTTCTGGGTCCAGGGTCCTGTCTAGAGCCACATCGCATTCTGTGGTCGGGTCGTTTTAGGCTTCTCTTGCAATCTGAGATAGATCCTCAGTCCCTGGACACAATTAAAGAAAAATTTGATTTTGTTTCTTTTAGGAGATACAGGGTTAAGTACTCAGGTCTGTCACATCAGGATATCTGGGGTTCTTGTCTCAGCTCTCTCACTGTAGGATATCCTAGAAGGCATTTCATCTATAGGCACCCAAGTTTACATCACTTATTAAATGATGGAGTTGGCAATATGAAAGATTTTCAAACTTTCTACCACCAAGGAAAATATTTTATTATTTTTTTCCTACCATGAAAAGATTTAATCTATTATCCAAACTGAAATACTTCAATCACTTTTTATAATGAAAATGTAATAATGCTTATAAAATAGTGGCCTGTTCTTTATCAGACATGCAAATAATAAATGAGTATTGGATAGAGTGACCACATGTGCTCAGGGAAAGAGCAAGTGATAACCAAATGCAGCCATTTAATAACTTTCTAAAATACCAACTCAAAGTGTGGTAAGTAATCCACCTTGATTATCTAGTGCTGGAGAGTTTTGGGGGAAAAAAAGGTGAATTATATCTTTTTCTGAATGTTGTCTACATGTTTATGTAACCAGCCTATGGTGAGCTACACGCAACTAAAGATGCATTGAAATGATAGGTTTTGGAAATATCACTGCTTTCTTCTGCTCTGAGTGGATTTCTACACTTAATGGGCTCTTAAGAACATGGTTTTGAAAATTAGTAATAAAATTCTACTTTTAAAATGTATTTTTAAGATACATTAAAGTACATTTTATCTTAAAAATTACTTTTTTTCTGTATGAGCTCTACTTCACAGTTAACAAAATTTCCATGATTTTAATAAATTGTATAACCATAATAGAGAAATCGTGATGACTATTACTGATGTATTCAGCCTGAAATACATCCACTCAAATTCAAAATATCTACTAAACTGTCGTCTTTGTTACAGTGTAGAAAGCTTCCCGTTAGAGTTCATGAACAGCAGGCTTGAAGCACTTAAAATACCTGTGAATTAATTTAAAATCCAGGTTGAAATTTCTTTCCTTCGGTAGATTTTTCAGGGCCTTAGAAGGAAATATATTAAAACTTAAATTAGTAATCTTTAATACACAAGTTCTGGAAGTAAGTATAACTTCAATATAATTTATTTTATGTTAAATGGTTCTTGAGGTTATAATATATCATTATATAACCTAGAGTTAATTGTGAATTACAGTCTTTATTTATATAATTCATTATATTTATTGGTAACAATTTGAAATCTTACCAATGGACTTTTAAAGGGATTTTGAGTTCTTATACAATCATCCCACCACACCCGTGTCTTTCAAGGGCACATCTAAGGTCTGGAGAGATGCAGTGATGTGCTGAACATCACAGGGCTTTTCACTGTGGCAAAATTGGCTCCACACCTCAATTATTCTAATGTCCCCATCACACTTGTTCTTCTGTACCATGCTGCCTTCTTTAAAGGAATGGACTGGTGGGTATTTTTCTTTCTTATTATCTCAAACACAATAGCCAAAATGTGTGAATAAGTTGATCACTTTTAGAGAAAACTGAAAGTTGCCCTAATGGAAATGATGAAAAGTATTCTATATGACCCAAACTATTCTCTGGAAAAAAAAAAAAAAAATACAACAAATAAGTTGATTGCAGAAAACATAAATGAAAGAAAGAATGATTTTCTTCCTCTTTCTGGGAATATATGGAATAGAGTAATGCAGCTTCCAAGCGGTGATTTAGTGGTATTATGGCAAAGGTAAACTCAAGTAATTCTAACAGAAAAGTGAGGAGATGCCTAAACACTATCGCCTCCCCAGCTGGAATCCAGAATAAGGAACAAAAAAGTATTAACAAGAGAATGATAACCTATCATTAGGGCTGGTTTTATAATTTCTGTAAGCTCTTAAATAATCCTGAAACAAATGAAAATTTCTGAAGAGAGAAGCATAATACTGTTCCTTATATTATAAATAGAATATTATCTTCTTCTGCGTCCCATGAAAAGAATAGCATGTAGTTTAATGCCTGCTTTTCCCTAAATCAGTTGTTCCAATGTGTGGTTCCTAGACCTGCAGCATTCGCACCACCTTGGAACTTGCTAGAATTCTGACTCCACCCAGGCCTACTGAATCAGACATTCAGAGGACAATTCCTGAAACCATATTTTCAACAAACCCTCCAGGTGCCTTGTGCCCAATAAAGTTTGAGAACTACTGCCCTAAGTCATGCAAATATATCCACTTAAGCTTTTCTGAAAGCTGTGCAAGATGAAAATAATATCATGCAGCTGGATTTCATGCCTTTAGAATCCATGATGCTAATGACTTCCTGCTTTTCTAATTTGCGTAGAGCTATTAAGCAGAAAGTCCTGCTAATACCTTCCTCACATGGGAACATTGGCATTTCTGCAGTGATGCCCTGAGAGAGCTTCCAGGGCATAAAGAAAATGAGAGCAGAACTCTAGAGGCCTCATGCCATTGGAAACTGTCCCATGTCTAGAATCAAGAGGGTTTTCCAAGGCTTTTCTGTGAGTGTCATACTCCCCACTCACAAGTGGTACATGGGGTGGATCATTTTAATCCAACACAGACTAAAGTGACTTGAATTCAAAAATAATTGTAGCCCTATTGGTAACAGGCCTGAGATTTGTGCAACAAGAGGGGTAGCTCATGCACTAATGTTTGTCTTGCTGATGTTGTACAGTTTTAGTCATCGATTTCCTATTCAGGATTTGTAGTGATTTTCTCCCTATTCTCCTGTCTGTTCGGAGTTTTGTCCTTGGTAGCTTCTTTCGCCTTCATTCCTGGGAAACATGTTGCTTTTCCTTTGCGTCCCTATGAAGGAGCTGCAGACAATAGAGCAAGTTCAGGTTTATCTTGATGGGACCTTGGGTGGAGACTCACAGGAAGGAGGGAGTTGATCTAGAAAGAAAAATTTCAACAGCCCCAAGGAAACAATGAGTTATAATTTGCCTCCTGATTTCTAATGATATATGAAGGTATGAATTCCAGTCTACTTGCATGAAAAAAGTTGAATACTTTGTCTCTTTTGGTATAGATTCTGAAAAATTTAGAAAAAATGGGAGAAATTATTGATATCATACACTTGACAGAGCTAAGAGAGAATAAGTAAAAAGACACCTAAATTTTCCTTCGTCTTTCAGATGCTAGTTGTCCGAATTCTCCAGGGATAATTAATGGATTATGAGTCAGGCTAACCAAGTTTATAGAAGAAATTAAAACAAACAAACAAACACACAAAACCCTGAAAGTAAATATATGTCAGCACTCATTACTCGTTGTTACTGGCAGTAAGAAGGGCAAGGGTGGAGAGTGGCCTGGAGGAGCTACCAGAGCAAATGTTAAAATAAGAACCACTGGCTATCAGGTGAGAAGGCCACGGAGAAGCAGAGGTACTTTGGGGAGGGGGCTACCTTGAGCCACAGGAGTTGAGTCTGCAGGATGAGGAAGGAAACCAGTTATCTTTCTCTTCTTCCTGCTTCCTACATACCTCCCATCCTTCTGGAAAGCAGTTCTGTGAATACAGACTTCCGTTTCTTTGGATTCAGATCTGTGATCCCCTCAAGGCTCATGTAACCAAATTGCTGGAAGGTATGACTCGTGCACAAGTAACCTGGGACCTAAGGAAAAGCCACTTCTCTGAATCCAAATGAGGTAAATCCCAGGGAAGAATCCTAGAAACACAGTGTATCAGTTTAAATTCTCCAGAGAAACAGAACCAAGAGGAGATATAGATAGATGGATAGATGGATAGATAGATAGATAGATAGATAGATAGATAGATAGATAGAGGTTGATTTTAAGGAATTGGCTTGTGTGATTATGGAGGATGGCTAGTCCATAGCTGTAGGGCAGGCTGATTAACTGGAAATTCCAGCAGAAGTTGATGTGAGTCTTAAGTCTGAAATCCGTAGCACAGGCCAGAATATTAGAAACTCAGGCAAGATTTCTGTGTTACAGCCTTGAGTCAGAACCATTCTTTTAGAGGAAACCTCAGGTTTTGCTACAAAGACCTGCAACTGATTGGATGAGGCCCATCACATTGTTGAGGGTAATCTCCTTTACTTAAATCAATTGATTTTAATGTTAATCACATCTACAAAACACCTTCAGAGCAACATCTAGACTGGCATTTGACCAAAAAACTAAGCGCCACAGCCTAGCCAAAGCTGACACATAAAATTAACCATTACACATGGTCAAGTCTTCTGGTACTTTCCCCATTATTCTGAAGGCCATGTTGCCAGATACCGTTGCATAAGTCCCTGGATGTGATTTCAGCAGAGAGGATGTGATAAACACAGAGCAAACGGGTTTGTATCAATAGCTGCAGAGAGGCAGTTGTTGCTCTCTTCCAGCTGAAGAACAAGTATGCAATTAGTTCAAGACTTTCTTATACTTCAGCAGTTGCTTAGAAATTATGCTATATTTCATACAGTTTTTGCTTTGAGTTTGACACATTTTTGTTTTTAGTGAGGTGACCATTTGCCATCATTTTTTTTCTTTTGACAGGAAAAAAAACGTTATTTTCAGCTAATTCCTTATATTGTTTAACTTATATGGACTTTTTGTTTGGAATCATACTAAGTTTTTTAAAGTTTCTATTGTATATGGACTAGTTTATTCATATTGGAAACACAGGTTTCTTGGAAACCTTTATGTTTTATGTTTTTCATTCAGTTATAATTGCTTGTTTTACTCTTGTAATATTTGTCTCCTGTCTCCCAACCTTTCTATGGTACTGTCTGTTCTACTGACTGCCCCCTTCCCCTCCTTCTTCCCTTCAGTCTCCTGACAAGTAAATTATAGGCTCTAGATCGATTGCTTTCTAGGTCAACTGCTCTCCTTTCATATTGCAAGTTTCCTGTACTTTATTTATTGATTGATTGATTGATTCTTGGCTGTGTTGGGTCTTCGTTTCTGTACGAGGGCTTCCTCTAGTTGCGGCGAGCGGGGGCCACTCTTCATCGCGATGCGCGGGCCTCTCACTATCGCGGCCTCTCTTGTTGCGGAGCACAGGCTCCAGACGCGCAGGCTCAGTAGTTGTGGCTCACGGGCCTAGTTGCTCCACGGCATGTGGGATCTTCCCAGACCAGGGCTCGAACCCGTGTCCCCTGCACTGGAAGGCAGACTCTCAACCTCTGCGCCACCAGGGAAGCCCTCCTGTACTTTTTAATAGTACAAGCTCTGGATTTCTTATTGGTAAAATGAGGATGATGATATCCACTTAACAGTGGTGTTGTAAGAAGGATAATCCATGCATATTGAATAAATGGTATGAGGATAACTTAACCTGAAAATTACACATTTTTAAAAAATTTATCTTGATTTGGTTCTTCGAAAAACAAACATGGAATTACTAGGATTCACTTTGGGCCAGTTTTGAATGTTCAAATGAATGCAAATTTTTTTTTTTATTGATGTATAGTTGATCTTCCCATACTTAGAAAAACACTAAAATCATTGACTTGAGATAGCTGTTCTTTGTGATTAGCAGTAATTTTTTGATGTTTGACTACATTTTATTTTTCCAGGGAAAAACTCCTATATATTTTGGCTCCTCCCTTTCCTCTTTTGGAGCAGTTCCTTAGAGCTATCTGAGAGGCTGCCTCTCAGACGAGTCTTCAATAAGATACTTGAATAAAACTTAACTTGCAACTTTAAGTTGTGTGTTTTTCTTCATTCAACAAATGCATGGTAGTCTCATTGACCTTTCTTGCCTGTCATAGTATTTTTTTAATGGCAAATTAAAAAAATAAACCTTTTTGTCCCTTGGCTTATTTATAAAACTATCCTTATGATAATCTCCCAGTATTTTAAGTATCAAATGTCCTGTGTTTGCTTCAAGACTTTCCTTTGAGTCACCCTATGGGATTCTGTTAAAATTAAAAAGTCAGTATAGATATTCATAGATTTTACTCTAGAGGCATCTGTCTTTGACTTTCTTTGTTGTTATTTTTATACAACACCATGTTCTATAATCCTGGCAAAGTCACAAACTGCTTCAGCCAAGGGCAAAGAGTCTGCTTGACCTGAAAAAGAACGAAAAATTTGAGTCTGGCAAATTTATCATTTCAAGTCCATCAATAAGTACTCTAGGTAAGAGAAAATCTACTTTTATTTTTTAAAATCTCATTTAAGCAAATCTTTACAGAAAATAACTACAATATATGGCTCTATTGCATACACACAGTGCTGCGCACATGGCAGAAACTCATTAACTATTTGATAAATGAACATTTAATAAACATTGGAATGGCAGAGAGCGAAAGTTCTCATGTTACTGAACCGAACTTGGGTCTGCTCACCCGCTATGCAGCAAAGCCAATCTACTAGTACTGGGCTGTACAGTGCCAAGCAAGAGTATGGGCAGCTTGTGCTAAAAAAATCCAAACTCCCTGATGGCTTTCAGGGAAGGATTGTTAAAGCAACATTTGTGGTGTGGGCTGCAGGGTACATGACTTTCTTCTGATTGGGTGGTGGTGAGGTAACAGGGTGATGCTTCAGGAATCTTAATCATCAAACTTCTGGTTCCAACCAGCCTAGGGTCTTTGTGCCTGTGCTCAGCATGTAGTCACCATCCTCCATCTGGGTGGGGGGTCTTTGTTCCTGTAGAACAGCTCAAAGGTGTGTGTCACTTTGTTATCTATATCCCTTGAGGAGGAATTAGGACTCTGTTTTATCGCTGAACTATTGTTATTACTTTCCTTGTTTAACTGCTTTCCTTTGTTTCTGCATTCCCTCACCCCTAATTAGTAATTGCTTGTGTCTGCTCTTTGGAACTCAGGGAATGCCTAGGAGACAAACAAGAAAAGGGGGACACGGAGGGGCTTTTGTATCCAGGAGGACCCAATGGGTCCTGCTTGGTTTCAATCCCCCCTTTTCTTTGATATTCCTCAATCCTGAGGGGAACAGGGGAAGGACAAGAAAGGGAATAAAGTTTGGGATAGTGAAGTTAATCATGAACTCAGCATGGGAATTCGGTTTTGCGGAACTTGGTTTCAATCACAGGAAGGAGGGGTAAATAGAGACTGTTTTATGGCTGAGGCAGCACCAGAGCTGAGCCCTGTCAGGGGATAGTGTTAGTGTGTTCCTATGTAGAGCTGGACGCAGGAAATGTTTCAGAAGGAGGAGAGAATGGCATCCATCAAACATTCTTTCATTATTGATTTATTCAATCAAGCACATTAGTTACTTGGCTACTCTGTCCTAAATGCTGTGCTTGAGTTGGGGAAACAGAGTCTTTGTGAAATGACCCCAGCCCTCATGTTGCAAATTCAATGGATCAGGTGATTTACAGCCATTCCACTAATTACCCTGATTGCACCTGGCCCACACCTGTGCTGTGATTTGAATGAGGGGCAACAGGGCACTTCCCCAGAGCCTAGAGGTAAAAGGGAGCTACTTGAAGCAGCAGGAGGCAGGGAGTGGCCTGGCTTCTGTTCTTAGTCCTGGTTCCCCAATAAGTCTGATCCCATTTCCTGTTAAACATTACCAAAAAAAAAAAAAAAAGAAAAAAGCTCAAAAATTCTCTATACCTCACAGCCTCATTTCTTATTTTTCCCAGTGTCGTTGTGAATTTTAAACACACACACACACACACACACACACCTCTTGTCATCTCAGTGGGATTTTGTCTTGGAAGTGCAAGGTCCATGTTTTCTAATTACGAACTTGAAGAGAAGAAAGCTATTGATTTTGCCATGTGTGTTTTGAAGTCATCTATCTCAATCCACTTGTCTGCAATAGTTTTACACTAAAGTACCTTGCTTATTCCAGATTATCAAAATATCATCTGCACACACTAATAACTTCACTATATTTCTTCCAAAATGATACTTCATAACTTGTTTTATTTCTAATCATATTGGCTAACATTTCCAGAGTAGCATATTAGTGATGTTGGTTTGAGAGAGAAATTTAAAATCATTGTAAGATCTCATTCTACTCCTATTTTACTTAAAAACAAAAAACAAAAATGGTTATCAAATTGTTTCAAGTGTACTTTGTAGGTGATCTCTTAGATTTGCTCCCTTTCCATAATAATACGATGTTATACTATCATGTTCCTGGAATAAACACTAGTTAGGTGTTATTATTGTTCACTGTATATATAAGTTCATTTGCAAGTATTTTATTTAACATTTTTATCTCTATTAATAAATGAGATTGAAATTGTTTTTCTTATTTTTATGCTATCCTTTCAAACTTTTTATTGCATTTATTGTAGTTAAAAGAGTTAACTAATGTTATCTCTTGTGTTATAATGCCAGATATCTCCTTACAGGTGAAAATCTAAGAAGGGTGGATAGAAAATGCACTTTAAGAATCTCTATAAATTTCACTCATGTAGGCAATGCCATGAAAAAGCTGATAAAACTGCTCACTACAAATCACTGCAATCACACACTACCTTTTATTAAAAAGGAAGGATTATTCAGGAAGCAGAACCAAGAACACAAAAGGTGGAGATGAAGATCACAGAGCGTTATGCCCAGGCCTTGAAACCTAATCAAGAAACTCCTGATATTTGCCTGGCTGGATTTCAGAACTGCTGTAGCCTAGTGGTTCCCTTAACCTTCCATTTCCCCTTTGTGACAGGTCTTTAGAACTGTTACCCTAAATTCTTCCCACGATCCATTGTCTCCCTAGTTCACAGGTCCACAGAAGGGGAGGAGTTTTTCCACAGGAGCTATATTTAACAGATTATATATTAATGTATGTTAATCAGTTGAGGCCCCAGGATCCTCATCCACACCTTGACTTGATTAAAATGATGAGATTTTGGACTTTAGTTGATGCTTATACCTTCATATGGGAGGGACATGAATCACTGGGGCCGGAGGGCAGATTGCACTCAAGCTGAGGAAAAGATGGTCCTCATGATTCCCAGCCTCTGGTGTTCCAACACTATAAGGCCCTCCCCTTGAGTGTGGATGGAACCTGAATCTGCTTCGAGACAACAGAATATGACAAAAGTGAAGAGAGGGGAGGAACAATTCTAAATGGGAGGAACCCACCTAAGAAGCAACACACCTCTATGTTTATTTGTAAATTTTAATTTTTTAACATATTTATCTTATAATTGGAAGTTTGTACTTTTTTTCCACTTTCATCCAATTCCCCCTCATCCCACCCTCGCCTCAAATTTGATCTCTTTTTCTGTAAGTTTGCGTGTTTTATGAAGTATAATTGACATACAACACTATGTTAGTTCATAGTGGGTGCACAACATAGTGATTTGGTATTTCTATGCATTACAAAATGATCTAGTTACCATTTGTCACCATATAAAGATATTACATTATTATTACTATATTCCTCACTCTGTACGTTTCATCCCTGTGACTCATTTATTTTGTAACTGGAAGTGTGTACCTCTTAATTTTCCTCATCTATTTCTCTTCTCCACCCAACACTCTCCCCTCTGGCAACCACCTGTTTATTCTCTGTATCTTTGAGTCTGTTTCTGTTTTGTTATGTTTGTCCATTCACCTTGTTTTTTAGATTCTACATGTAAGTGAAATCATACATTATTTATCTTTCTCTGTCTGGCTTCGTTCACCTAGCATAATATCCTCTAAGTCCATCCATGTTGTAGCAAATGGCAAGATTTCATTCTTTTTTTATGGCTGAGTAATATTCCATCATATATATATATATATATATATATATATAAAATCTCACATCTTCTTTATCCATTCATCTATTGATGGGCACTTAGGTTGCTTTCATATCTTGGCTATTGTGAATGATGCTGCAATGAACATAGGTGTGCATCTATCTTTTTGAATTTGTGTTCTTCTCTTATTTGGAAAAATACAAGAAGTTGAATTGCTAGATCTTATGGTAGCTCTATTTTTCATTTTTTGATGAAGCTCCATAATGTTTTCCATAGTGGCTACACCAATTTACTTTCCCACCAACAGTTCATGAGGGTTCCCTTTTCTCCACATCCGTGCCAATACTTGTTATTTGATGTCTTTTTGATGATAGCCATTCAGACACATATGATATAATAAATTATTGTGGTTTTGATTTGCATTTCCCTCATGATTAGTGTTGTTGACCATCTTTTCATGTGTCTGTTGGCCATTGTATGTCTTCTTTGGAAAAATGTGCATACAGATCCTCTGCTCATTTTTTTTTAAATCAGGTTGTTTGTTTAAGTTGAGTAGTATGAGTTTTTTGTATATTTTCGATATTAATCCCTTATCAGACATAGCATTTGCAAATATCTTCTCCCATTCAGTAGGTGAACTTTTCATTTTGTTGATGGCTTCTTTTGCTGTGCAGATTTTTAGTTTGATGTGGTCCCATTTATTTCTTTTTGCTTTTGCTTCCCTGGCCTGAGGAGACATATTCAAAAAAATATTACTAAGATCAAAGAGCATACTGCTCATGTTTTCCTCTAGGAGTTTTATGGTTTCAGATCTTACATTTAAGTTTTTAATTCAATTTGAGTTTATTTTTGTACATGCTGTGAAGAATTAGCCCAGCTAGATTCTTTTGAATGTAGCTGTCCAGTTTTCCCAACACCATTTATTGAAGAGGCTGTATTTTCCTCATTATATATTCTTGCCTCCTTTGTCATAGGTTAATTGCTTGTATGAGTGTGGGTTCATTTCAGGCTCTGTATTCTGTTCCATTGACCTATGTGTCTGTTTTTGTGGCAGTACCATACTGTTTTGATTACTGTAGCTTTGTAATGTAGTTTGAAATCAGAGAACATGAAACCTTCAGCTTTGCTCTTTTTTCTCAAAACTGCTTTGGCTATTCAGGGTCTTTTTTGTTTCCATACAAATATTAAAATTATTTTTTCTAGTCCTCTGAAAACTGTCATTGGTGTTTTGATAGGGATTTCATTTAAACTATAGGTTGCCTTGGAGAGTATGGTTATTTTAACAATATTAATTTTTCCAATCCACAAACACAGTATATCTTTCCATTTGTTTGTGTCATCTTCAATTTCTTTCATCAGTGTCTTACTGTTTTCTGAGTACTGTTTTTTTACCTCCTTAGTTATATTTATTCCTAAGTATTTTATTGCAGTTGTAAATGGGATTGTTTTCTTAATTTAACTTTCTGATAGTTTGTTGTTAGTGTATGAAAATGCAACAGATTTCTGTATATTAATTTTCTATCCTGCAACTTTACTGAATTCATTTATTAGTTCTAATAGCTTTTGGTGGTATCTTTAGGATTTTCTATATAGAGTATCATGTCATCTGAAAACAGTGACAATATTACTAATCCTTTTTCAATTTGGATTTGTTTTATTTATTTATTTATTTTTTCTTTTTGTCTGATTGCTGTGGCTAGGACTTCCAATATTATGCTTAACAAAATGGGCAAGAGTGGGCATCCTTGCCTTTGTTTCTGATCTTAGAGAAAATGCTTTCAGCTTTTCACCATTGGATATGATGTTGGCTGTATGTTTGTCATATATGCTCTTTATTATTTTGAGGAATGTTCCCTCTATACCCACTTTGTTGAGAGTTTTTTTTTAAATCATAAATGGATGTTGAGTTTTGTCAAAAGCTTTTTCTCCTTTTGACAAAAGCTTTTTGAGATGATCATATGTTTGAGGTGATCATATTGTTTTTTATTCAGTTTGTTAATGTGGTATATCGCATAGATTGATTCCAGGACATTGAACCATATTTACATCCCTGGGCTAAATCTCACTTGATCATTGTGTTCCTTTTAATGTACTGTTGAATTCAGTTTACTAATGTTTTTTGTAGGATTTTTGCATTTAATATTGACCTGTAATTTTTGGTTTTTGTGATATCTTTTCCTGGTTTTTGTATCAGGGTGATGTTATACCCATGGAATGAGTTTGAAAATGTTCCTTCCTCTGCAATATTTTGGAATAATTTGAGAAAGATAGGTGATAACTCTTCTGTAAATGTTTTGGTAGACGTCACCTGTTAATCTGTCTGCTCCTAGACTTTTATTTGTTGGGAGATTTTTTTTTAAACTACTGATTCAGTGTCATTACTGATCTGTTTCATTGGTCTCTTCATACTTTATATTTATTCCTGGTTCAGTTTTGAGAGGTTATACATTTCTAGTAATTTATCCATTCCTTCTATGATGTCCATTTTATAATTGCTCATAGTAATATCCTATGATCCTTTGTATTTCATTGGTGTCAGTTGTAACTTCTCTTTCATTTCTGATTATATTTAATTGGCCCCTCTTTCTTAAGGTCTTAAACTGTCTTCATGTTTTTAATTCTTTAAATAATTTTTTTTCTTTTCAGTTTGGGTGATTTCCACTACTCTGTCTTCAAGATTGCTCATCCGTTTCTCTGTATCATCTAATCTACTGTTGCTTCCTTCTAGTGTATTTTGTATTTCAGTTATTATATTCTTCAACTCTATTTGGTTCTTCTTTATATTTTCTAATTCTTCATTAAACTTCTCACTGTGTTCATCCATCTTCTCCCAAGTTTGTTGACCATTGTTATGATTTTTACCTTGAACACTTTATGGGTAGAATGCTTATCTCATTCTATCTAATTCTTCTTCTGGGGTTTTATCTTGTTCGTTCACATGTATTATTTAGATCAGTTACATTTCCCAATCTTGGAGAAGTGACCTTGTGTAGAAGATGTCCTATGGGGCCCAGCATCACATTCCCTTTTGATCACCAGAGCTATATGATCTAGAGGTGCCCCTATGTGGGCTGAATGGGTCCTTCTGTTGTGGCAGGGCTGACTACTGTGGGTGTGCTGATAGATGGGTTGGTCCCTGGCCTGGTTGGCTGTCCAGCCCTGCTTATTATGAAGGCTGTCAGCTGCTGATGGGCAAGGCTGGGTCCTGGTGTGGTTGGCTCCATGGCCTGGGGAGTCCCAGGACAGCTGGCTATGGAGCCCAGAGGGCCTTGGGCCTGGTCTTGGCCCACTGGGAGGGTGGGGCTAGATCCTGATGCAGCTGACTTCAGGGTTCCAGGGTCCAGAGGCTGGTGATAGCCCACTGGTAGGTAAGGCTGAGGCTTTGAAAATCCCAGGCTGGTGCTGACCTGCTGGTGGGTGGGACTGAGTCCCAGGTAGCTGGCTGCATGGCCTGGGGATCCCAGGGCTGTTTGCACATTGCTGGTGGGTGATGCTGTTTCCCAGCTGGGTTGGCTGTGAGGTTCAGGGATCCTGGGGCTTGTCACTCTGCACTCCTGGGCAGTGCCAGGTCCCTGGCAGCTTGCTCAGGGGTCTGGGGGATCCCAGGGCTGCTGCTGACCACCTGGTGAGCAGGGCTAGGTCTTGGTGCTAATAGTCTAGAGGGAGGATCCAAAATGGCACTTGTCAGCACCTTGTATTCATGGTAGAACAAGCTCCCCAAAATGGTTGACACCAGCATCTAAGTCCCCAGGGGTGTCTCGGTGACCTATTTCTCTAGGAGGCTCTCCAGGATCAGCAAATGGTTCTGACTCTTACCCCTTTCAGATTTCTGCCTCTGTGCTGGGTCTCAGAGTGTGTGAGATTTTGTGTGCACCCTTTAAGAGCAGAGTCTCTGTTTCTTACAGCCCTCTGGCTCTCAGGTACACAAGCCCTGCTGACCTTCAAAGGCAGATGTTCTTGGGGTTCATCTTCTTAATGAAGGACCACTGGGCTGGGAAGCCAGATATGTGGCTTACATCCCTTGCTCCTTGGGGACAACCTCTGCAATTGTGATTATCCTCCCACTTGTGGGTCACCTGCCTCAGGGGTGTGAATCTTGACTATACTGGCCCTCCAACCCATCTCACTGTGGTTTCTTCTTTATATCTTTAGTTGTAGAAGATCTTTCCTGCTAGTCTTCAGGTCGCTCTTATGGATAGCTGCTTTGTAAATAGTTGTAATTTTGGTGTCTCCATGGGAGAAGGTGAGCTCAGGTTCTTCCTACTTGCTATATTGGGAACTCTCCTCATGTGGATATTTTTAATGACATGGTCTTAGTTTCTTTGAATTTTGTAGAGATGAATAGATCTGTGGTGAAGTTGAAACACTTGTTTTCTGGAGCCAAATTGCTTGTTCAACTCCTGCCTTTGCTACTTACCAGCACTCTAAGCCTTAATCAAGAATTTCCCTTTTTCTTTACGTTGTGTGGCGTGTGTGTGTGTGTGTGTATGTAAAGATGAAAACCTTTGCATTTAGTGAATGTACTTTCTTATATACATATACATATATTTACCTTTCTTTGTATTTAGAAACCACATAAGTTGAGGTAAGTTGCTTGTTGTAAACACCATTCTAGTTTTCCTTAACCTGAACTGGAAATTTAAAAACCTTATAAAAATGCCAAGGCAACTAGTGTCTCCAAAGTGAATTTCCCTTGCTTGGATTTCAGTAAAACATCAATATGCCAATTCTAAGTTGAATTTGTGCTTTAAGAAAAAGAGAACAAGAGTGCTAAGGAAACCTACTTGACCCAGGAGTTTAATAAAATGTTGTTAATTCCACCTCTGCAAGTCATCAGTTTGATTCAGTCTGAGGTGGCAGTTTCTCAAGACATCTGCTGTCTAATGGTTCTTTTGTGGTCAGTAAGTGAGGGAATCCAGGTGTTCTTAGCTGAGTAGAGATCCCTCATTTAAAATGTTCCAAAGTGCTTATATGTTCCTTTATTCCCAAAAGTCAGGAACCCTTTCTCCCAGGAATGGCTTGTCAAGTGGTAGACATGCCATCCTAGTGCCTACTCACTTGACCAGGTGGAGTTGTACCTCACACCTACCCAGCCCTTGTGCTGGCTCTGAGGAGGTGGAAAGCGCCATTCAGCCAGGTAGCTACCTGCATGGCTGCAGAGTGAGTACGGGGTCTGGGAAGTAATTCTTTGTTTTTCTGCGTACAGCTCTATCAATGCAAGCACACATGAGTATTTTCCTATGTTCTCTTCTTCCAAGGAAATGCTTTCTCCTTAATGCCAATATCATGCCATGAAGGAGATTGAGGGGGGATTTTCTTCCCAGAAGCTCAGTTGCAGACAGATGTTAAAATGCACTAGTCTAAACGGTCATTTTTTAAAATGAAAGGCAGATTTTCTTACCATGATTTGTATGAGTAAAATATAGAAAAGGCAAATCATTTAGCCAGAGTCACTCAGAGTCTAGGAGGTTTGAATACAAAAGAATGATCATAAATTTGGGGGTTTAGCTTTAGAAATACCAGTTCACACAGGAATACTAATGTGATAAATTCTACAGTTGTCAATTTGTGAAAACTATATTCTTATCCCATAATACAGGAGTGGGTAGCTTAGTGATCATCTGTAAAACATCACTGGGAAAAGATTATGGTTTTGGATACTTATGATATTTAACCAAATACACTTAACACTAATACTGATTTTATTTTTATTTTTTGGCACATATATTGTATTGCTCATGATAAAAGAATTTAAGGGGTGGTTCATAGCAATTTGCAGCATTACATGGATATTTTCCCAGATTCAGTTTATTTGAGAGTAATTCTTTGGCAGAGAAGTGATCCTTCAGAAGTTCTTTTTGTAAATCAGTATGGCAGCAACCTATGGAAAAAAAAACATCTATGAGTCATGACTATGCTCAGGCAAACCTAGGAAGATGACGGCTAAAAGTCCAAATCAGGCGACTATGGCTAAATTCTAAATTTGCCTGAGTTTCTCATGGAAAGGACCCAAAGCCCACTGAAGAAAATGATGTAGTTTCTGTGGACAGGAACGCATGTAATAAAATTCCCAGAAAGGGTAGGAAAGAGGTATTCCATGTTCTAGGCTGGAATTATCAAGGAGGTAGATTCTTTTTTTTTTTTTTTAACATCTTTATTGGAGTATAATTGATTTACAATGGTGTGTTAGTTTCTGCTTTATAACAAAGTGAATCAGATATACATATACATATATCCCCATATCTCCTCCCTCCTGTGTCTCCCTCCCACCCTCCCTATCCCACCCCTCTAGCTGGTCACAAAGCACCGAGGTGATCTCCCTGTGCTATGCGGCTGCTTCCCACTAGCTATCTATTTTACATTTGGTAGTGTATATATGTCCATGCCAGTCTCTCACTTCGTCCCAGCTTACCCTTCCTCCTCCCTGTGTCCTCAAGTCCATTCTCTACGTGTGCATCTTTATTCCTGTCCTGCCCCTAGGTTCTTCAGAACCTGTTTTTTTTTTTTTTAGATTCCATATATATGTGTTAGCATACGGTATTTGTTTTTCTCTTTCTGAATTACTTCACTCTGTATGACAGACTCTAGGTCCATCCACCTCACTACAAATAACTTACTTTCATTTCTTTTTATGGCTGAGTAATATTTCATTGTATATATGTGCCACATCTTCTTTATCCATTCATCTGTCAATGGACTTAGGTTGCCTCCGTGTCCTGGCTAAATAGAGCTGCAATGAACATTGTGGTACATGCCTCTTTTTGAATTATGGTTTTCTCAGGGTATATGCCCAGTAGTGGGATTGCTGGGTCATATGGTAGTTCTATTTTTAGTTTTTTAAGGAACCTCCATACTGTTCTCCATAGTGGCTGTATCAATTTACATTCCCACCAACAGTGCAAGAGGGTTCCCTTTTCTCCACACCCTCTCCAGCATTTACTGTTTGTAGATTTTTTGATGATGGCCATTCTGAGTGGTGTGAGGTGATACCTCATTGTAGTTTTGATTTGCATTTCTCTAATGATTAGTGATGTTGAGCATCCTTTCATGTGTTTGTTGGCAATCTGTATCTCTTCTTTGGAGAAATGTCTATTTAGGTCTTCTGCCCATTTTTGGATTGGGTTGTTTGTTTTTTTGATATTGAACTGCATGAGCTGCTTGTAAATTTTGGAGATTAATCCTTTGTCAGTTGCTTCATTTGCAAATATTTTCTCCCATTCTGAGGGTTGTCTTTTCATCTTGTTTATGGTTTCCTTTGCTGTGCAAAAGCTTTTAAGTTTCATGAGGTCCCATTTGTTTATTTTTGTTTTTATTTCCACTTCTCTAGGAGGTGGGTCAAAAAGGATCTTGCTGTGATTTATGTCATAAAGTGCTCTGCCTATGTTTTCCTCTAAGAGTTTTATAGTGTCTGGCCTTACACTTAAGTCTTTAATCCATTTTGAGTTTATTTTTGTGTATGGTGTTAGAGTTTTAACCCACTTTCTGATCTTAACTCTGTTTTCACCACTAACTTCAGAGATAATGGTATCACAAATTGCAGTAGCTGTTAATAGTTTCATGGTGTAAACTGGGTTACTTTTTGGCTTGCCACACTGTTGACTTAAGATTTGATTGTCTTGGGTTTGCTGCATGAGTTAATGAACACTGGGGGTTACCTGACCCTCCTATCACAAAACAAGGGAAGGTTTTAAAGCCCATTGGTTCAACAAGATTTCAAAACGTATCAGGGAAGAAATGGTGACTATCAGAGTGGTCTAGATTTGGGGGCCTGGAGTTCATTCAATTTTAGAGCATCTCTTCAAGAAAAAGAGTAAAATAAGAAAATTCAAAATTAGGTAATCAGGTATAGCGCACGAGTCCTATGAGCCTCAAGAAGGTTTAGCTGTCTCCAATGACCATCATTTTCCAGGAATCAGCTAGATATGAGACACTTGAAGTGAAGTGGTACAAACTCCAGTGTATGTGTGTTTTGGGATGAAAATACAAAACTAGATTTCCTTAGTACTAATACATACACACGCTCATTATCCAAAGGGAGTTTTCACAAGTATTTGTTTATTACTTTATACACCAGTATCCAAACTTTAGCTGCTGAAATGTATTAGGATTTTTAAAACATTGTTTTAAAGCGACTTACTCACTTTGGGGGTCTTCTGGCTTCAACTGACAGGTGCAGAGGCTGTCAGGATTTCAACATATTTAGCTTCTGCAGACCAGGGCTGGGTGAAGGTAGTGAGGGTCCTGGATGCCAGACCTCTGTGTCTCTTCTGGGTAAGCATTTCTTACCCTCTGCGTGATTAGCCAAAGCTTTTAAATAAAAGAACTCCCTGGCTTTAATTAAACTAATATTCTTTTTTCCTTATGGTATGATTTAAGGTGAAGTCAGGAAAGATTACTTTACTAGAAATAACATGGTGTGGAAAACAAAATATTTAGTGACATTAAAGCAGCAGGCACAAGCCACATTCCATGACATTTCAGGCTTATTAGGGTTTGAGGAACCATCTGTAAAGATATCTCCCTGTCCCTTACTGTTATGCAGTCATACAGCTTGAAGATATTACCCAGAGAGGAAGGATCAGCCTTTTTATTAAAAACTATGTTTTTCTCCAGCCACATACGGTTATTGCATTTGCCAAGAGAATATGTTATCATAAAGATAGACCTCAAAGGGTGAACATTTGAATTGCAAATCCTTAAAGGAAAAACAGGGTAGATTTTGTATGAGATGTCAAACATTTTGGTGATAGGCCAATGACTTTCACCAACAAATGATTCCCAAAGGTGTTCAAGAGTAATTGTTGAGAGAAAAATAAAGATGTCCATTTTAAAATCACTTTATGCTTGAAAAAGAGATTCATGGAAAAAAATTTTTTAAATTTAAAAAATTTAAATTCTACTTTAAGACAAGTGTTTGTAAATGCAGTAAAGTGAGTCATTAGTAGCTAATTCATTTTACCTTGGATGATTAACACTTAGTAGTAAATTTCTGTCATTTAGTTGTTAGTTGTTAGGTTAACTTGGGGTTTATATTTGCCTGAAATTTACATTACTTAAAATCTGACATGTAGACATATTTATATAATTTATACCATTATAGATTATTGCAATCCCACATTAATTCTTGGTGGTGACCAAAGAGGTGCCTTGATCAGATATTACTTTTAGAAAACAAGCTACCAAGCTATGAGGAGCACAGTGTAGCACAGGAGGCTACAGCCTCTAGCTTCTAAATCTTGAGATTCACCGCTGAGTTCACAGTGAGACCTCACTCCCTCAGGCTGATCCGAGCTGGTAAGCATGGTGGGCTCACTGGAACAGGGCCACTGCTGCCTGATGCAGGAGTTCTATCATAGGTAATCTCTTTTTTTTTCCAATGTTTTTATTGTGGTAAGATTATATATATACATGAAATCTCAAATTGCAGGGCCACATAGGTGAAGGTATAGTAGAGCTTCAAGACTGAGTTTACTGGAAGAGGATTTTTTTTTTAAAGGGAGGGGTAAGTTAAATTATTCTCATTATTAGAAAAAAAAAAAGATGCATCCTAGTTCTATGAGGGTGAGGTGGGAATCAAAGCTTTTCCTAGGCCTGAGTTATTCATAAAGTTTCACCCATGATATTTCATTCTGGGGTGTGGCAGTTACCATCACTGTTACCAATATTCTAAGAATATTCTAATATTCTTCCTTCTAA
Source organism: Eubalaena glacialis (assembly GCF_028564815.1). Classification (NCBI taxonomy): domain Eukaryota; kingdom Metazoa; phylum Chordata; class Mammalia; order Artiodactyla; family Balaenidae; genus Eubalaena; species Eubalaena glacialis. The sequence goes on along the minus strand of NC_083719.1, from coordinate 6,900,413 downwards.
AAACAGTTTCCCTCCTTTTGGGGATTAGGAACTGCATGTGACTTGCCTTGGTCAGTAAAACCTGAGCAGAATTGGCATGCCACAACTCCACATCTATGTGAGAGCCTTCAACTGTCAGGGCTCATTCTACACTGCGGAGGCTTTGTCAGCTTCAGTGTCAGGACAGCACATTTCAGGGTATTCACCTAGTGCACAATGTTCCACCCCAAACAAAAAGTAAACTGTCGTTTAGGGCACTTAAATTTGGACTTTGTTGGCTACTGCTGCCTCATCAGATTTCTCCTGACTGACACGGGGGTGCAGGATACTGTCGGAACAATCTTACCTGCACTAACATTTGTCTTAAATCATCCTGTCTGCACTGATATTGGCCTAAAATGACTCTTTCTGAACTGGATTCTTTACTGCAAATTTCCTAAATTTTATATGTTGCTTTTTAATAGCATAGTTTGATAACTGAGAGCATAGCTTTGCTATGTTACTTAGGAAAAGAGGTTTTTTAAGAAAATAAGGTAATTCTATTCAAGTACATATGATTTTGCTACTTGTCTAGACTGACTGGTAGAGAGCCAATATTTAAGTAATCAGATAGACTGCTTATCCTATGTTCATTAAAATTACTTAATTCAGCCAGGTTTTGACATGTGTTTAATAGCACATAGATCAAGATTGTCATAGACAAGAAATACTCATTTTCTGTTTTAACAGTCTAAAAAGGGCAGTGCCCTATGCAATTAATTTATGTGTAGGCATAAGTGTTCCTTAAATAGACAATATTCAGAGATGGACAGAGCCCGTAAAATGTCATATCATCCCTAAATTAATATTGTTTTTGTGATTCTTGTCAAGTAAGCACTTTGTAGTTCACATTCTGAGTGAAATACTTTATCAAACAACAGAGAGGATTAAAGGGAGTGTCTGCAGAGCAAATTATGAATAAGGTTTTAGATATTTGAAGGGAGATCAGGAAAACAATCACTGATAGATCTTAACTATGATCCTGAAACCATGTGATGCAGTGAATACAGGGTTAATTCACAAATCACAGAAGATGTGCACATTGTAGGCAGTTCGGAGCAGCTATTACTTGTTCCTGAAGGTTTCGAATTTCTTCCCAGGATTAACCTTCCTCATGTAGTAAATTACCCCAGGTTAAGGGAACGGAGAGATCTGATTTCTGAATTGCTCCATTGCAATTCAATGTGACTTCTATATTTAAGTCTATTCAATTTGTATCCAAATCACTGTGTCAGGCTTTGAAAAATGGATCCTACTCATTTCAGAGCTATAACCATTATGTGACATTTACTAACATTACAAAACACATTGTTTAAGGTAAAGAATAGGGAGGGATCCAAGGTAACAGGATTACTGAACAGTGATTTTTTTTCTTGTTACTTTTCACCTTGTTTGTTTTCTCTAGTTATTGCTTTCACCAAACTATTTTGTGACATACATTTATAGAAGAGTGAAGAAAGTAATCCTTTTTTTTTTTTAACATCTTTATTGGAGTATAATCGCTTTACAATGGTTTGTTAGTTTCTGCTTTATAACAAAGTGAATCAGTTATACATCTACATATGTCCCCATATCTCTTCCCTCTTGCATATCCCTGCCTCCCACCCTCCCTATCCCAGCCCTCTAGGTGGTCACAAAGCACTGAGCTGATCTCCCTGTGCTATGCAGCTGCTTCCCACTAGCTATCTATTTTATGTTTGGTAGTGTATATATGTCCATGCCACTCTCTCACTTTGTCCCAGCTTACCCTTCCCCCTCCCCATATCCTCAAGTCCATTCCCTAGTAGGTCTGCATCTTTATTCCTGTCTTGCCCCTATGTTCTTCTGACCAATTTTCTTTTCTTTTCTTTTCTTTTTTTTTTAGATTCCATATATATGTGTTAGCATACGGTATTTGTTTTTCTCTTTCTGACTTACTTCACTCTGTATGACAGTCTCTAGGTCCATCCACCTCATTACAAATAACTCAGTTTCATTCCTTTTTATGGCTGAGTAATATTCTATTGTATATATGTGCCACATCTTCTTTATCCATTCATCTGTTGATGGACACTTAGGTTGCTCCCATGTCCTGGCTGTTGTAAATAGAGCTGCAATGAACATTGGGGTGCATGTGTCTTTTTGAATTATGGTTTTCTCAGGGTATATGCCCAGTAGTGGGATTGCTGGGTCATATGGTAGTTCTATTTTTAGTTTTTTAAGGAACCTCCATACTGTTCTCCATAGTGGCTGTATCCATTTACATTCCCACCAACAGTGCAAGAGGGTTCCCTTTTCTCCACACTCTCTCCAGCATTTATTGTTTGTAGATTTTTTGATGATGGCCATTCTGACCAGTGTGAGATGATATCTCATTGTAGTTTTGATTTGTATTTCTCTAGTGATTAGTGATGCTGAGCATTCAGAAAGTAATCCTTCTTAAAGTACTGCCAAAGAAACCTGGATTATTTTCCACAATTTTCAGTACCATAAGTGATGTATTTGTAGTCATAGTACTTGTGTGAGTTGATTTTATTACACTTTTATGTATGTTACTTTTCAGTAGATGGAATCACTGTGGGAAATTTCCCAGATTTGACATACCATGAGTTTGCTGAATGTCTTATTACACTTTGCAGCTCTTACAATCTGCCCATTAGATAAATTTTCAAAATCCTCATGGTAAAGAAATGGGTCCAGAAAATATATGTATAGACATTTGTGACACATTGGAGAGTCTTCAAAGAAAAGCACTTCCACTTTCTTAAATATTTTTTTTTTTTATAAATGTGTGTCTTGATAATTTTTTTAAAAATAAATTTATTTATTTATTTTTGGCTGTGTTGTGTCTTTGTTGCAGTGCACAGGCTTCTCATGGCGGTGGCTTCTCTTGTTGTGGAGCACGGGCTCTAGGCACACAGGCTTCAGTAGTTGTGGCACACAGGCTCAGTAGTTGTGGCTCACGGGCTCTAGAGCGCAGGCTCAGTAGTTGTGGCTCCGCGACATGTGGGATCTTCCTGGACCAGGGCTGGAACCTGTGTTGCCTGCATTGGCAGGCAGATTCTTAACCAGTATGCCACCAGGGAAGTCCACTTTCTTAGCTATTATGTATGTATACTTTACTGGTTTAGGGTATGTTGTTTTAAGGATTTTGATTGAAATAAAGGAAATATTATATAACTAGTACAGTTTTCTATCAGGCTTAAAAGTTTCAAGTACATTATGCTTTTAAAACTGGCCAAATCATAGAGTCTATTTAAATATCTTATTTTCATGGAAAACAGTGTAAATAGATAAACTAAGCTTTATAAATGGAAGCAAATATTGTATTGTACCCTATACTATGAGCTGGTGGAGAAAAACATTTTTCAAGTCTCTTGCAGTAATATGTGAGTGAACTTATCAAAACTGATGACATACGCACTCCACGCATGAAGTATATCACTCTTTCAGGGATATGATTAAATTCCACCTCCTGGGTCACTGGGAAGGTCAGGGCATGAATCTTTCAGTGGCATACAAGTGGACGATCTTTTATTCAGTGGCATACAAGTGGACGATCTTTTATTCAATGGTGTGTAAGTGGACGAGCTTTTATTCAGTAGCATATAAGTAGACGAGCTTTTATTTCCAATCTCCTTCCTCTTCCAGTTATGATTTGACACAGGAGTCATAGAATTTGTGTCTCTTTTATTGCATGTTTACTTACTTCTGGGACAAAACAAAGCTGTGCTCTTAAATTATCACATATAAAATTCAACCTTAGCGAAATTAGGAGTTTAAGTGTAAAGTTATGGAGCTATTAAACTCTGACTTTTCATTTCTAACACAGTTTTTGACCAAATCAGCAGATATATAGGGATATATCTGGAGCGCAATGTAAACTCCAGAGTGGTGATACTCACACATCCTTAAGGTTTGAGGATGACCATCAGATATTCCAGTCCCCACAGACGGCTCCAGTAGATGCAAAGAGCAGTGCACATGGCAGTGAAGACACATGTGTAAGAAAGATATAGTTTAAAATATATTCAAGAACTTTACTCATTTGAAAAAGAGCCCCTAAATTTATTTTCCTACCTGCATATGTATGCCTTTTTATGAAACTTATCATATTTCAGTAAAATATAGATTTTTTTTTCCTTTAGGAGAAATAGCACATTAAAAATAAACCATCATACCTGAAAAAAACAGTCCAGACCTTGAAATTAGTTTTCCAGTGATAATGTTAATCCTGTTTAATCTGAAGCCCAAATGATTGGAAGGCAAAGAGTAGCTCAGAAATGCTTCTTTACGGAGTCAGGCTATTGCTCTTAAATACTTTGAATTATTTTCAATAGTATTACTTTAGAATATTTAGACATATCTGAAAAACCAAGGCCCAGTCATTTTTAGAGAGAATTACTTTTTCACTTGCTTTGTTGGCAATGATTATGGAGAAACTTAAAATGAATAATTTTTTCACTTCTTTTATATTTGACAAATGTGTTTGCTTTTAGATTTTTTGTAATTCAATTGAAACTGGAATTGTCACAAGCTATGTTTGGAACCCACTCTTGAAAAGAATCTCAGTTCTCAATTTTAAAGCATATGGATTTTTGAATTGATTGATTACATCATAATTTATACTGTTATCCATTCTGGCAAGTAGTGGGTCACTAAGAAAATGCTGTGTCTTTTAGACCCAAGAATGTTTATCATTGACATTATTTTAAATGCATTAAGATCCAGTCGAACAGTTTCAATTTGGTATAGGAAAGCACAACATTGGAGATGAGACAAACACAAAAGATCATTTGTCTTATAAAATATAGCAATATTTGTATTCTAATGCTGAGAAAAGTGAAATCAACTACCCATTTCAAGTTGATATTTATTTGACACTTCAAAATTTATAAAATTAAAAATGTTTCAATAGAAGTTGATATATCCCTTTGGGAGATAAACTGCTGGATCCTTCAACCCAGATACTCTTCTGATTTGCAGTCATGTCATTTGTACTTGAGAGTACAGATATTTCAGAAGGGGGAGAAGGGGCAGTGGTGGTTACTATGGGGATAAGATGTCATAGTGTGCCCTGATGGAAAGAAGGATGTCAGGAAGGGTGCTCTTAGTTTTACACCCCATGAGTTCTCTGCAGGATTTCTTTAGTGAGCAAGTCCTCATTTTTTCACAAGACCAACCCTGCTTTTGTCATTCCTTCCTCAGTCACTGCGATGTAACAACACACTAAGGAAGAAGGGAGAACAAGAGAAGAGACTGATCATCTTGTTTGTGTCCCAAACAGGGCTTTAATAGCTGCACTTAGTTGTGAAGATTGACCTTTCGCAAGGCTGACAGTCTCTACATGTTCAGAAATAAAGACGTCTGAAATGGAAAGGAAAGTAGCAGAGCAGGAGTGAGGAAATGGTGGGTGCTTTTTATTCAACATGGGATCTGACACAATCAGAGGGTTCCTAGAGGTCATAGCCCAATATTTTGGCCCCGATACATCTTCTACTTCTGACCTCTGTCAAGTGCCTTTCCATTCCTGGTTTTCTTCTCCCTTTCCTCCTCTTGACTGTCCTGATCTCTGTAGAACAGTCAGTGGTGGGTGCTTCCAGAGACCAAGGCAAATTTTAATTTTGAAATAAATGTGTTAGTAGTGGTTTCATTATTTTTTAAATGAGAGAATAATTTTTCAACAAAAATTTTCTACAATATTTCTGGATCCAAAGAAGCTTTGCTCTTAAAATCACCAAAATATAAAACTAGGATAATGCAGAAGTTGCTTTTAATCAACCAAGTATGTCTTAATAAGGCAATTGGTTCCATTGTTTGACATTTGCATTTTCTTTCTTTTATTTTCTTTTATTTTATTTTTGATTCATAGCTTTTCTATTTCCTTTTACCACTGTGATCCAATGACGAAGTTGCTCAGGCATTCTGAAAGATTCTAATATCCTGATCAACATCAGACTAACACATTTAATTGTTTGAAAAGGCTCTTCATATTGACTGACCTATATTTTTATGTAAGGTGGTTACTACATATTAAGGATGGCATGTAAAAATATCAACAACCCGACCATGAGGTGCATTTTAATGACTGCAGTTAAGAAGTAAGGGGTTTACAATGTTGCTCCCAGCACATTCCTAATACACTCTGGGTTCTTGGCTATGATTGTAAATCTCGTTTCTGGTTGTCTACCTGCTGTCACCCACCCAGTTTTGAAAAATAAAGAGGCTAATCCTCACAAGATGTTGTGATGTTACTCATGTAATGTCGCTACATCATCTCTTCCCCTGACCTGCACTTAAGTGAACACCCTAGGAATCAGAGTTGACAAAACATGTACACCTTGGCACTTAGTCAAAGAGGGCATATGAAGTTTCTGGGAAGATGTCAAGAGGACGAATTAGTGAGAAAAGTTTTGGAAAATAGAGAATAAAATGATTGGCTTTAGGGATCCCTATCCTTTACATTTCCTCAGCTGTGATCATACATTATGGGGCTCCCACTTGTGAGAGCACCTATCCTCTCCCCGAAACTCACAACTGTCACTCTAGCTTGTTGAGGTCAGCACGTTTCAAATGCATTTCGAACATGCCTGAGCGGTGTGCCCAGCAGTTAGCTCCATCAGAAGTGAGTCTGTATGTGGACTGAAGCTTCAGGGGAGGAGAAGGTCTGAAGCATGATTATGAAACTGTATCAGGACCTTCCTTGTCTCAGGGATGGGTAATTGTGCATACATCATGACATGTGCCACTCAGATCTGGTTTTCAACTCAGCCGTCACTGCAGTCATACGTCAGTCCAGTGAAGAATGAGGGAGACTCAAAGAAAGAAGGACAGTCATGTAAAGAACCATCTTTTCTGTGGCTCCACTGCCTGCTGGTCAGCCCCTCCCTCCATGGCCCCAACTTCCACGAGATGGTCTCTGTAAGATGGTTCTAGTTTTTGGGTTCTGGATACTCTCCTTCTTCCCGTTACTCTATCAGCTCTGGGAATGATAGCAGCTCTCAAGTGTTTATCAACACCTGGGTTGCCTTTCATTTGGCTTCTCACTCTCCCATCTGATGTATAATAAATCCCTGCATTGAATTTCCTTGTTTGAAATTTCTGGAGTGGTTTCTGTTTTCTTGTCTGGACCCTGACAGACACAGAGAAAGTCTACTGGGACTCACTTAGGTAAATTAAGTGGCAAGAGAATTGGGCTAATCACTCTGAATAACGTTGAGGCTAGAAAACCTCAAATTACACATTGAAAAACTTAGTGACTGAAAACATTGATGTGCTCAAAATTCTGCAATTTGACTAGGGCTCAGTGGGGACAACTCAACTCTGCTCCACCTGGCAGCAGCTGGGTGGCCCAACCAGGGTGAGACGTTCCATTTCCAAAATGGCCTCACTCTGATGGCTCTCTCCTGGCTGTTGGCTAGGAGTCCAACTGAGGTTGTGGGTCAGGCCCTTGATTCTGCCCCACATGGTGTCCTCATATGGCTGTTGGTCTTCTCCTAGTAAGACCATCTTCGTTTAGTCAAATTCTTACATAATGGCTAACTTCCCCTAGAGTACAAAAGCAGAAGTTTCCAGGGCCATTTAATGCCTGAGCTTAGAAGTCTCAGAATATGATTTACACCACTGTCTATTGTCTATTATTCAAAGTAATCACAGAGTAACCAGGTTCGAGGGGAGGGGAACTTGGCTTCATCTCTACATGAGAGGTGGCAAGATAATATTACAAATGAGCATGTGGGATTGGAGATATTTTTCTGCCATGTTTGTTTTTTTAATTAATTTTTATTGGAGTATAGTTGCTTTACAATGTTTTGTTAGTTCCTGCTGTACAGCAAAATGAATCAGTTATACGTATACATATATCCCCTCTTTTTATCTTTGGAAACGTGATCTACTACACCTGGTTAGTTGGATTTCATGCATTTATTTGTCCTAGTTTCCTTACTATAGGACAACACAGCATCAAATTCAGCTCAGCCAGGGTACAGAAACTTATTCTCCAGCTGTGTCCAGATTCCTTCTAATTCTTTCTTCCTTAATGCATGTGAACATTTTTCTAACATGCCTTTCTTATATCCTTTTCCCTTTCCAGCCACCACTTGTGTTTAGTAATAATTGTCTTTTCTATCCATACATTGAAATGTCTTCTTTTCTAACTTAACATGCATCTATAATATTGTGTCCCCTCTCAGTTGTAGAGACTTCTCTTTCCTCATCCTTCTTGATTCTTTCTTCCCATACCTTTTTCCTGAGGTTAACAAAACTTCTCCCTTCCTGATTCATGCCTCAATTATATCCCTTTTAAAGGAAGATTCCTTCTTTATACTATATAAATACCTTATTGAATCCAAAGTCAAATATTGTGTTGTTTTGGGTGTAGGGGAAGTTATGAGCCAAGGTTTCTATTATATCATATTATAGCATTATTTAATGAAGCTGAAAGAAGTCATCAATTAGAATGTTTTGCAAACACCATCAAAATGTCCTCAGGCTCAAAATGTCCTCAGGCTGAATCATAATCCCAAGATTGCAACCAGCTTCATCAACTCATCTTGATAAAGAGAATCATGGTATCTACTTATATCCAAGCTCTCTCAAATATTTCCCACAAAAAAAACGTGTTCATTATTGTATAACAACCATAATTGGAAAGAAAATATATACACACAGTGATTCCTTACTCTGTGTTAGGAATGGCTTTGTCTGTTGGCACTCAGACAGAGGTTCCAAATTCCCTTGGTTCATAGTACACTGTAGTACCTCAGTTATTTGTTCACGTGACCCCTAGACCAAAATAAATGCCTACAATTCAGTTAATTCTGTAGTTAAATCCAAACAACTTCGTTACTTTGCATTGAGAAAAAAATGTGTATATAAAGGCTTCTTTGAAACCTGAGAAGGAATGACCAAATGTCAAGAAAACAAAATGGAAGAGAATACACTAGATCTGTTAAAATTTTGGAGTGGCAGATCAGGATATGCTTAACAAATTATGGCAAGGAAAGGAGGAAGAAAAGTACCCAGACAAATCTGTGCTTGGCCCTAGGGAGAGCATATGTCAGGTAAGATGCGGAATACTTGCGTCACGTCTCATAGGCCACCACATAGAATTTGTATGTGATGAGGTAGAGACAGATGTATGAGTAAATAATCACAGTATATGTGGTCCATGGCCTCAGAGAGCCCTTTACTGGTACCATTATGAGACGCAAAAGATGAAGAGACTAGGAGCCTTGGGAGAGATTTCACAGAGGAGATGAAATTCATTCTGGGTCTTTAGGAGTTCTTAGGGTGATGTAAGGGAAAATGGTAACGGTCGTCCGGACAATTGCAACAGCACGTGCAAAGCAAGGGGTGGCAAGAGCATCGCTTGGTTAAGAAGTGGTGGAAATTGTGTGTGCTGGGAGTGTGGGGTGGTTGGACTGGAGAGGTGGGAACAGAGATTGGGGCTTGCACATCTGATGGTCTTGAATGAGAAGTATTCCCCCCCAGGCACCCTGGTAAAGAAAAATATGAAAGCAACAAAGTTTAAGCCAGGGATCAGTCACCAACAGTCCAGCTTGGACTGAGATTGGAGGGAAATGGGGTGACGGACTGAGTTGACATGACATGCCCCCAGGTTCCAATGAGTGCAGCAACCCGATGATGAGAGATGTTCCGGGTCTGACTCCTCAGATGCTTCACTCAGAGATAACTGGACACTTTAGGGGCACTTGATACTGACACAAAAATCATGTGGAGACAATCCCCTCAAACCCCTAATGCCTGGAGAGAGATGGGGCGGGGGAAACAGAGGGAAAAGCAAACCAAGTAAGAGGCAAAGGATGCTTGTGCTTGTGCTTTCAAGGTACAGAACAACTATAGGTGTGCCTAATCCATGGAATATACTTGCTCATCTCAAAAGTAATTTCTCCCTTTTGAGGAATTATTTTAAACTGCTCAGGTACCTGAACATCATAAATAAATTCCAACCAATGTTCCTTTTCAGATTGATTGCTCTGAATGAGTTGCATATTTTTGTAGGGAAAAAAAATCTAATGATTTGTAAACTTCCTCCAGGCTGCTGGGCACTGTACTGCTTCTCCTTGAAACTGTCACAATTTTATTTACTTGGGCTGGTGAGTACTTTCCCTCCCAAAGAATGAAGCTATCAGTTCACGATTCTGGGCTGAATGGAGCCTAATTTCTAATGTAAATATGAACTTGGCAGAAAGATGGCAGTTGTTCTCCAGGTGCCACCGCTGGAGTTGGTTCTCAAGCACCTGGAATGGGAATTCCCTGGTGGTGTAGTGGTTAGGACTCCGCATTCTCACAGTCGAGGGCCCGGGTTCAATCCCTGGTTGGGGAACTAAAATCCCACAATCCGCGTGGTGTGGCAAAAAATAAAAAACAAACCCTGAAAGTCAAGCACCTGAAATTGATGAGTATTCCCTCCTCTGTCTATGGGAAAAAATACTGAGGAAAACTTTCTGAAACACCACTTTGTCCCTAATTCCCTCCTGCCTACAGGAGCTTACTAACATGAACCCAGGCACCTGTGATTCTTAGAACTTGGTACCATTGGCTTTTCACCTACGAAGGACTTTGCCAGTGGTTGGGCAGCTGTGAAGGCCCCCAGCTGGGCTGCCCCAGTCCAGTGCTAACTGAGACTGGTTGGCTTAATTCTGGAATTCAGTGAATAGTCTCCTTTGACTCTCAAACTAACTGACACCCCCAACTTCACATTTATTTGTAATAAAGATCATGCAGTTTGTTTTATTTTTCAATTTGTTGAGGACCTCAGTGGGGTTGTAGAGTGCTATTTTAGATACCCATTGGATATCCCGACTTAAGCATTTTGGATAATGTAAGATTGAATCCTCTGATACATCTATCATTGAGCATTTTAAATGTCTCTTTTAGAGCAAGGTTATTTTGGCCTCCAAGTGCTTAGGTTTTTTCAGGATCAAGGGTGTGGGAACTATAATTTACATATATCAGAAAACTCTCTGGGCTGCTTTTAAGGCTAATTCACATTTAGAGTGAACCGTAAGGTAGCAATTCTTTCTGGAAGAATCAATTCTGAACGATATGTGCAACTCTGTCATGATATCTGTGGGTCATTCCTGCTTTCAGGGTTTCTCACAGATGTACCCCCAAGGACTGGCTAAATGGATTGGTCATCATTGGGTTCAGGTGTGTGTGGGGTCCCATATGCCATCCCCAACAAGATCCCCCTCTGTGTGATTGTAAACAGTGCATTCTGTTCATTCCAGTATTTCAGAATTAATCCCTGCCTCATCGAAATGCAAAACAGGTGATAGCAGCACATGTGGGCAGAAGGGAGAAATATTAATGATCCTAAGAAAGGGAGGTCACAGCATAACTTTTTTAAAAATTTTTTTGGAGTATAGTTGATTTACAATGTTTTGTTAGTTTCAGGTGTACAGCAAAGTGAATCAGTTTTATATATGTGTATATATATATATATATATATATATATATATATATATATATATATATCTCCATTCTTTTTCAGATTCTTTTCCCATATACGCCATTACAGAGTATTGAGTAGAATTCCCTGTGCTATATACTAGGTCCTTATTAATTATCTATTTTATATTTCATAGTGTGTATGTTAATCCCAATCTCCTAATTTATCACTTCCCCCCCACATTTCCCATTTGGTAACCATAAGTTTAATTTCAAGATCTATGAGTCTGTTTGTGTTTTGTAAATAAGTTCATTTGTATCATTTTTTATTAGATTCCACGTATAAGTGATATCATATGATATTTGTCTTTGTCTGACTTACTTCACTTAGTATGAGAATCTCTGGGTCCATTCATGTAGCTGCAAATGGCATTATTTTGTATTTTTTATGGCCAAGTAATATTCCATTGCATATATGTGCCACATCTTCTTTATCCATTCCTCTGCTGATGGACATTTAGGTTGCTTCCATGTCCTGGCTATTGTAAATAGTGCTGCCACGAACATTGGGATGCATGTATCTTTTCGAATTATGGTTTTCTCTGGATATATACCTAGGAGTGGGATTGCTAGATCATATGGTAGCTCTATTTTTAGTTTTTTAAGGAGCCTCCATACTGTTATCTATAGTGGTTGTACCAATTTACATTCCCACCAACAGTGTAGGAGAGTTCCCTTTTCTCCACACCCTCTCCAGCATTTATTGTTTGTAGATTTTTTGTATGATGGCCATTCTGACCAGTGTGAGGTGGTACCTCATTGTAGTTTTGATTTACATTTCTCTAATAATTAGTGATGTTGATCATCTTTTCATGTGCTTTTTGGTCATCTGTATGTCTTCTTTGGAGAAATGTCTATTGAGATCTTCCACCCATATTTTGGATTGGGTTGTTTGTTTTTTGATACTGAACTGCATGAGCTGTTTGTATATTTTGGAGATTAATCCGTTGTTGGTCACATCATTTGATGAAGAAAAAGTCGGTGTTAGCCATGATGGCATGACGATGATTTATTTGTTGATGTGTTGTTAACACAGTTTTAACTCCAAAAATATAGACTAAGGAATAACTTCACATAGATGGGGCTTTCAAAGGTGCTCCCAGAATTTGGGGGCTTCTAGGTGAGATAAAGTTCACCTTGGAAACTGAAATAAGTAGAAATCTACACTCAATAAGGGCTGCCAACTGATGGTAGAAAGGACTTGCCCTGAGAATTGATTTTCATTGTGCTCCCAACCAGGCTAGAGTGTTTGTAATGAGAAAGGCAAGATGATTTTTTTTTAAATCTATAATATTCTTAATGACCTGATATATTGCAATAATTATTTTGTTGTCCAAAAGTGAGAATGGGAAAAGTTTGAATAGATTCTAGGGCATAAGAAAGACAGTGTTGAAGAATTTGTCAGTTTACCCAGTCCTCTCCAGGGAAAGCGTGCTTTAAACCTAGAGCATTCCTACCCATTTTCTGGACAGATAACCATCTGTAGTGTTTTTACGGATTGAGGGAAATCTCCCTTATAAAACATTCAGATCCCACCATTCTAACTATTTCTGCTCACTCAGCAACCTTCTAGGTTGCATTGTAGTCCCTTGTGTGAACTTACATAACTGAAGTGGGTGCTCTAAGAAAATTCATGGTACTGGTAATAGCACCACTGTTAACCCCATTACAAGTGACTCAGTTGTCACTCTAGTTTCTCTCTACACCTTGAAAGTGTATTAGGTTGAGATACTTTCTAGCGGAACTGCAGTTTTCCGGAGACCCCACAAGTCCTTGGCATCGGACAGCTTTGCCTGATTTGGCCAGTGGGCTTCCTTCTTTGGCACCTCTAGACCTGCAGACCTTCCTTTGTGCATTAACATGGTCTACTTGGGTTTTCCTATCAACATCATATGCCTTTTTCATGGTAGCAGTTTTCAACACTCTTTTGGTGATGGAAGCCTGTCCCAGCAGAGCAGTTTGTCTAGAAGCAGCCACCTGGGAAGAAGAAAGCCTTGGGTCTGCTTTGCTAATTAAGGGAAAACCAGCACTCACAGCCCTATCGTTAAGACTGTTTCTCCTGCCCTGCGGTCCAGGCCCTTTAAGAGCAGTCTGCACCCACACGGGAGCCACGTGACAGGTCAGATTTGAGGAAGCAGCCAGTTTTCCTCTTCTGCCTTGTTGGCTATGGCACGTGGTGGCTGGTCCATGTCTGGGGCTCACCTACAGCCAGCTTCCAGTGCACAGAGTCATGGCCTCTGTGATCCTCTAAGGCTGGTCCCGACTCACTGGCCAGGACTTGGTTCCAGCCTTTTTGATCAGAAGTTCTGTGTTCTGCCCCACACTTCTCCACCTCCAGCTACTTTTGGTCTTGGATTTCCAAGTCACAAAAGTAAATCATTTTGATGCAAATTTACCGACTGCATTTTAGCTTAGCCTGCTTTCAGGTAGCCACTTCATAGGCTGTGAAACTTCACATTCTTTCCATCCCTGTGAGTCCCTCTCCCAGGCAAGGGCTCAGGGTGGGACAAGCTCTCTGAGCCTAGCCACGTGGGTTAGTGGACTGACTTTCTGCTTTCCCCAGTTCTTCAGGCCACTCCTTGACTCTCTGTCACCTAGTTTTCTCCCTGAGCTCGCTTTAATTTTCATGCTAACTGAACTGTATGCCCCCTTTTTCCCATAAAAAGAAACATGAGTCCAGCCAGAAGGGAAAGTCTTGAAGTATTATTTTTTTCAGAGAATGTTATGATATTAAAGCTGTTTGGACTGTCATGAAGGTGTTCATTGAGTTTTGGACTTTGTGTATGTTCCCTAGATATGAAATTAAAAGTTCAAATATTCTTCCACTTAGCATACTTGGGACCTAACACCTCTCTAAATAGACATGGATGCTTATATTTGTGTCTTTTTACAATTAAAAAAATTAATATTTTTTTCTTATTGCAAGGTGAAGGAAACTGTCCAAGTCAGAACATCAGGAAATAATTTCTATAATGCGTGGATATTCTAAGACTATAAAGGCAAACTGAAAAACCTTAATAGGACAAAATATACTCTAATATATACTCTAATAATGTAATACTACAGATTTCAGTGAAAATAACTGCTTAAGGGTCAAGTGGGGAAAGCAGGTAGGGCAATATTTTAAAGAGTGACAGCCAGAAGAGATTATTTTCTTATTTCATTAAATAATGTGGCAAACACATCACATTACGCCTCAACAGAAACTTGGAAAGTTCTCCACCTGCATTCACTTGCATTTAAATGAAAACTATATGAAACAAAACTGGAAAAGCCAACTTCAAGAACCAGCTACCCTAGAATACTCACCTCTGGACCAGCCCCCAAAACTGTTGGCACGAGTGAAGGAAACTTCCTGGAAAATTCTATTCTCTACTCCTACTATGCATGAATTCTCTTCTCACTTTTTGGATGTCTGATGAAACACTAATCCTGAGTCTGTAGACCCCCATTAGGTTGTGTGAGCGTATAGTTTTAATGTAGTCTCGGATTGCTTTGCAGGAGAATGGAAATGTGTCTATTAAGGGATTTTTTCATGTCTTTGGGGCCTGATAGTTTAAATATTCTTTGGAGTGGAAGGTTTTGTGATTGCTTTTGGACAGCCCTTGGGCAGGAGAGTCCACAATCCATCATGTGCTAAGGAGGTAGGAGTGTAAACCTGGGACAGACAGCAAAGTTTAGTAGATGGATTAGAGAGTGCAGCTTCTGCCAGAAGCTCCTCTGGTGATTATTCTTTTCAGCCTTTGTTCCTTGACAATTAATTAATCAACTAACATGCATTTATTAAGCTCCTGTTATTAAATATCGATTATATTTCTATCTGTGTGTGAGGTTCCATAGAGA
The DNA here is from genome assembly GCF_028564815.1 of Eubalaena glacialis. Classification (NCBI taxonomy): domain Eukaryota; kingdom Metazoa; phylum Chordata; class Mammalia; order Artiodactyla; family Balaenidae; genus Eubalaena; species Eubalaena glacialis. The sequence goes on along the minus strand of NC_083719.1, from coordinate 6,885,098 downwards.
ACAAAAGATACATTGATGAAAGATATAATGATGAGTACAAAATAATCACTGCCTCTTTTTATTAATTACCTCCCATGTGCTATGAAGGGTTCTGGTGCTTCACACATGTCATTTGTGGTTCTCATGGAGACCCTACACAGTGGTAATGCCAGCCCCATTTTAAATATGAAGAAGTCAAGTCTCAAAGTAGTTAAACTTACCCAAAGCCTTTAAATAAATAGTGAGTGAATGAAACAATATCACTATGATATTAATTATGATGATGATGTTATAGTCATCCCTCCGCATCCATGGGAAATTGGTTCCAGGACCCCTGTGGATATCAAAATCCGAGGATGCTCAAGTCCCTTATGTAAAAATGGTGTAGTATTTGCATATAGCCTACACATATCCTCCTGTATACTTTAAATCATCCCTAGGTTACTCATAATACCTAACACAATATAAATGCTATGTAAATACAGTTGACCCTTGAACAACATAGATTTGAACTGTGCGGGTCCACTTACATGTGAATTTTTTTCACTGAATACATACTACAGTACTATACAATCTGCAGTTAGTTGAATCTGTGGATGTGGAACCCTGGATACAGAGGGCTCACTGTAAAGTTATACTGAGATTTTTGACTGTGCAGCGGTTGGGGTCCCTAAACCCCTTAAATTCCTCATTGTTCAAGGGTCAATGGTAGTTGTAAATACAGTGTAAATGTTATGTAAATAGTTGCCAGTGGGTAGCAAATTCAAGTTTTGCCTTTTGGAAATTTCTGGAATTTTAAAAAATTGTCGATCTGCAATTGGTTGAATCTGAAGATGCAGAACATGTGGACATGGAGGGCTGACTGTAATTATCATCAGGTAGGTAGTAAGGGCCTTTCGTATGCAAGACAGACCTTATCCTATTAAGAGCTTAGAAAAATTAAAGTGTAAGATTCAATCTTTGTCCTCCAGGGAACCAAACTCATCATCATTTGGGGTTACAAAATGTGCATATTCTCAGGCCCCATCCTCAATTTAATAATGATACCAACAATCTTTGCCCCAACTCGAGGGGCACATGAGAATATAAGGAGACAGGGATGACCCTAAAAGGATAACTACGTGGAGAATCACATGGAATGGTTAAAAGAGCTTTGCCCAAGCACACAGGCTTCTGTTCCAGACTCTGTTCTTGAATATGGGACCGACTGTGGGTTCTTAGGTAAGGACTTTCATTTCTATGAGCCTCAGTTTCCCTGCCTGTAAATGGGAGAGGTGCAGGCCTACCTGCCTCCAAAGTTTGAAAGACTCAATGATATAGGATATGTTCTAAGGCTGTAGATGATAGACCTGCTGTGTACACTGTCGACAGAAGTTCTAGGACCATCTGGTGTTCAAATGTGTCATTTAGAGGAAAGCCAACTGGGTTGACCTTCTGGTTTTTGAGCTCTCTCTTGCTGGTGCCCAAGGACATCCATCTGTGAAGGACTAACTCATGCCCATTAAACAAACATCCTCAGTGGACAGCAGAGTGCCTACTCATGCCTGTCAGTATCACATAAGCCCTGTGCAGATTGGAAATTGTATCGTCATCGTCTTTCAGCATGTTTTCTCTCTTGTGAGGCTGCATGAAAATCAATATCATACTCAAAAGCTATTCACTGATACAGTATAATGTCAAAATATTCAAAGTTCATTACACTTTAAGACTTATTTGAGAATAAGTGTGTCAATTGAGTTGAAATTAGAATAAAGAGACTTAATTGTCTTGAGTGGTTCAATTTTCCAGGCCAGAATGGAATGGTTTTACCATTGGAACCTAAATTTAGAAATTTTTATCTACATGAGGAATGGTCTTGGTAGTGACATTAGATCCTCAAAAGTCTGACGGCTGTTTTTCTCCTAAACTGAATATGAATGTCCAGTTTTTAGCTCTGGAATTCTGCCTTTTTTCCTGTGTTATTATGACAGCTCTACTTTTTTGAGTTATTGATTTAAAAAAAAAACAAAACACTTTGGACAGCACTCTGTTTTACGACACTTACCAGAAGTATAAACTCTGGCAAGATATTTATCCTCTTAAACTCAATTTCCCCACTTGTAGAAAGGGGGAAATAATGTCTAATTTATATCATTGTTGTGAAAATAAATGAGATAATATATGTAAATCATTAAGTACCACTTTTGGAACATAGACAATGCAATAATCAGTAGATATTAGCTTTGGATGGGAAAATTAGTTTTCAGTTAATTGCCATCAAATGCACCCTTTGCTGTACATAACAGTTTCTGAATTCTTTCTCTTGTAGAGAATTGTCTCTATCTTAATTCTACCAATTTCAACAAGGCCAGCTATATTATGTAGTCACTTTTTTTTTTTAACCCTAATCTCCTTTTAGTGAGCCTAAACTATTTAGAAAGTTCCTGAGTTATAAACTATTCCTCGTTTTGAAGATTTTTTTAAGACTAACTAATGGAATGCTATTCACCCTTAGGAGTTTTTGGCAAATAAATATGCCACACACATAGCTAAAACATGCAAAACGACATGAGATTTTTCATGAGGTTTAAGTCTCCCAACAAAATTTAAACCATCTCTAAACTTGACTTTCAAACATGTTCTTTTCATATTGGAAATAGTTGTCAACCCCTTTAGGGAAAAAATTAAATGAAGTCTTTGAGTTCCATCATCTCTTTCTATATCTACCTTGAGGATGAAAGTGAGAAAAACCCTAATCAAAACTTTGTATCTTGGCTATAGCTTGGGGATAGAAATTATGAATACTGACACTAAGACAGCCTTCAGTCAAAGTTCTCTCTCATATGTTTAGTCAGGCACAAGGTCCCACTTGAATAGAATTAGATTCAGAGAGTAACTGGACTTTCAGTGCTATTTGGGAATAAAATCCAAGTTGATGGTACAATGGTACAAATGTGCATGATTACACAGATGCAAACCATTTTACAAATGACTTTCCAATGACACCTCTTTTGTCTAAAATTTCTATACACTCCAGAGTAATCTGCTTGAGCTATGTGACTCGTTTGTTATGTTGAAAAAGTTTTTTAAAGTCTTTGAAATATTCTGTACCTATTCCAGTGAAGCCAGGGAGTTATCCCCTTTCACTCAGTACCCCTGTTCCACCCAGAAATGGAATCCTCTTGTTGCTGTTGGTAATGACAGTGCCATTCCATGCCGAATGGGGAATGTCAATGGGATGTCTTTTCGCTATTTGTCATGTGAAGTAAAGAATGTTAACTAAATAATTAACTTGATAAATAAATAAAAGTTGCTCGCTTCTGTCTTTGCCCTCCAGAGGCTCAAACTACCTCTATCAGCACCATCTGGAGTGATGAGAAAATCTTCTTATTCTCCAGTCCCATCCTGGTTCTAATAATGGAAAGGTGTACCTGATGGTTTAGGTTGGTTACTTAGAAGAAAGCTACCCAAGCTGACCCTCTCCTTTGTGAGCCCTTGGCTTCTCCCTTTCCAGTGCTCAAGGAGCTCAGACTCTGAGAAACTGACTCAACCTCATTAAATATACACAAGAGCAGGTGGACAGTAATCTGAACATTCTTGCTGCAATGGATTTAGCATTGATTTATTTTTATTCTTTGCTAACACTCTTTATTTTTATTTTGTAATAAACTCTTCTGATATCAACTCACTTAAAAATTGAAAGTACATGCTCAATAAGAAATTCAATATTGAATATCGATATCTCAAGAAAACTGATAATAAACATAATTTGCACAAAACATTTTCTCATCCACCATGGGAGCTTGTGATATTCCTGACCATATGAAACCCAGAAGATGCAAATCTGCTGAAGATGTCTTTATGGACTAATGTCCATAAGTGTTTTAAGAAATTTGTGTCCAAAGAAACATGAGTGTGACAGGTACAGCTGGATTGGTTGGGTTTACACACGGGTCTTCAGATTATAACTTTGTTTTAGGTCACATGAGTTATTCTTTAAGCTAGTTCTTTTGATTTTGATCTCAAATTTCCTTTTACATGAACAAAAAGTGAAACACGGTAGTTGATGTTGGCTCCGATAGTAGAAAAACATTCCAAAGCGTTGATGATGTCAGTTTAATATCAGTGTTATCAGAGGTTTCAAATAAAAAGTCAGATACTTCTAATAATGACGAACTTTTTTCATCTAATACATAAATTCAGAGTAAAATTTGCTAGATTGAACACAAAGTAACTCCTGACTCTATGAATCAACCCTTCCCAACTGCACCTCCTCAAGTTAACCAGTTAGTGATTAGATTTGGTACGGGTTTCTTTAAGAATATTAGTTACAGAAATGTAAACACCCTTTCAAATTCCCTGTATTTTCTTAATGCATCTAGGCAATGTAATAAAAACAGATTTTAGCGATTTGGTTACTCTCTGATATTCTCTATTTAGAGAATGAAATATTAATGGAATCTCATAAAGATAGATAAAGGAAAACTTCATAAGGAGTTCTTTTTAGTTACTTACCAAAGTTCTTCCAGATAATCACTTGGGGAATGTTGATAAAGAAACTTAGGCTACAAGAACAAACGTATGGACACCAAGGGGGGAAAGTGGGGGGGTATGAAGTGGGAGATTGGGATTGACATACATACACTAATATGTATAAAATAGAACCTGCTGTATAAAAAATACATAAATAAAATAAAATTCAAAAAAAAAAAAAGAACCTTAGGCTACAGAACGGATAAGAATCAGAGAAAACAGGGATTGATACTCTCGTGCAAAGGGAAGATATAATGCAATCATTTCTGATATAACTGAGGTTTATCTATTTTCTTATTTATTTTTAAGTCATGATAACATACTAAGCATATACTAAAATGCAAAATTTCCCCTTTCATTGATGTTCCTAGAATTATTTTCTTCTGAGCAAACCATTATTTTAGGGTTGATGTGTGCTGTCCAGATGTGCGTTTATGCACTTAACATACATATAAAGCAAGCATACACATATACAGATATATAGTTGGCTTGTTCATAACATTAATGGAATCACAGTATACATTTTTTTCTTGCCATGCATTTATTGCTGAAAATATCTTGGGATTATTTTTATATCACAACATATATATTTATTCTTTTTTTCTTTCTAACCACTGCAGGTCATGTGTTGATGGGCAGTTAGGTTGTTTCCAATTATTCTGCTGTTTCCAGTGAAGCTTCCACACCCATTCTTACCATGTTCTTTTTGCATACAAGTGACCATTGCTGTAGGAGGGATGTGCATTTTAGATTTAACAGATAGAGATAGATAACCTTGTTCAAAAATCTGTACCAACTTGGACTTGCACAAATGAAACACAAACCCACCACGTGCACCACTCCCTCGGTGGCACTTTGGATCTTAGCAATCTCTGCCAATCTGAAGGGAACTGTGTGCTATTTGTTTAATTTGCATTTTCTTAATTTTTTTTTTTTTTTTGAAATGTTTTTGTCATAGAACTGCACAGCTTTGCCTATCCTTCTGCAGTCCAGGCACTTTATGGATTTTTTTAAAAAATATTTATTTATTTATTTATTTTTGGCTGTGTTGGGTCTTCGTTTCTGTGCGAGGGCTTTCTCTAGTTACGGTGAGCGGGGGCCACTCTTCATCACGGTGCGCGGGCCTCTCACTATCGCGGCCTCTCTTGTTGCGGAGCACGGGCTCCAGACATGCAGGCTCAGTAGTTGTGGCTCACGGGCTTAGTTGCTCCGCGGCATGTGGGATCTTCCCAGACCAGGGCTCGAACCCGTGTCCCCTGCATTGGCAGGCAGATTCTCAACCATTGCGCCACCAGGGAAGCCCCGCATTTTCTTAATTTTAAAATATTAACCATTGAATATGTTTTGCATACTTTTCTATTGTTATCCTTTCTTATTTATTGGTAAGAACTTATTGTATATGCGTTCATCACTTGTCTTTTGATTCTTTTGTGGTATATTTTGGCATATAGAGGATTTTATGGGAGGTCACACCTGTCAATAAATTTTGTTTGGCTTCTAAGTTTTGTGTAGTAAGCAGAACCTTCCTAAACTAAATTAGGCAGTCCATTATTTCCTGCTATTCATTATATATGTATTTACAGATACATGTATATATTATATATTTTACATATATATGTATATATTTTATATATATTTATTATTTTATTTACATGTCAATACATTTTGAACTTATTTTTACTGTTAGGTTTTGTGTCTTAAAGAAACAATTCTAACTTTGACTAGAAAATGAACTTCTATATTATCTTCCAATACATTTATTATTTTTATTTATATCTTTAATTCATATAAATTCATTATGGTTCCTGATGTGTAACTTTTTGTTTATCAATTTGGTAAGTTTTTTTTTTTTTAATATCTTTACTGGAGTATAATTGCTTTACAGTGGTGTGTTAGTTTCTGCTTTATAAAAAAGTGAATCAGCTATACATATACATATATCCCCATATCTGCTCCCTCTTGCGTCTCCCTCCCACCCTCCCTAACCCATTCCTCTAGGTGGTCACAAAGCACCGAGCTGATCTCCCTGTGCTATGCAACTGCTTCCCACTAGCTATCTATTTTACATTTGGTAGTGTATATATGTCCATGCCACTCTCTCACTTCGTACCAGCTTACCCTTCCCCAACCCCGTGTCCTCAGCTCCATTCTCTACATCTGCATCTTTATTCCTGTCCTGCCCCTAGGTTCTTCAGAACCATTTTTTTTTTTTTTTTTTAGATTCCATATATATGTGTTAACATAAGGTATTTGGGGTTTTTTTCTGACTTACTTCACTCTCTATGACAGACTCTAGGTCCATCCACCTCACTACATATAACTCAATTTCGTTTCTTTTTATGGCTGAGCAATGTTCCATTGTATATATGTGCCACATCTTCTTTATGCATTCATCTGTCGATGGACACTTAGGTTGCTTCCATGTCCTGGCTATTGTAAACAGAGCTGCAATAGACATTCTGGTACGTGCCTCTTTTTGAATTATTGTTTTCTCAGGGTATATGCCCAGTAGTGGGATTGCTGAGTTGTATGATAGTTCTATTTTTAGTTTTTTAAGAAACCTCCATAATGTTCTCCATAGTGGCTGTATCCATTTACATTCCCACCAACAGTGCAAGAGGGTTCCCTTTTCTCCACACCCTCTCCAGCATTTACTGTTTGTAGATTTTTTGATGATGGCCATTCTGACCAGTGTGAGATGATACCTCATTGTAATTTTGATTTGCATTTCTCTAATGATTAGTGATGTTGAGCATCCTTTCATGTGTTTGATGGCAATCTGTATATCTTCTTTGGAGAAACGTCTATTTAGGTCTTCTGCCCATTTTTGGATTGGGTTTGATTTTTGGTATTGAGCTGCATGAGCTGCTTGTAAATTTTGGAGATTAATCCTTTGTCAGTTGCTTCATTTGCAAATATTTTCTCCCATTCTGAGGGTTGTCTTTTCATCTTGTTTATGTTTTCCTTTGCTGTGCAAAAGCTTTTAAGTTTCGTGAGGTCCCATTTGTTTATTTTTGTTTTTATTTCCATTTCTCTAGGAGGTGGGTCAAAAAGGATCTTGCTGTGATTTATGTCATAGAGTGTTCTGCCTATGTTTTCCTCTAAGAGTTTTACAGTGTCTGGCCTTACATTTAGGTCTTTAATCCATTCTGAGTTTATTTTTGTATATGGTGTTAGGGAGTGTTCTAATTTCATTCTTTTACATGTAGCTGTCCAGTTTTCCCAGCACCACTTATTGAAGAGGCTATGTTTTCTCCATTGTATATTCTTGCCTCTTTTATCAAAAATAAGGTGACCATATGTGTGTGGGTTTATCTTTGGGGTTTCTATCCTGTTCCATTGATCTATGTTTCTGTTTTTGTGCCAGTACCATACTGTCTTGATTACTGTAGCTTTGTAGTATAGTCTGAAGTCTGGGACCCTGATTCCTCCAGCTCTGTTTTTCTTTCTCAAGATTGCTTTGGCTATTCGGGGTCTTTTGTGTTTCCATACAAATTGTGAAAAAATTTTTCTAGTTCTGTGAAAAATGCCATTGGTAGTTTGATAGGGATTGCATTGAATCTGTAGATTGCTTTCGGTAGTATAGTCATTTTCACAGTGTTGATTCTTCCAAGCCAAGAACATGGTATAGCTCTCCATCTGTTTGTATCATCTTTAATTTCTTTCATCAGTGTCTTAAAGTTTTCTGCATACAGGTCTTTTGTCTCCTTAAGTAGGTTTATTCCTACGCATTTTATTCTTTTCATTGCAATGGTAAATGGGAGTGTTTCCTTAATTTCTCTTTCAGATTTTTCATCATTAGTATTAGGAATGCAAGAGATTTTTGTGCATTAATTTTGTATCCAGATACTTTACCAAATTCCTTGATTGGTACTCGGAGTTTTCTGGTAGCATTTTTAGGATTCTCTATGTATCATCTCATCTGCAAACGGTGACAGTTTTACTTCTTCTTTCCCGGTTTGATTTCCTTTTATCTCTTTATCTTCTCTGATTGCTGTGGCTAAAACTTCCAAAACTATGTTGAATAATAGTGATGAGAATGGACAACCTTGTCTTGTTCCTGATCTTAGAGGAAATGGTTTCAGTTTTTCACCATTGAGAACAACGTTGGCTGTGGGTTTCTCATATATGGCCTTTATTATGCTGAGGTAAGTTCCCTCTATACCTACTTTCTGGAGGGTTTTTATCATAAATGGGTGTTAAATTTTGTTGAAAACTTTTTCTGCATCTATTGAGATGATCATATGGTTTTTCTCCTTTAATTTGTTAATATGGTGTATCACATTGATTGATTTGCATATATTGAAGAATTCTTGCATTCCTGGGATAAACCCCACTTGATCATGGTGTATGATCCTTTTAATGTGCTGTTGGATTCTGTTTGCTAGTATTTTGTTGAGGATTTTTGCATCTATGTTCATCAGTGATATTGGCCTGTAGTTTTTCTTCTTTGTGACATCTTTGTCTGGTTTTGGTATCAGGGTGATGGTGGCCTCGTAGAATGAGTTTGGGAGTGTTCCTCCCTCTGCTATATTTTGGAAGAGTTTGAGAAGGATAGGTGTTAGCTCTTCTCTAAATGTTTGATAGAATTCTCCTGTGAAGCCATCTGGTCCTGGGCTTTTGTTTATTGGAAGATTTTTAGTCACGGTCTCAGTTTCAGTGCTTGTGATTTGTCTGTTTATATTTTCTGTTTTTTCCTGGTTCAGTCTCAGAAGGTTGTGCTTTTCTAAGAATGTGTCCATTTCTTCCTGGTTGTCCATTTTACTGGCATATAGTTGCTTGTAGTAATCTCTCACAATCCTTTGTATTCCTGCAGTGTCAGTTGTTACTTCTCATTTTTCATTTCTAATTCTATTGATTTGAGTCTTCTCCCTTTTGTTCTTGATGAGTCTGCCTGATGGTTTATCAATTTTGTTTATCTTCTCAAAGAACCACTTTTTAGTTTTACTGATCTTTGCTATTGTTTCCTTCATTTATTTTTCATTTATTTCTGATCTGATCTTTATGATTTCCTCCCTTCTGCTAACTTTTGGGCATTTTTGTTCTTCTTTCTTCAATTTATTTAGGTGTAAGGTTAGGTTGTTTATCTGAGATGTTTCTTGTTTCTTGAGGTAGTATTGTATTGCTATAAACTTCCCTCTTAGAACTGCTTTTGTTGCATCCCATAGGTTTTGGGTCATCATGTTTTCACTGTAATGTTTTTCTAGGTATTTTTTTATTTCTTCTTTGATTTCCTCAGTGATCTCTTGTTTATTTAGTAGTGTATTGTTTAGTCTCCATGTGTTTGTATTTTTTACAGATTTTTTCATGTAATTGGTATCTGGGCTCATAGCGTTGTTGTTGTAAAAGGCACTTGATATGATTTCAATTTTCTTAAATATACCAAGGCTTGATTTGTGACCCAAGATATGATCTATCTTGGAGAATTTTGCTTGAGCACTTGAGAAGAAAGCGTATTCTGTTGTTTTGGGATGGAATGTCCTATAAATATCAGTTAAGTCCATCTTGTTTAATGTATCATTTAAAGCTTGTGTTTCTTTATTTGTTTTTATTTTGGATGATCTGTCCATTGGTGAAAGTGGGGTTTTAAAGTCCCATACTCTTTTTTTTTTTTATAAATTTATTTATTAATTTTTGGCTGTGTCGGGTCTTCGTTTCTGTGCAAGGGCTTTCTCCAGTTGCGGCGAGTGGGGCCACTCTTCATTGCGGTGCGCGGGCCTCTCACTGTCGCGGCCTCTCCCGTTGTGGAGCACAGGCTCCAGACGCGCAGGCTCAGTAGTTGTGGCTCATGGGCCTAGCCGCTCCACGGCATGTGGGATCTTCCAGGACTGGGGCATGAACCTGTGTCCCCTGCATTGGCAGGCAGTTTCCTAACCACTGCGCCACCAGGGAAGCCCCTGTACTCTTATTGTGTTACTGTCGATTTCCCCTTTTATGGCTGCTAGCATTTGCCTTATGTATTGAGGTGCTCCTATGTTGGGTGCATAAATATTTACAATTGTTATATCTTCTTCTTGGATTGATCCCTTGATCATTATGTAGTGTCCTTCTTTGTGTCTTGTAATAGTCTTTTTTTGAAAGTCTATTTTGTCTGATATGTGAATTGCTACTCCAGCTCTCTTTTGGTTTACATTTGCATGGAATATCTTTTTCCATCCCCTCACTTTCAGTCTGTATGTGTCCCTAGGTCTGCAGTTGGTCTCCTGTAGACAGCATATATACAGGTCTTGTTTTTGTATCCATTCAGCCAGTCTATGTCTTTTGGTTGGAGCATTTAATCCAGTTACATTAAAGGTAGTTATCAATATGTATGTTCCTATTACCATTTTCTTAATTGTTTTGGGTTTGTTATTGTAGGTCTTTTCCTTCTCTTGTGTTTCCTGCCTAGAGAAGTTCCTTTAGCATTTGTTGGAAAGCTGGTTTGGTGGTGCTGAATTCTCTTAGCTTTTGCTTATCTGTAAAGGTTTTAATTTCTCCATTGAATCTGAATGAGATCCTTGCTGGGTAGAGTATTCTTGGTTTTAGGTTTTTCCCTTTCATCACTTTAAATATGTCCTGCCACTCCCTTCTGGCTTGCAGAGTTTCTGCCGAAAGATCAGCTGTTAACTTTATGTGTATTCCCTTGTATGTTATTTGTTGTTTTTCCCTTGCTGCTTTTAATATTTTTCTTTGTATTTAATTTTGATAATTTGATTAACATGTGTCTTGGCATGTTTCTCCTTGGATTTATCCTGTATGGGACTCTCTGAGCTTCCTGGACTTGACTGACTATTTCCTTTCCCATATTAGGGAAGTTTTCAACTATAGTCTCTTCAAATATTTTCTCAGTCCCTTTCTTTTTCTCTTACTCTTCTGGGACCCCCATAATTCGAATGCTGCTGCATTTAATGTTGTCCCAGAGTTCTCTAAGTCTGTCCTCAATTCTTTTCATTCTCTTTTCTTTATTCTGCTCCGTGGTAGTTATTTCCACTATTTTATCTTCCAGGTCACTTATCCATTCTTCTGCCTCAGTTATTCTGCTATTGATTCCTTCTAGAAAATTTTTAATTTCATTTATTGTGTTGTTCATCATTGTTTATTTGCTCTTTAGTTCTTCTAGGTCCTTGTTAAACATTTCTTGTATTTTCTCCATTCTATTTCCAGGATTTTGGATCATCTTTACTATCATTACTCTGAATTGTTTTTCAGGTAGACTGCCTATTTCCTCTTCATTTGTTTGGTCTGGTGGGTTTTTAGCTTGCTCCTTCATGTGCTATGTGTTTCTCTGTCTTCTCATTTTGCTTAACTTACTGTGTTTGCGGTGTCCTTTTCGCAGGCTGCAGATTCATAGTTCCCGTTGTTTTTGGTGTCTGCGCCCAGTGGGTAAGGTTGGTTCAGTGGGTTGTGTAGACTTCCTGGTGGAGGGGACTAGTGCCTGTGTTCTGGTGGATGAGGCTGGATCTTGTCTTTCTGGTGGGCAGGACCACATCTGGTGGTGTGTGTTGGGATGTCTGTGATCTTATTATGATTTTAGGCAGCCTCTCTGCTAATGGTTGGGTTGTGTTCCTCTCTTTCTAGTTGTTTGGCATAGTGTGTCTAGCACTGTAGATTGCTGATTTGAGTGGAGCTGGGTCTTAATGTTGAGATGGAGCTCTCTGGGAGAGCTTTTGCCGTTTGTTATTATGTGGAGCCGGGAGGTCTCTGGTGGACCAGTGTCCTGAACCCGGCTCTCCCACCTCAGAGGCACAGGCCTGACACCTGGCCAGAGCATCAACTTGGAAGGTTTTTCATAACAACATTCATGCTTTCATTACTGATTAGAAATGCTGTCCTAATTTTAAACATTTTTTGTGGCTCTAATGCTGAGGTCTCTTCTGTTTCACTGTTTCACTCCTTTTTTCTGAGTTATGCTATTACAATTATTGTCATTTTAGTGTGTTTTGGTATTTTATAAGATATAGTCTCTCTTTGTTCTCTTTCAAAAACAAAAAACAAAATCCTTGGCAAGTACCAAGCATTTTTTCCTGCCCACATTTCATCTAAAATGTCTCTGTTTTCTTTAATTATGGAGGTTGGTTAATTCTCATGCCTTTTGTCCCTACACATGTAAAGACTGAGGGTTGTTGGGGAAGAAAGGAAATATTTAGTCCATGACCTCAGAATGCTAAATGTTCATAAATAGTACACAATAATTTGGATGATTGTTTTGCAAAATTTTCCCAAGAACAAATCTCTCTCTTATAATAGGTATAGTATAACTGAAAATCTAATTCTGCAAAAACATTCGTATTCATGTGAATATAAACTTTAGATGAAGGAGAGGCAGGCTTCTCCAGAATACCTGTTCCAGGTGAGTGCTGGGGCTCATAACAAAAAACTGGGTAAGGGTTTTGTACTGCTGATGGTAGGGTAGGAGACAGGAGGCTATAGCTTCCACCATACTTTGAAATAAGCAAGGAGAGAACAGAGACTAAGAAGGGACCACTTAAACCAAGAGGGAGGCAAGGTCAGATGTCTGTACGGTACAGTCCCATGTGACTATGAAGACACCAGTAGCTTTATTCATTTCACTAGTTCCAGAATCATAATCTGCAATTATCAATAGAGAGGACATCCCCACTGGTACTCCTGTTCCCACATAGGTGCAGTAGCCACATGATTCTGTCCCAAGTCTCACTGTGTAAAAGGCAGTAAGAGAGGGTAATTGCCCTAAAATGTAATGAAATATTTAACCAAAATAAATATAAAATGTAATAACTGGAGCAGATATAGGATAAAGTTAATGTTTATGAGAGGGTACTAAGATACTGTTGATTAACAACTTTCTTCTCTCTGATGTCTAAAACAAGTGGAGAATGGAAATAAGATGAGGCTGATTTCAAAAGGGAAAAGTTGGTGACAATTATTTGAATAAATCCTGTTCTGTGTTTGTACCTCACTGAACAAAGTCTCCACAATCCTGTTTTCACAAAAGTAAATGGCACCACCATCTACTTGATGTCTAGGGCCAGAACATTCAGACTTGCCCTATACAATTCCTTCATCTCACAAATCCAATACAGCATCTAGTCCTATTGATTTTACTTCCTGTATATTTTGTGGATGTGTTAATTCATTTTGAACCTCCATCAGCTGATTCAAATCACTATCAGCTCTCACCTAGGTTAATGTCATTGTCTCCTAACTGTCTCCCTACCTTCCTCCGTGTTCCTCTGCACATATTCTTTGCAAGCAACCAAAATAGCATCATAAAGGCAAAAAAAAAAATCTAACCAATCATCTAACCAATTATTATTAGTCCCACATTCTTGGTGACAGACACCATAGAGTCCAATCCACCCTGTTAACCTGGTATCCATACTTCAGCTTCATCTTTCACCGCTCGCATCTGGGCTCATGAATCCCATTTACCTTTTTATTCTATTCCTTAAAATTCCCAGCACCTCTTCCCATCACCTAGGAGCTCCTTGACAACTGCCCTCTACCTGTACCATTCCTCTGCCATACTTCACCTGGCTAACACCTACTCATCCTTCCTGTCTCAACCAAATGTCAATCCCTTGATTTACCCACAATTTAATTCTCCCATGATCTCATGAAGTCCCATAGCACCTCATATTTTTCCTTTGTAAAATCTGTGTGATTATGTGTTTGTCTATCTTCCCTTCTAGAATGTAAGTTCCAGAGTTATGACAGGAGAACCAGCCAGACATGATCACATGTAGCTTCCTTCTTGTCTGCTGTTTTCATCATTTCTGATGTCATTTGTTCTCAAATATTAGTATGTATCCCAAACACCAGGAAAGCTTATTAAGACACAGGCTTTGGGGACCACGCCTCCAGAGTTTCCTATTCACTAGGTGTAGGGCAGACACCCCTGAATTAACATTTCTGACTAGTTCTTAGGTGACATTGGTGATGCTGCTCCTGGTACCCCATTTGAGAATAATGACAATAAGGTAACTTTGCATCCCCACTGACTGACCGAAGCTTATAGAGTCACTAGTCATGAGTTCCCTGTGGACCAAGCACAGAACTACATTCCAGGAAACAGAAACTGTATTCACAGTTTTGTCATTGATTTTCTCTGTGTCCTATGCAAATCACTAAGTATTTATATACACAACTTCATCTTTGAGCAAAATGCTAACCTAACTGTTTTGGGATATAAAATATTACAATCCATTTTGGATCTTCAAAATTGCATTGAGGTGCTCAGCAATTACTGCCTTATGATGTAATATCGATCACAATCCAACTATCTTATTGACTCAACACATACTAATTATTGATGAAAATTGTCTACCTGAGATTCTAATTCAGTTAAACACTGTTGTCATCACCCTCACGGTAAAGCTGTATTAATCATCAGGGCTGTTTACTGCTAGACAGTTTGAATGTCCCACCCAGTGTTGCTCTGTGAGTGGGTTGCTTTGTAGCTTAAAAACAAGCCAGAGAATGATGAACGTGATGTTTATTAGGAGTTGAATCATGTCTCTATAATGCTTCATTTTGTCCTGTTGACTCAAAGTTCCAGATCCTAGATTGGAACAGAGCTAAATGGTTTATGTATTAAAGTGACTTTTCCCAAGAAAAAACCTCAGTGAACATAAGTCTATTTTGTCGAGTTTATAGAGGCAGATATTGCTTCTGCCTGAAAGAGTAGTGTCATTTAACACACTGAACTGCAGTTTCAGACTACATGATCTGGATCACCTGATTCTATTTGTGTCCAACATTGGTAACAGAAAAAAGTGTCAGAAAACCATTGTTATAATAAAGAAAGCCCAGTGATTTCTGAGAACACACTTAGATTTCTATGTAAAGAAATATACTTGTGTCGATGAACTTCTCCCATGCTCCATCCCATACAGAATAAAACTGTCTGTGCCTATGTATGTATAAGGCACATCCACCCAGTGAGATACTACACTCTCTTCATGGAAGTTTTTAAGGTGACTGGCCAGTCGATTTAAGCTAATGAAGAAAGATAAACCATTGGCAGAAGTGATCATTAAGAAAAATTCTCACCCTATTGAACAGATACTGCTTCTCCAAATGGATTCCTGATTTGGGGGTGATGGACCAGGATTCCATGTGGGCCACAAGTGCAGAAATACCTTATAATAAGTTGTTCCTTCCTATAGACTCCAAACCAGTACCTCATCAGAGGACTCGTGTTTGCTCCACCAGGTCTTGGAGCAAGAGACCTTACCCAACCCTCCTGCAAGCTTCCCACTGCTTAGATCCCTAGGATCAATGGTGTGTTCAACTGATGCTTTGAATCATAATGAATGTTTCTCCCGGGAGCATGGCTTCCTCTGGTGAACTGGGGATCCAGGGTAAACTTGAAGGAAGGTGCCCAAATGAGCTTCTCATCATGTCCTTATGAAATCAAGGGTCACCATAGAAGAGTATGAAGTCTACACAAATCCACTGAAGAGAATGTTTTGACTGGATTTTATACAAATAACAAAATTCCTATATCCATGAAGCACATTAAGATATCCACTTTTTCAGGACCTTATATACTTTTGGACACCAGAGCAGCAGCATCCATTAGAGGATTCCCACGTCTGTATCCCAGCCTTTCCAGAGTCAAGGTTGGCATCTTGCTTTGCAGATCCCAAGTTATTTAATAGGTGCATGTGTGTGTAAGGGTATGTGTGGCTAAATGTATGTGGGTATGTGTAGGCATTTGTGTGAGTGTGTGTGATGTGTGATATGGGGAGGTTGCTTCCTTTCAGGTCATGTCAGGCAAAACAAATATTTAAGGGAAAAGAGTGTTTGAAGGTATATCCTAAATAATTATCTATAAATCCAGAAAAGAGGGACTGCCCTGGTGGTCTAGTGGTTAAGACTCCAGGCTCCCAGTGCAGGGGGCATGAGTTCGATCCCTGGTCGGGGAACTAAGATCCCATGAGCTGCACAGCATGGCAAAAAAAAAAAAAAAAAAAAATTGAAAGCCAGAAGAGGGAAAGTGAAATATCTGTATGCAGAAGTGCAGAAATTTAAATTTTTCTAGATTAAATCCTTGACAGTGTCTCGGCAACAGGAAACTATTTTCCAGTTGGCTTTACTTAGTTTTCTCTTTAACGTTTAAATTTACTCAAGTCTCAATTCATATTAATGTTTCCTTGTCTTAACCAATCTTTCTTCAAACCCTTAAGCCCCAGGATTAACAAAGTTATAACAGATCAACTGTGATAATTAAGTAAACACTAAGCATACATAAACACACCTATCCCCACACACATACAAATACAAAACCACAAATATATATAGTACCAGGTATATAGTAGGCACCTATCTATTGTTGAATGAATGACCAAACAATGTGATTAAAAGATTATAGCCCAAATACTGATTTTTGATTGGGGGCACCCCATAGTCTTGCTTCATCAATAATCACATATGGACCTTTAAGTGATCCATCCTGCATGTGAGTGTCTTCAGTCCTTGTTCTCTTTGTGGACTTTCACCTCTGTCCCACTGCAGCTTGGCTCCTTATTTCAGTGGTCTCCTGGAGCCACCATATTACCCAGGATCCCTTCCTTGGAGAACCAGGTGCAAAGGGGTAGGATGATTGTCAGATATAAGTCAGATGTCAGGGTAGGTCCAGAGCTTACTGATTTTTGGAGCCCTCTTGAAAAATACTACACAATGAAGAATTCAAAATTAGAAACAAAAATATAAAAGAAATAACAAATTACAAATATTAAAATACTAACAAATACCAAAGCCACCATAAGATCTACAACAATATCAATAACCTAACGTTTTATTTATACTCACCTAGCATACCTTCACAATATTTTTCTTGTGACCTTTGGCTGTATGCTCTTTTTTTTTTTTTTTTTAATATATTTATTTATTTATTTTTGGCTGTGTTGGGTCCTTGCTTCTGTGCGAGGGCTTCCTCCAGTTGCGGCGAGCGGGGGCCACTCTTCATCGAGGTGCGCGGGCCTCCCACTATCGCGGCCTCTCTTGTTGCGGAGCACAGGCTCCAGACACGCAGGCTCAGTAGTTGTGGCTCACGGGCCCAGTTACTCCACGGCATGTGGGATCTTCCCAGACCAGGGCTCGAACCCGTGTACCCTGCATTGGCAGGCGGATTCTCAACCACTGCGCCACCAGGGAAGCCCCTGTATGCTCTTTAATCACCTCTTCACATGACAATTTTGTAACATTTTCTCTAGAGAGTCTGGAAAAATAATTCAGTCTTTTCTCTAGTGTGGGTATTCAAATTTGGCTTCATGTTATTGATAGCTTAAAATTTTATTTTATCTTCGCATCTTATTATTGGTAATGTTAGGTCAATTTTGTGGTTCTGTCAAATTTGGAAAAATCTCTACCAAGCTTTTTTTCATGTAGTAGCTGTTAAAGACATATTAACTGTTTGCATAAACCTATATACTTTTGTGCTATATACAAACACAGAGATTTTGATAAACTCTATTTTGTGCAATTCCTATTATAAAGGGAAATATTTATAGTGTATTCACTATTCTATATGTTGTGTCATTGGAATTCATTCCTGAGAAGAAAGAACTTCCCCTTTGAATAGACATGAGTAAGACCCACATCATCTGCTTAAAATATTTTACATCTGGTAGTTGGAAGACTGTCCCTCAGCCTGGCTTCTGGCTCTGGATAACTCAAGCCTTCTTTCCTTCTCAACACTCACATACATTTGGATCTTGGAGCCATTGGGCAGGTTCTTGTCATCATATGGCCTCTGGCCCTGCATTTTCATATCATGACTCCGGGTAAACATATTCCTCGGTGCTCTTTCTACACAGCCATGGGTACAAATAACTGTACACAGACATGACCAAGAATCACACAAACATACCTCCACATAACCAGACTAAATGTAACCCCTATTCAACACTCAACTTCCTTGAAGCTGATTCCATAAATGTCTATGACAAATAGGCAGGTGGAGAAGTGTGATAGGAAGACAGTAAAAAGTGTCTGCTCTTTTAACCAATTGGAGTAGTAATATCTTTAGCTATGAATTTTACTTAAACATGTTAGTGCATGAACACATTGCTTGGAAGTAGCAGTGCATGTGAGGGAGCTTTAAGCTAAAGCTTCATGATAAATCGAACTCTGTCAGGCCTCCTGGAGATTGGAGTGGGGTGCGGAAGTCATTCATCTTTTTCTCTCTCGGGCCACCTGGTCTTTTGCCTCTGCTTATCCATAGCTCTTGCTCCCCATCACTTTTCCTTGATCATCCCTTGGTGACTATAGCCCTAAGACAACACTATATAACCTTTCAGCTCAACCTGTCACCGACTAACTATGATCTGTAACTCTTGGTCAATCTTGGGAAGGGAATATAATTATGGTCCAGCTAATAGTCAATGGGCTGGCCTGTGCCTGGGGAGGTTATGGTCATGTCACCTGCTGCCCACTCCCCTTCTCTCACCAATTTATTTCTAAACTCATTGAAATACCCAAGCCCCTGTCTCTTTACTTTCTCTCTTGTTTCCTCCTGTCTCTACTTGTCCCCTAACACATTTCACCCTACTGACTACTCCTGTCGCTATATCAACTCTCTGACCTCCATGGGTTTTCAATGCCTCCCCAGCAAGAAACCCCAACTCTCAGATCTTCCTCCTGTAGTCTCAGGTCTGTGAGTATCACTGGAGAGTATCATATATACCTGCAGATTAGGGTCCCTAAAAATGCATGGTCTCCAACCAGTTTCCTCATTGAGCTTAGCAATCCCACTGTGTGTCCTGGTGGCCAGTCGCTATGATTTCCCATTAAGCTGCTTCCAAAATTGTATCCCTACCCTGTGATTCCTCACTCTTTTTTTATTGAAGTGTACTTGATTTACAATATTGTATTAGTTTCAGGTGTTTAGCATTGTGATTCAGTATTTTTACAGATTGTACTCAATTAAAAGTTATTACAAGATAATAGATATAATTTCTTGCATTATATAATATATCCCTTTTGCTTATCTGTTTTATAATAGTATTGATAGTTTGTATCTCTTAATCCCATACCCCTAATTTGCTCCCCCCCTTCCCTCTCCCCTTTGGTAACCACTAGTTTGTTTTGTATATCTGAGTCTGTTTCTCTTTTGCATATACATTCATTTGTATTATTTTTTAGATTCCACATATAAGTGATATCATAGAGTACTTGGCTTTGTCTGACTTAGTTCACTAAGCATAATATTCTCTAGGTCCCTTCACATTGCTACAAATGGCAGAATTTCATTCTTTTTATGGCTATAATATTGCATTGTATAAATATACCACACCTTCTTTATCTATTCCTCCCTCTAAACTCTACCGACATCCGGTTCAGAAAGTTTCCTCACCTACAATTTCACAACGAAAATAAATGAATTAGTAAGAGCTTCCAATTCCTGGCTCTCCCTCCCCCAGCCCCCACCCCCCCCACATCAATTCCACACTTACTGGCACCTGCTCTCTTTATTCCTTTCCTCTTGCTCAGGGGAACAGTCTCTCCTCCAGCGCAGGGACTGACCTCTCACGCTGCATGCATCTCCAGCCTCTCCTCTCTACTTACTGATCTGCTTCAGCCCATCCATAGGTCCTTGTGAGCCCCTATCTCAGGGACGTTTCCCTTCAGTCCTACTTGTCTCTCCCGCCTGTGGCCCAAAGCGTTTGCTTCATTTTTCAGATGCTGTGACCTATAAGTGTCTTCAGCCTCCTCACCCTCATGCTTAGCAGGATCTCCATGAATCTGTTCCCAGATCACCAGTGACCCCTGGGTTGTCAAATGCCCCTGGATTTCATTCCTTGTTCCACATGAACCCACAGCAGGCTTTGACCATAATGACCTCCCCTCCTTCTCAAATACTTTTGTCCTTTGCCACCCCCCTTTCTTGGTCTTCCTTTTTTTTTCTGACTGCTTTTCCCAGTCCCCTTTGAGAGCTCCTATTCCTTCACCTTTAATATTGCAGTTCCTGACAGTTTCATCCTAGATTCCTTTCTCTTCTCACTCTCATACTTTTTTTTTTTTTTTTAAACATCTTTATTGAAGTATAATTGCTTTACAATGGTGTGCTAGCTTCTGCTTTACAACAAAGTGAATCAGTTACACATATACATATGTTGCCATATCTCTTCCCTCTTGCATCTCCCTCCCTCCCACCCTCCCTATCCCACCCCTCTAGGTGGTCACAAAGCACCGAGCTGATCTCCCTGTGCTATGCGGCTGCTTCCCACTAGCTATCTATTTTACATTTGGTAGTGTATATATGTCCATGACACTCTCTCACCCTGTCACATCTCACCCCTCCCCCTCCCCATATCCTCAAGTCCATTCTCTAGTAGGTCTGTGTCTTTATTCCCATCTTGCCACTAGGTTCCTCATGACATCTTTTTTTTTTTTTTTTTCCCTTAGATTCCATATATATGTGTTAGCATACTGTATTTGTTTTTCTCTTTCTGACTTACTTCACTCTGTATGACAGACTCTAACTCCATCCACCTCATTACAAACACCTCCATTTCATTTCTTTTTATGGCTGAGTAATATTCCATTGTATATATGTGCCACATCTTCTTTATCCATTCATCCGATGATGGACACCTAGGTTGCTTCCATGTCCTGGCTATTGTAAACAGAGCTGCAATGAATATTTTGGTACATGACTCTTTCTGAATTATGGTTTTCTCAGGGTATATGCCCAGTAGTGGGATTGCTGGGTCATGTGGTAGTTCTATTTTTAGTTTTTTAAGGAACCTCCATACTGTTCTCCATAGTGGCTGTATCAATTTACATTCCCACCAACAGTGCAAGAGGGTTCCCTTTTCTCCACACCCTCTCCAGCATTTATTGTTTCTAGATTTTTTGATGATGGCCATTCTGACCGGTGTGAGATGATACCTCATTGTAGTTTTGATTTGCATTTCTCTAATGATTAATGATGTTGAGCATTCTTTCATGTGTCTGTTGGCAATCTGTATCTCTTCTTTGGAGAAATGTCTATTTAGGTCTTCTGCCCATTTTTGGATTGGGTTGTTTGTTTTTTTGTTATTGAGCTGCATGAGCTGCTTGTAAATCTTGGAGATTAATCCTTTGTCCGTTGCTTCATTTGCAAATATTTTCTCCCATTCTGAGGGTTGTCTTTTGGTCTTGTTTATGGTTTCCTTTGCTGTGCAAAAGCTTTTAAGTTTCATTAGTTCCCATTTGTTTATTTGTGTTTTTATTTCCATTTCTCTAGGACCTGGGTCAAAAAGGATCTTGCTGTGACTTATGTCATACAGTGTTCTGCCTATGTTTTCCTCTAAGAGTTTGATAGTGTCTGGCCTTACACTTAGGTCTTTAATCCATTTTGAGTTTATTTTTGTGTATGGTGTCAGGGAGTGTTCTAATTTCATACTTTTACATGTACCTGTCCAATTTTCCCAGCACCACTTATTGAAGAGGCTGTCTTTTCTCCACTGTATATGCTTGCCTCCTTTATCAAAGATAAGGTGACCATATGTGCGTGGGCTTATCTCTGGGCTTTCTATCCTGTTCCATTGATCTATATTTCTGTTTTTGTGCCAGTACCAAACTGTCTTGATTACTGTAGCTTTGTAATATAGTCTGAAGTCAGGGAGCCTGATTCCTCCAGCTCCATTTTTCGTTCTCAAGATTGCTTTGGCTATTCGGGGTCTTTTGTGTTTCCATACAAATTGTGAAATTTTTTGTTCTAGTTCTGTGAAAAATGCCAGTGGTAGTTTGATAGGGATTGCATTGAATCTGTAGATTGCTTTGGGTAGCAGAGTCATTTTCACAATGTTTATTCTTCCAATCCAAGAACATGGTATATCTCTCCATCTATTTGTATCATCTTTAATTTCTTTCATCAGTGTCCTATAATTTTCTGCATACAGGTCTTTTGTCTCCTTAGGTAGGTTTATTCCTAGGTATTTTATTCTTTTTGTTGCAATGGTAAACGGGAGTATTTTCTTAATTTCACTTTCAGATTTTTCATCATTAGTATACAGGAATGCAAGAGATTTCTGTGCATTAATTTTGTATCCTGCTACTTTACCAAATTCATTGATTAGCTCTAGTAGTTTTCTGGTAGCATCTTTTGGATTCTCTATGTATAGTATCATGTCATCTGCAAACAGTGACAGCTTTACTTCTTCTTTTCCGATTTGGATTCCTTTTATTTCTTTTTCGTCTCTGATTGCTGTGGCTAACACTTCCAAAACTATGTTAAATAATAGTGGTGAGAGTGGGCAACCTTGTCTTGTTCCTGATCTTAGTGGAAATGGTTTCAGTTTTTCACCATTGAGGACAATGTTGGCTGTGGGTTTGTCATATACGGCCTTTATTATGTTGAGGAAAGTTCCCTCTATGCCTACTTCCTGCAGGACTTTTATCATAAATGGGTGTTGAATTTTGTCGAAAGCTTTCTCTGCATCTATTGAGATGATCATATGGTTTTTCTCCTTCAATTTGTTAATATGATGTATCACGTTGATTGATTTGCGTATATTGAAGAATCCTTGCATTCCTGGAATAAACCCCACTTGATCATGGTGTATGATCCTTTTAATGTGCTGTTGGATTCTGTTTGCTAGTATTTTGTTGAGGATTTTTGCATCTATGTTCATCAGTGATATTGGCCTGTAGTTTTCTTTCTTTGTGACATCTTTGCCTGGTTTTGGTATCAGGGTGATGGTGGCCTCGTAGAATGAGTTGGGGAGTGTTCCTCCCTCTGCAATATTTTGGAAGAGTTTGAGAAGGATAGGTGTTAGCTCTTCTCTAAATGTTTGATAGAATTCGCCTGTGAAGCCATCTGGTCCTGGGCTTTTGTGTGTTGGAAGATTTTTAATCACAGTTTCAATTTCAGTGCTTGTGATTGGTCTGTTCATATTTTCTATTTCTTCCTGGTTCAGTCTCGGCAGGTTGTGCATTCCTAAGAATCTGTCCATTTCTTCCAGGTTGTCCATTTTATTAGCATAGAGTTGCTTGTAGTAATCTCTTATGATCGTTTGTATTTCTGCAGTGTCAGTGGTTACTTCTCCTTTTTCATTTCTAATTCTATTAATTTGAGTCTTCTCCTTTTTTCTCTTGATGAGTCTGGCTAATGGTTTATCAATTTTGTTTATCTTCTCAAAGAACCAGCTTTTAGTTTCATTGATTTTTGCTATTGTTTCCTTCATTTCTTTTTCATTTATTTCTGATCTGATCTTTATGATTTCTTTCCTTCTGCTAGCTTTGGGGTTTTTTTGTTCTTCTTTCTCTAATTGCTTTAGGTGCAAGGTTAGGTTGTTTATTCGAGATGTTTCCTGTTTCTTGATGTAGGCTTGTATTGCTATAAACTTCCCTCTTAGAACTGCTTTTGCTGCATCCCATAGGTTTTGGATCGTCGTGTCTCCATTGTCATTTGTTTCTAGGTATTTTTTGATTTCCCCTTTGATTTCTTCAGTGATCACTTCGTTATTAAGTAGTGTATTGTGTAGCCTCCATGTGTTTGTATTTTTTACAGATCTTTTCCTGTAATTGATATCTAGTCTCATAGCGTTGTGGTCGGAAAAGATACTTGATACGATTTCAATTTTTTAAAATTTACCAAGGCTTGATTTGTGACCCAAGATGTGATCTATCCTGGAGAATGTTCCATGAGCACTTGAGAAAAATGTGTATTCTGTTGTTTTTGGGTGGAATGTCCTATAAATATCAATTAAGTCCATCTTGTTTAATGTATCATTTAAAGCTTGTGTTTCCTTATTTATTTTCATTTTGGATGATCTGTCCATTGGTGAAAGTGGGGTGTTAAAGTCCCCTACTATGATTGTGTTACTGTCGATTTCCCCTTTTATGGCTGTTAGTATTTGCCTTATGTATTGAGGTGCTCCTATGTTGGGTGCATAAATATTTACAATTGTTATACCTTCCTCTTGGATCGATCCCTTGATCATTATATAGTGTCCATCTTTGTCTCTTGTAATTGTCTTTATTTTAAAGTCTATTTTGTCTGATATGAGAATTGCTACTCCAGCTTTCTTTTGATTTCCATTTGCATGGAATATCTTTTTCCATCCCCTCAC
Organism: Eubalaena glacialis; assembly: GCF_028564815.1. Classification (NCBI taxonomy): domain Eukaryota; kingdom Metazoa; phylum Chordata; class Mammalia; order Artiodactyla; family Balaenidae; genus Eubalaena; species Eubalaena glacialis. Next base: position 6,860,583 of record NC_083719.1, on the reverse strand, counting down.
TTTCAGTCTGTATGTGTCTCTAGGTCTGAAGTGGGTCTCTTGTAGACAGCATATATATGGGTCTTGTTTTTGTATCCATTCAGCCAGTCTGTGTCTTTTGGTGGGAGCATTTAATCCATTTACATTTAAGGTAATTATCGATATGTATGTTCCTATTCCCATTTTCTTAAATGTTTTGGGTTTGTTATTGTAGGTGTTTTCCTTCTCTTGTGTTTCTTGCCTAGAGAAGTTCCTTTAGCATTTGTTGTAAAGCTGGTTTGGTGGTGCTGAACTCTCTCAGCTTTTGCTTGTCTGTAAAGGTTTTAATTTCTCCATCAAATCTGAATGAGATCCTTGCTGGGTAGAGTAATCTTGGTTGTAGGTTTTTCTCCTTCATCACTTTAAGTATATCCTGCCACTCCCTTCTGGCTTGCAGCGTTTCTGCTGAAAGATCAGCTGTTAACCTTATGGGGATGCCCTTGTGTGTTATCTGTTGTTTTTCCCTTGCTGCTTTTAATATGTTTTCTTTATATTTAATTTTTGATAGTTTGATTAATATGTGTCTTGGTGTGTTTCTCCTTGGATTTATCCTGTATGGGACTCTCTGTGCTTCCAGGACTTGATTAACTATTTCCTTTCCCATATTAGGGAAGTTTTCAACTATAATCTCTTCAAATATTTTCTCAGTCCCTTTCTTTTTCTCTTCTTCTTCTGGGACCCCTATAATTCGAATGTTGGTGCGTTTAATGTTGTCCCAGAGGTCTCTGAGACTGTCCTCAGTTCTTTTCATTCTTTTTTCTTTATTCTGGTCTGCAGTAGTTATTTCCACCATTTTATCTTCCAGGTCACTTATCCGTTCTTCTGCCTCAGTTATTCTGCTATTGATCCCATCTAGAGTATTTTTAATTTCATTTATTGTGCTTGTCATCGTTTCTTGGTTCCTCTTTAGTTCTTCTACGTCCTTGTTAAATGTTTCTTGCATTTTGTCTATTCTATTTCCAAGACTTTGGATCATCCTTACTATCATTATTCTGAATTCTTTTTCAGGTAGACTACCTATTTCCTCTTCATTTGTTAGGTCTGGTGTGTTTTGACCCTGCTCCTTCATCTGCTGTGTGTTTTTCTGTCTTCTCATTTTGCTTATCTTACTGTATTTGGGGTCTCCTTTTCACAGGCTGCAGGTTCGTAGTTCCCGTTGTTTTTGGTATCTGTCCCCAGTGGCTAAGGTTGGTTCAGTGGGTTGTGTAGGTTTCCTGGTGGAGGGAACTAGTGCCTGTGTTCTGGTGGATGAGGCTGGATGTTGTCTTTCTGGTGGGTTCGTCCACGTCTGGTGGTGTGTTTTGGGGTGTCTGTGGCCTTATTATGATTTTAGGCAGCCTCTCTGTTAATGGATGGGGCTGTGTTCCTCTCTTGCTAGTTGTTTGGCATAGGGTGTCCAGCACTGTAGCTTGCTGGTCGTTGAGTGAAGCTGGGTCTTGATGTTGAGATGGAGATCTGTGAGAGATTTTCGCCGTTTGGTATTACGTGGAGCTGGGAGGTCTCTTGTGGACCAGTGTCCTGAAGTTGGCTCTCCCACCTCAGAGGCACAGCCCTGATGCCTGGCTGGAGCACCAAGAGCCTTTCATCCACACGGCTCAGAATAAAAGGGAGAAAAAATGGAAAGAAAGAAAAAAAGAGGATAAAATAAAATAAAATAAAGCAATTATAATAAAAAATAAGAAAAAAAAATTATTAAGAGTAAATTTATTAAGAAAAAAAAATTTTTTTTAATTTTTAAAAATAGATGTATTAATTTTTTATACTAAAAATAAGAAAAAAATTATTTAGAAAAAATTTATTAAGAAAAAAAAATTTTTAATTTTTTAAAATAAAAAATATGAAAAAACTTATTAAAAATTTTTTTAAAAATAGAAAATAAGGAAAAAATTATTAAGAAAACATTTATTAGGGGAAAAAAAAAATTTTTAAGCCAAAAAAAAAAAAAAAAAAAAAAAAACGGACGGACCTAACCCTAGGACTAACGGTGAGAGCAAAGCTATACAGACAAAATCTCACCCAGAAGCATACACATCTACACTCACAAAAAAAAGGAAAAGGGGAAAAGTTAATATATCCTGCTCCCAAAGTCCATCTCCTAAATTTGGGATGATTCGTTGTCTATTCAGGTATTCAACAGATGCAGGCACATCAAGTTGTTTGTGGAGCTTTAATCCGCTGCTTCTGAGGCTGCTGGGAGAGATTTCCCTTTCTCTTCTTTGTTCGTACAGCTCCCGGGGTTCAGCTTTGGATTTGGACCCGCCTCTGCATGTAGGTCCCCTGAGGGCGTCTGTTCCCCGCCCAGACAGAACGGGGTTAAAGGAGCAGCTGATTCGGGGGCTCTGGCTCAGTCAGGCTGGGGGGAGGGAGGGGTACGGAGGAGGCGGGGCGGTACGGAGGAGGCGGGGCGGTACGGAGGAGGCGGGGCGAGCCTGCAGCGGCAGAAGCCGGCGTGACGTTGCAGCAGCCTGAGGCGCGCCGTGCGCTCTCCCGGGGAAGTTGTCCCCGGATTACGGGAGCCTGGCCGTGGCGGGCTGCACAGGCTCCCGGGAGGGGCGGTGTGGAGAATGACCTGTGCTCGCCCACAGGCTGTTTGGTGGTGGCAGCAGCAGCCTTAGCGTCTCATGCCCGTCTCTGGGGTCCGCGCTGATAGCCGCGGCTCGCGCCCGTCTCTGGAGTTCGTTTAAGTGGCGCTCTGAATCCCCTCTCCTTGCACGCCGCGAAACAAAGAGGCAAGAAAAAGTCTCCTGCCTCTTCGGCAGCTGCAGACTTTTTCTCGTGCACCCTCCCGGCTAGTTGTGGTGCGCTAGACCCTTCAGGCTGTGTTCACGCAGCCAACCCCAGTCCTCTCCCTGGGATCCGACCGAAGCCCGCGCCTCAGCTCCCAGCCCCCGCCCGCCCCGGCGGGTGAGCAGACAAGCCTCTCGGGCTGGTGAGTGCTGCTCGGCGCCGAGCCTCTGTGCGGGAATCTCTCCGTTTTTCCCTCTGCGTCCCTGTTGCTGTGGGATCCGCGCTGATAGCCGCGGCTCGCGCCCGTCTCTGGAGCTCGTTTAGGCGGCGCTCTGAATCCCCTCTCCTTGCGCGCCGCGAAACAAAGAGGCAAGAAAAATTCTCTTGCCTCTTTGGCAGCTGCAGTCTTTTTCCCGGACTCCCTCCCGGCTAGCACCGAAGCCCGAGCCCCAGCTCCCAGGCCCCGCCCGCCCCGGCGGCTGAGCAGACAAGCCTCTCGGGCTGGTGAGTGCTGGTCGGCACCGCTCCTCTGTGCGGGAATCTCCGCTTTGCCCTCCGCACCCCTGTGGCTGCGCTCTCCTCCGTGGCTCCGAAGCTTCCCCCCTCTGCTACCCGCAGTCTCTGCCCACGAAGGGGCTTCCTAGTGTGTGGAAACCTTTCCTCCTTCACAGCTCCCTCCCACTGGTGCAGGTCCCGTCCCTATTCTTTTGTCTCTGTTATTTCTTTTTTCTTTTGCCCTACCCAAGTACGTGGGGATTTTCTTGCCTTTTGGGAGGTCTGACGTCTTCTGCCAGCGTTCAGTGGGTGTTCTGTAGGAGCAGTTCCACGTGTAGATGTATTTCTCATGTATCTGTGGGGAGGAAGGTGATCTCCGCGTCTTACTCTTCCGCCATCTTGCCCCTCCCCTCCTCACTCTCATACTTTTAATAAGTCATCTCACAGCCCCTCCTTAAAACTACCAACCTCCTGGCTTCAGATTGAAACATCTTCCCCATTATGTCATAGTTTCTACATGGATATCCTACAGGAGGCCGACACTGGACATGTCTGAAACTATGCTCATATCCCCTTTCGGGCATCCTTCACCCCCAACCCCTGTCCTACACCCATATAATGACCCCTTCCATTCTTCATGACCCACACGTGGTGACCCCTTCTCTGCACTGCCCATCTAAGTATATGGCGCCATCCAGTCACCAGCCTAGGGACCTGCCCATCATGGCAGTCGCCTCCACTTCCTTCACATCCCAAATCAGATCAGTCTCTAATTCCTGATGATTATACCGCCTATATGTTGCCCAAAGCTCCCTCTTCCTCCCTATTTTCACCATCACAGCCTTGCTTCTGTCCCTTACCATATCTTGTATTTACAATAGTAGCTCTTTTACTGGTCTCACTACCTTCTTTTGTGGCCTTGTTATCCATCTCTATTGACTCTTTGACAGTGTACGTAAAATCCTGCTTTTTAAAAAAATTATGAATATTAACATAGCACAACCCTCTTCTCTCTCCATTCTGCTTCTTTAAACCCTCGTTTCCAGTTATAGCAAAGCTGGAAGCTTCCCCAGGAGTCCAGACTTTCTCCTTCTGTGGCCTTGGCACACACTGTGGTTCTGCTTTTCACCTTAATCCCTATGTTCTCCTTTTCTAATGCATCTGATATCACTTCCTAAAGGAAACCTCTTCTAAACCTGCCAGAGCCTCTCTGTGTATTATAGTTGCTAGTTTATGTATGTGGTCACGCAGGGATGCTGCCACCCTGCAGCATATACCCAGTGATATATACACAGTATGTAGCTAAATTCTCAGCACAGACTAGACACTCAATAGATGTCAAATGAATGAATGAATTATTGGAATGTTCACCAATAATATATCATCATATTGACATGGGTCCATTGTGTCAACAATCTCCAAATATGTTTGCAAACACATTTTTACTTGTGGCCATTTGTGCAAGAAAACAACGGAAACAAAAAAAAGGCTATATGTGCAACATCAGTAAAAGGGGAGGTTGGCCAGAGAGTCCGTAAACAGACTTTTGCTGCTAACAGGCAAAACTGATTGACTACATGAACTCCAAAATTTTAGTGTGTGTGTGTGTGTGTGTGTGTGTGTATGTGTTGGTTAATCTGCAAATGATATACATAATACTCCCACAGAAATGGCCATTTTTTTATCTGATATTTTATTGATGTCCTGGGCCAGAGATTCTTACATAATTTGTTTTAAAAGTGGCTGCAGGATGAGCTTAATCAAGATTTTCTTTAACTTGATATATTTGGAGACATACACCTTTTGGGATTTTTGATGTTCTGATCTACTGCACCAAGAATAGAGCATGTGGGGCGTGGTGTGGTGAGGTGGTGTGGTGACAGTGAGAGGTCTGTTTCCCTTCCGTCTATATGTAGCACAAGACTGGAGTCAAAGTCATGCTGATGTTTCATAATTTGTTTTCCATTTTAACCCTGGTAAACTCCCCTGTTTCCTTTCACAAAGTATTTCTTATGACATGACTTCTTCTAGTTGACAGGTTGCTTTTTATTATTCCCAAGTATAATTTATCAGCTTACTTTTCTTCATTCTAGTTTATTTTTATAGCTCTGATACTCAGATTTTAGAACAACTAGTCTTAAATAGTTACTCCTCCTGAGAAAACAAGTATGAAAACAGTGTAAAATATTATAAAGATAAACCTTTATGTCCCACCTACACATCATCAGAATTGGCTAATGGCAGTTTCATTTCTCGGGAGATATCTCCTAAAGACACATAAGGGCTCATATTTTAATAGTTTTCATGTTTTTCCCCTTTTTACTATCTCTTTATAGAATTTGGAGACATTTATTTCTCATCATGTTCTCTCCAGGGTTATTGCAAATTTTGACAGTATAATTAAAGCTATTTTGAGCCTTCTATTTTTTAATGTAATTATTTATTTCACAGACTTTAGCATTCTTAGAACTAAATTTTGTCACTATTTTCTCAACCTTTTATTAATCCATATAAAGAATTTAAAGCTACTGACTCATTATACTGTTTTTTCACTCAGAGTTGTGTTAAGGTTATCCTAACAAACAGCTGACAAAGACATTACATTTCTTCACGATCAAGGTAGGGGACAAAGGACAAGAGTCAGTCTTCATAACAGTAAGAAGAGAAAGTGAAACGTTCAGTATTGGGATGGCACCACAGGAAGTCCAAGTATTTCTATCATGCTTATTTCAATTAATCCAAGTGGAAATATGTGCAAAGAAGAATTTTTCACACTACCTCCTATATCTTGAAATGAAATGCATGCATTTTATTTTAAAATATGAGAACTTTAATGGCTTTTGTCCCACCAAATTCTGTATTTGTCTCTCCTTACTCTTAAAGGGTATTGGCTCATTTATTGGTTTATATTAACTCGAGGTGATGCATTCACATACATACATACATACACACGCAGACGTACACATACAGTGAAATTTCGTCCACACTTCTTCATCGACATTCTACCTACATTCCTTTTTATAGTTCATGGTATTCTATCACATGTTAAGTTTCCTTAACTAATTCTTTGTTGATAAACTCTTAGGGTCTTTCAACTATTTTGCCATTGAAAACAATGCTGCAGGGGTAACATTGCACATATGTCTTTTCTCATGTGTGTAAGAATCTCTGCAAAATGTTCTCAGAACTGAAGTAATGTGATCAAAAGCTATATGCATTTGTAATTTTTATATATACTTCCAAATACCCTCCATAGAAGTAGAATATAGATAGATAGATGATAGATACAGATAGAGAGATATAGCGAGATATATACATCCTATATCTCCATTTGATCTTCCATGCCAAGAGTTTCCATCATTCCTCCCTTCCAGGGGCCACCTCCAGACTCTATGGTCTTCAAAGAAAAGTCAGTGAGAGGAGAAGAGAGTGAGGTCCCATGTGCAAAACAGAGTTACGAAGTTTGATATATTTTTCATTGCATAGCAGTGCTCCTGACTACATTTAACTTGATGTGTTGAGTTTGGTTTGTACAAGTTGCATGCACTAAAGTAATACGGAGCATTTTCCATGGCATTTATATTTCAATTAAGCATTTTATTTTAAAACAGTTTTAGATTTACAGAAAAATTTCAATGTCACAAAAATTGCACAGATGGTACAGAGAGCTCCCATATATTCTACATCCAGTTCCCCTATTATTAACATCTTAAATTAATATGTACATTTGTTAAAATTTAAATTTGTTAAAATTCTATGAACCAATACTCTTACATTATTGTTAACTCAAGGCCATACATTCTAAAGATTTCCTTAATTTTTACCTTTCGTCCTTTTTTCTGTTCCAGGGTCTCCATCCAAGATACCACATTCCTCTCCACCTTGGTATTTCTTCTTAAAGTAATATGTCAACCCCTGGGTTCCTAACCCTGAAATATTATTGTTCACGGAGAACCTACTTCTCTAATGGAAGATCCTATGGTCTGAATGTTTGTGTCAGCCCCAAATTCATATGTTGAAAACTTAATGCTCAAGGTGATAGTATTAGGAGGTGGGGGCTTTCAAGAGGTGATTAGGTCATGAAGGTGGAGCTCTCTTGAATGGGATCAGTGTCCTTATAAAAGAGGTCTCAGAGAGCTAGCTACCCCCTCTATAATGTGAGGATACAATAAGAAATGGGGCCCTCGCCCAACCATGCTGGTACCCTGATCTTAGACCTCCAGCACACAGAACTGTGAGAAATGCATTTATGTTGTTTATAAGCTACCCAGTCTGTGGTATTTTATTATTAACAATCTAAACAGACTAAGACAGAGGATTATTTTTCCCTCACACCCATTATACCTGAGGGTCAGGATAAGGGATTAGGTCCTCCTTGCTTCCCTGTGATGCCTCCAGATCAGCACTTCATCTCCAACTCTGAAAACGCTTGCTCGCATGAGACTAGCACTATCAAAATCTACCCTACTTCCTCTTCATTGCTGCCAGGACGTCCTCCTGGTCACTTCTTTCTTTCACTGAAAATTTTAACCTCTGGATCACTGGTTTCATCCACACTTCTTCATCGACATTCTACCTACATTCCTGCCAATTATTGGATTCCAACACCCACACAGATGTACCATCCATGATCATTGCGGATGTACCATCCACATCTTGGCCTTGAAGCGCTATGCATCCTCCTATTCAGTGACCTTCCCTTCTGTGGCCACTTTCTCCTAGGGTCCTACCTCAGAAACATGCCACCTCTCAGATATCAAATTCTGACATTCCACTCGCCAACCACAAGTTTCTATCCACCAAGACATTTGGTCAAGACACTTGCAAAAATTCTGATTCACAAGTAATTTTTAGCTCATTGATTTTTTTTCATTTCCTCACAATCCCTTTGACCCTCCTTTTCTTTGTGGTACAGTTTAGAGTCATTATTAAAATTCTTCATTTTCAATCAATTTACAAGAGGGACTCTCTTTTCCTGCTCGGTACTTGGATGGCAACCCTCCAGGCTGAATGCACTTTTCCATCTGCTGTCTCTAGCCTTCACTGAAGCAGCTGGACATTGCTAGGAAAAAAATCACATGTCCTGTCAGTTAGGCATTCCTTTGATATCTTTTTCTCAAATTTCACATGGGCATGATTATCCTATAAATCTTTTTTCATCTATTCTCCTTGGTTTTCTCTTCTCCCAGATGGTAATCTCATAAATTTCCCTTCCTCATACCCTTAGTGGATAACCTTGCCTCATAATTCATAGAATGAATAGAAGGCACCAGATAGGAAACCTCTTATTGCTTCCTCCCAATCCATAAATCTGCTCACATCTGGATTCCTCTTCTCCTTTCCTCCTGTTATAACTGATTCAATGCTTCTTTTTCATCACACCCAGTCCTTCTAAAGGTGCTGTAGGTCCCATCTCTTCTTGACATTACAGGGCTCCCTCTGCTGTCCTCTCATTCCTGTAACATCAATCTCCACATTTTCCTTGATTATGCCTGACAGCCTACAGAGATCAAGATCACCAGCTGTCTTCGTGATGCTGCACAACGATCAATTTTTGGTTTTAATCTCACTGTGATTGACCTTGCAAACAACATCCTTTTCTCTTGGTCTTTGTGACATCAATTCCTCCTGGTTCTTTTTTGGCGTCTCTACCCTCCAGGTTTCTCTTCATCTACTCTCCCTATGATGGTGAATTTGAAGGACCAAGTCCTGAAATGTCTACTCTTCTCCCTTGAAATTTTATTCCTAGAAGAGAGCCTCCATTTATGAGGTTTTAAATCATATCTATGTGATTCTGACTGAAGTTTTTCCCAATAAATCTTTTGCATGTCGAATTCCATCTTGAAGACTGCTTCTTGGAGATGTGAGGCTATTTATTTGATATCAACAAAGATAAGCCTACTCAAGTCTCAAGAAAATACCACTGGAATCTTAGCAACAGAATGAATTTTAAGTGGAAAGGTGAGCATTCCACTTGGTGGGAGTTGCGGGGGGCAGGCAGGCTGCTATCGCTTGACTGAAATGACGGGGGCAATGTTATTGCTATTACATTCACAAGCTCATGCACGCAGGGACCACAACAGACTTGATGGACCACACAGACTTTAGTGAGCAGGTGTAATCAAGGTAAGAGTGCAATTAGAGGGAAGAAATAATGCTTACATGTTTTAAGGCATTGGTGGGAAGAATATATGTGCCTTTAAAAGTGCAAAGCAGCTGGATTCTGGGTGCAACAGGGAGCACAGGCAGTCAGTGAGGCTCTATGGTTAAAATGTCGATGCCAAACTTGGATAGCCAGTGGCAGTGGGAAATGGAAACAAATATTCTTAATGGGAAAGACATACATCAACTAAGACTTACCAATTCAGGCTGCCACCATAGCAAATTCCTAAACTTTCACAAAGGCAGCAAAATCCCTGGATATCAGACTGAGTGGAATAAGAAATGAGAATTTAATTCCTTTTGACTTGTAACAAGTAAGAGATAAATACTTGACACTTAATCTAAAGAAATTAACTTTCAAGGGGATTTAATTCTTGAACTCTAATGTCTCTGTGAAAATTATCGTAATGGGAGGGCTTAATATTCACAGTTGGAATTGGAATTGATCATGAAACTGTCTTTATACATTTTATTATTGTAGTTTCTTAATGTTGTACTTGGATCTCTTTGCAGAATCACTAATGGACTATTTTGAACAACATGACATTTGGAATGGGAAGTCAAATAAGTGATTTTTGTTTTGGATCAGAATAGCCATGGAAATTATTCTAATTAGTGTACTCTTTTTTTAAAAATTATCTTTTACCTTTTAAAAGCTGCTGAGCATGCCACTGTTTGACTACATAGCACGGGCTTTAGGTGCGCGGGCTTCAGTAGTTGCAGCACGTGGGCTCAGTAGTTGTGGCGCATGTTGTGGGCTTAGTTGTGGGCTTAGTTGCTCCTTGGCATGTGGGATCTTCCCGGACCAGGGCTTGAACCTGTGTCCCCTGCATTGGCAGGCAGATTCTTAACCACTGTGCCACCAGGGAAGCTCCTAATTAGTGTACTCTTCACTCACATTTCAGGGCCTTCTGGGGGACAAATCTGTGCTGTCCCTCAGTGTTTCCAGCGGAATGCCTAAAGGAGTTACTTTAAGAAGCAGAGTTGATATTAAGGAAATGGGCTTATGAAGGTAGAAGTAGGATTGTTTTGGTGGGCTGTTCATCCCCTCACCCAAGATAGAGAACATTTGGTGAGTCACCAAAGGCTTTTATATTAACCTCAATAAGTTGAGAGTAGAGGAGGCTGGAGAAGGTTAAGGGGGGTTATGCATGGGAGGAGTGAACATTTATTATCCACCCTTTGTGTTTGCTTTCATGTGAAGGTAGATTTTGGAGTAAGACTCCTGGCTTCTCTCCTCCACCTTCATCAACTGCTCTCCACGGCGAGTAGAAGTAACCTTTGGGATAAGTGAGTAGAAAACCCAGTCAGACCCGCCTTCCTCCCTTTCTCTGGGAACTGCCCACCTGCAGAGAGCATCTGTTCTCCTCTGCTGCCCCTTACCCAAGTCGCCCTCACGCTCACAGCTGTGTCCACGCCAGGGCAGAAGTTCTCCCTAAGCCAGGCGTCCACTCCCAGCCGTCACATTGTGCTACCATATCTGGGGTCATTCTCCAGCCCCCGCTCCATGCTTCCCACAGCAAGCTGCCTCAGGGAAGTGTGAGCTCACAATTCTCTTCCTTCGTGTGGTAACAGGGCACACTCCCTGCCCTCTCTGGTGGGAAGGGCTGCAGAATCGGCGGTTTAATCATGAAGTCACAGAACTTTGTTTGCTCGGTAGAGGTTCAAACTGTCTAACTCCTAAGCGTGTTGCACATATTATAAAGGACAATTAAACTAAAATGAGCCCCGCATGTATCTGGGCTTTGAGAGCTGATAGAATTACTAAAAGTACTGAGTGAATTATTCAAAGGAGCTTTATGGCTTCATGTAGGAGGGAATTGAAACTAATGTCATTATGTAGGAAAACAGGAGAGTTCTGACAAATATGGCCATGCCTTCTTAATACATTTTATCTAAAGAACAGTGAATTACAGGAGCTCAGAGAGCACCTGACAGGAGAAGTGAAAGGGATTTATGGTGGTGGTTCAAAACAAGACTTCACGTTTTAGGTTGTTTTATTTCCTTAACGTACAAGAAAGGATCAAGTCACATTTTGGGAGAATTACTGTGGAATTTGGTAATAAAAGGGTTTTGTTTCACTGAACTGCTGGAAGCTATTTTGAGATAATTTTTGCTGTAGTAGTATCAGAAGTCACCTGCAATTTGGCTAAGAAGATGAAGGTTCTGGAGCTCTGTCTGACGGCAGGTCATGGTACCGCCTGAAAGCTAGTCACATCTCTGCACAATTGCTTTGGTTTAAGGGGCCGTAAGGATATAGATTAGTGTGGCTAAATTTGCCTCAGAATGCAGAGACACGATCATTTCAATAAACTGTCACCAATTGCCCCCTTGCGCAGGTTCTCTTGGTCATATTAGCAATAGCAATATAATATTCTTACTCTTTTGGCTTTAAAAATCAACCAATATGTAGCGACTACTCCACCTGTTGGTATTCATGGTTATAATTCCAGAGTTGCAAGCATGATACACCACCCATAATGTCACCAATTTGTTTTCTAATCTCCAGAAGGATTGAAATTTAAATAATTCCAAATAAAGCCAGTGTAAAACCTCCCAGCTTCTCTCCCACACTGACCCTCCAGAATCCCACCGGTGATGGGAATCCCTTCTTTAGCAAGCACTACACAGGACCACTCAGGGGTGTTTGGAAAAGCCTTAAACCTCATGTTAATTGAAGCCACCCTGGATCTCATAGGCACCATGTCTCTGGGCACAGAGAGATTGACCCCATGTGGTACCCAAGCTGCATGAAGACATCTGTGCTCCAGGGATGGCTCAGGACCCTTAGGAGTTTAATTCTAGTGACATTTCTAGATCATGAGAGACTTTCTTTAAATGAAGACTGCCTCTCCCATCATTCTTCAGATGATGCATCCTTTCACCAATGCTTTAGCATAAACTAAAATAGGTCTTCTCTTTCTACAAGAGCCACATACTTTGTATGAATGAGGATGGATTTGACATCCCACAGGTTACAGGTTTATGGCTTCTGCTTATAAAAAACATTTTCAAAGGAAGGAAGTTGCTAAGCAGAATTGCAGGTTTCTGATGTGCACTATCACAGGAGGAAAAAAAGAAAAAACTCTGCACAGATTTTATTTCCTTTAATTTAAAAACAACATATAGTTCGAAATAAGAGAATTTCAGAGGATTTTTATTAGGTTTTGCAAATTAACAAAACGAAATAGACCATTTTTAATGTACATCCCATTTAGCGGTGGCCCCTCATGCCAAGGTGTCCCCCACCATCAGGTGCCATACGCTGTGCTCAGCTTGTGCTCAGGTTAAGGGTCAATCATGTCGTAGGTTCAGTCTCATTCGTGTTCATATAGAAATATGCCTAAAGAAGCTTGTATACATCTACTAGTTTCAGATCAACTCTGAATTGTGTAAGGACTGACTAGAAATATTACAAAATGGGTAAAAAGAAAACTGCAAGCCCTTTCCTCAGCAGGTTTCAGTCTATTTTTATGCTATCTATCTGAGCATGGTCAGTTAGCTCAGGAAGTCAGAGTCCAGAGTAAGAAGCCTCTGAAGTTTGGATCCCACCTGGGTCACAATTTCTCAGAGATGCAAATGCTGATGCATGTCCCAGAAGGACCAGGGAGTCCTTCCCAGAAATGCCTCTGCAGAGCTGCTGAGTTGGAGGAAACTAATCCACCACCATCTCCTTAATAAGAAGCCAAGATATAATCTTGTGACTCGATTTGTTAGTAGCATCATATTTTTCTTCTGTTGAAATTTACTTGGCTCTTTCACAATGGAAACATGTCCGTGAGATGGGTGAGCATAGCAACCAACTTTCTCATTCTCTCTAATTCTGGGTTCCAATAAGATTCTGGGAAAAGGCTGTGTTTCACCTGGGATCTCTCAGGGTTTTCTTCTAAGCTAGATATAGGAATTTTGGCTATTTAGGGAGAAGGCTTTTTTTTTGTAAGTGGCACAAAAAGCATGGCCTTATTCTTGTGGAATGGAACAAATACGAGTATGTCAAAGATGTCATCTTCTCTGTGATCTGAAGGTGCCCTCCTGAAAATAAGGAATGTCACAGGGTGAAAAAGTCCATCTAAGGCCCAGACCTCAGTTCCACAACCTTGTCATCTCTGAGTATTGCTGGGACTTCACTTCCCTCCCTCACTCCCGTGGCCAGATTCTGTCCTGCAGGATCTAGTGACCAGGGTGAAAGGGATGCTTCCCCTGCTCCTGAGGGATGGACAGAATCTGAGCACAGCCCCTCTCCTGACAGCTCGCTTGGTCCATTATTACCCACACACTCATGTTTCTCCTGCATTAGGATCTTAGGTTCTTTGGCCCTTTACCTTAAAAATAATAACAATTATTTTATGTTGACTACACTTCAGATTCTGTCCTAATGCTTTTCCTTATTTTATCTAATCTATATCAAAGCTATGTTTTTATCTTCATTTTACAGAGGAGGAGCTCTAAGTCCGAGATTATGCAGCCAGTTAGTGGCAGATTTGAGGCTTGAACCTCCTCGGGTAGGGGGTACATAGATACAGATAGGTAAAATGTCTCCGTAGTTTCCATAACTTGTTATTATGGGTTAATTAAGAATCTATTTGTTTCACAAATAAATACAGCAAACTTAATAGTAGCATTGATTTCTTTTTTTTTTAATTTTTATTTATTTATTTATTTAATTTTGGCTGTGTTGGGTCTTTATTTCTGTGTGAGGGCTTTCTCTAGTTGCGGCAAGCGGGGGCCACTCTTCATCATGGTGCGCGGGCCTCTCACTATCGCGGCCTCTCTTGTTGCGGAGCACAGGCTCCAGACGCGCAGGCTCAGTAGTTGTGGCTCACGGGCCCAGTTGCTCCGCGGCATGTGGGATCTTCCCAGACCAGGGCTCGAACCCGCGTCCCCTGCATTGGCAGGCAGATTCTCAACCACTGCGCCACCAGGGAAGCCCCAGCATTGATTTTTGAAAGTAGTTGTTAGCTTACACCTTTGTTTTGCTGTCAACATTCATAGGACATGCCCTATGGGTTGAATTATAATTCACAGTTAGATTTTTGTGAATGGTGTAGTCACTCAACAAACGTCTTCTCTTTAGGAAAAGAGAAGCAAATCGGTGTCTAAAAGTAGCAAGCAGATGCCGATAATAAAAGACCAAGGCGCCCTGTTGTGAACCCTCAGCGCCTCTCCCTGAGGACGGCGCCCCCTTTAGGCAACATTGGGCATCTCACGTTCGCTGAAACCAGCAGAGGCTCTGCTACCGGCGGGTGTAGACACAGGCCTCCAGCTCTGAGCAAAAACCTGAAGTTTCCTTATTGGTTTGAAACACACTGGGCCCTAACTGGGCAGATAAGAGAGCGGATACCTACGAGGCTGTGTTAAGTTTTCCTAAGTAGCGTGATGCGCGCGCCTTTGGAGAGTCCGACATTACGGGTCTCAGCTTCTTCGGCTTCTTTACCTGCGCCAGGTGTGCCCTTTGCGGACGGCCGGTCTCTCTCCCACTCGGCTGGGCTGCAGGCCCCCGCCTCGCCGACGTGTCCCCCGAGCTGGAGGGTGGAAAGTGAATCTGTGAGGCTCTCAGGTGCAGGAACGACGGTCCTGGGCCCGTTCCTGCATTTCCCGCCGAGAAAGTTGTGCCCGAGGGTCCGAGGCGTCTCTTGATTCCCGCGGGGCCGACCCTCCCCGGGGCCCAGGCGCCCGCGGCCGGGTTCCCTCCACGGAGCCCGGGCCCCTCCGGACACGGTCTGGGAAGGTCAGGAGCTTGGCCAGACCAGCCGATCCTCGGTCCCTCGGGGGCCGTGTCTCTGCTGAGTCGCTTCACTCAAAAAGCACCCACGTCACCCAATTTATTTTCAATGTTACAACCTTACCGACTGCCATTTTGATACAGGATTTTAGCCGAATCACCCTTTACAGGTCATAACTTCGCCAGATAACGTTGACTCATTCTTTTTCTATAAAGTTCAGTTGTCAAATTTCATTGCAGCTTCGAGTTATCAAAGTACACTTTTTTTTTTGATGGCCTTGAAGTTATTTTTTCCTCCTATCTTTTGGAAACTTGCCCTGCATGGAACTGAAAAGTCCCAGGGGAATGACCCTGATCACAGCCAGATCTGCTGTGTGAGGTGGTTGAACAGGGCGGGTCCCAATCCCCGGGCTTCTGGGTTGAATGACACACGAGTGGGATGTGCTACCTGACAGCACAGATCGCCAGCACTTGTAAATCGTCTATTAGAAATTACAAGTGATGCGTTGGTTCCTAGTGGTGTTTGTTACCATAACTACAAAGCGGGAAACCCAACAGTACCAACCGACATAGGTTTATTCAAACCTAATATATCGAAAGACTTTGAATTCAGAAATAATGGCATTTATGAAATCGTTCCCTAAATATTTATTGAACACTTGTGATGTGCAGTTACACATCTTCCGGGTAGAAACAAGACCTCCTCTTCCTTCTCTTGTTTCTGTATTTTTCCATGTCCACAGTTTCAGTGCCTGGGTTAGGGATAGAGTCAGGGCCTTAGTTAGGGACAGTGTCAGGGCCTGAGTTGGGAGTAGTCTCAGGGCCTTAGTTAGGGACAGTGTCAGGGCCTGAGTTAGGAGTAGTGTTCCAGCAGGTTCCCAAACCCAGCAGGGGCCAGCTCAGTCCTGGGGGCCTGACGGGCAGGTACACCCTCTCTCCCTCCTCACATCACATGACTGAGGAGGGACTGAGGAGGGTTCAGGAGGCTGAGCCCAGCTCCTCCCACCAGCTCCATCTGGTCTGCCAATCACATTATCATTTCCTCAGGTCAGGAGTTTGCGCATTACCAGGGTTTGCCTTTACCGGAGTCACTTTGGATTCAGCATTTCCCTGCACTCCCCATCCCCGTGTGCAGAGAATTCTTCATGTTCTCCTTTCCTTCTGTAATTTCTGCTCCTTCCACCACCACCTGACACTCACCTGACACTCATCCTGATACCTGGATCATTGCAAGTGTTCCTTGACTCACCCCGACTTCATTATTACTCCTCTAGCTTCCTTCCCTCCCAGCCTCCTCCTCCCTTTCCCTAATACACATCTATCCAACCTGCTGCAGCCAGTTCAGAATTCCACTAGGATCACCACATGTCCCCCAGGTTCACAAAACGTTAAGGACTCTTTATTTCCTCATGAAAAGCCTAACATTCACCATCAATGAATTAAGACATTTTATAATATTATTTCCACCTTTCTTTCTAACTCTCCCCTCCTGGATTGAAGAGTGGTGTTACGTTTGCCCATGTTTCTGAACCGATGTGGAGTTTTGACTATACTATGTGAATCTGAATGTCAGTCTTTAATGTGTCAGAAATCAGAATTGTCCTTTTTCGTATATTTTCTATGTGAAATTATCACTGTCTAGAGCACATAAAGATAAATAGGGATATTAGAAAGTAGTGATATTTAGGCTGAGAACACAATGATTTCTAGTTTCTGTAGAAATTTTGAAATTTAATTTAAACATTTTATATTGAATGCTTAAGAATATAAACAATTTACAACTTAAATACATCAACAAGTAACTGGTCTCATATTCTATGCAGAGGCAAGATAAGCTCATCAGTATAAAGGAAACATCTTTGTCTTTCAGGAGTTTTTCATCACCTTAGGAACAAGAGTTCAATAGGCTTAAACAGTAAAGTTACTTTTCTCTTGTTTCTGAGCCTACGTGGAATTTTTAAAATTACAGTATGTTTTTTTGAAAATTAATCACTAAAATTAATTATGAGGGCCATAATAGCCCTCATACATTTTTTAATGTTAATGATAACTGTCTAAACCGTTTAGAGATGAGAAACCAGAATTTCACAAGGTAGTGATTCTTTGTCCTCTACTGCTGAGTCTATTTGCTCAGCTATAAGCTGTGGGTTGTAATACTTTTCTCCCAAGGTTGTTGTGATTCATTAAAAACATAACATATACAAAAGCACCTAGTGCTGTGCTGAGTACTGACCAGCCCTTTGTTTCCTCCTTCTACCTTTTTTTCTTTCCTTTTTCTTCTTTTTTCTTTCCTTCCTTCCTCTTCTGTAAAATGGTAGATCCTGAAGTAGAGTATAGTGCACACTGCATGATGTTTTCTAAATGAACACAGCACAGAACAGCAGCATCTGCTTTCTGCTCCGTCGTCCTGCCTCTGCTCTTTTTTCCATCTCACAGCTACTCTGCCTGTGCTTCTCGGCTTCCACATTCCTCTGGTCAAAGCAGGGGAACAGGTTTTGCAGTGTGTCTCTGAGCACAGCAAGATGCACATCTAGGGGCCACCTCCCCGCTCGCCCCCCAGCCTCCTACCAGCCAATCCACTGGGGATGCAGGGGACCAGACCTGCCACCATTTGAGCCAGCAGGACCATGTTTTGAGTAGAAGAAGCTGAGAAATGCTTGAGAGGGGAGGCTTGTGTGGGAAGTTGCTTCCTAAGCTCTGAGAGCTCTGACAGGATGCTAGTTCTTGCCACGAAAATCAAGGGTTTTCCAGGTTCATCATGTGTTAAAAGCAAAAGGCAGTTTGCAAAATAAGTGATGAACATAATGGAACATGGACATTTACCAGTCAGATTTCAACAGAGGTCTTTGCCTAATTGATGAATAAGATGGAAACATGATTTAAGAAGGACAGCCAGTGATGCACTTCTTCCATTTGGATGTACATTTCTTTGTTAGGCGTTTTTCTAGCTAAGGCACCATTAAAACCAAGGATCAAAATAAGCTGAACCAGAACCAAGACTTTAAAAATAAGGAAGCATTTCAATCATACTACTAGTAATAAAAATATCGGTATACTTGTAATCACTTATACAGTAATGATATAATAATGTTTTTGATGAAAGCAATAATTAATTAATATAAAGTACCTTTTTTAAAAAGTCAGGAAGAAAGAGATTGAGAGAGAAAGATAAAGAGAGCTTTAGAAAGAAGAAGGAGGGATTTCCAGTTTCTCTGACATAAGACGATCTCCTTCTTCCCTTGTGTACAAGGGTGGCTGCTCCCTTTACCTGGTGATCCCCCTCCCATCACCTGGACAACCTCTCCTCACCCTTAAGATACATCAAGATAGAACTCAGAGAGCTGTCCCTGACCATGGCAGGCTTAGGTGGGGTCACTCATGTTTCACCACAGCACAATCTGTGTATGACTATCATCACATGGTCCCAGTGACGTGAAAACCTATTTACCAGTCTGTCCCCCGCAGTTGATGGTGGTCACCTCCACCAAGGAAACCTTGTTTTATTTACCTTTGAAATTGCATAGACTCACTCAATCACAGACCCTCATTCAGTGTTTGATCAGTGAATCAGTGAGGATAAAATATAGAAAAAAGACAGAAATAAGGAAATAAAGAAAAGGCATGGTAACAAAATGAGCTTCCAGATTAGGAGTCATTGAGGGTTGATGCCTGAGAACACTCCAGTGGGAATCTTCAAGTCCCTTCTTCTCTGGTAGCAATAATAGCCCCTTCAGTTAGGAAAAAATAGCATGGAAAACACCAGATGGAACAGAAGAACCCAAGCCATTTCTTGGACGAGGGAGTGGCCAATTTCACAGGCTACTCTGGGTTAGAAAACCCTTGCTGGCTCTTTATATGACAAGAATTTTGTGGTCTAAGTGAAGTCTACCTTTATTTGGTTTTAACCAATTCTCTTACAGGTGTTCACACGTGTTTAGTTTAAATGAAGACATTTATAAAATTCTTATTATCTGTGCCCTAAATTGTAGTTAAATAGTCCATTAGGCTATAATAGAATTGGTTGCAGATAACTGACCTCAAATTGACCGGCCCTTGTCACCAACTGAGCAAGACATTTCTGCCCATTCAGGGAGCAATTACTCCTCATCACATCCTCCTGCTCTATTTCATACTGGTTTCCGGGTGTCTGGTGGCCAGGGAGGAGGTGGGGAGGTAACTTGCACTTACAAGTCTTCTCTTGGCTTCTGCCTGCTTCCTGCCTATTTTCAATGTCTCAGCTCTTATTTTGTCTCTTCAGTTTGCCACTCTGGACTCCTCGTCTGTCTCCCATCTCCAACTTCCTCAGCCCGGCTCTTCCTTTCCCATGTCCACTCACAGTTAAGATTCATCTGATAATAGCTAATTCGAGGAAAATGGACACACGAGCTCCCTTTTTGGGATGGGCAACCTGAGACATTAAACATGAGACATTGGAAGTGGCTTTCCTAAGATCACATAACTACTAAGTGACAGACCTGGAACTTTATTTTTATCTCCTGACCCCTGGGTGTAGTCTGCCTCCAGATCAACCAGGGTCTCTCCACCAAGTCCGTGAATGCAAAGCTTCCCAGAATGGAGCCCCCGTTTGAACGTAGAATAGTTGATAGAGAATCACCAACTCTTCAACGTCAAGGAAGCACAATTCACTGCCCTGTAATATCCAGAACCAACTCTATACATAAAATAATATTCAACTTCCGGTATAATATGAAGAACAACTAACAAAGGATTACATGGGAATATTAAACAGCACCAAATACCTTCACAGCAAGTGTCTAACACAGAAAGGATCCCCCTCTGTCTCTTCTCCAGCTTTTTTTCTGTCTTTAAAGTCTATTGAATTGAATGCTTAGTTTGGTTTGCGTCGTATCCCTTAATATGTTGTTTGGCCAAATTCAGTTACTTCCTTGGCAAGTATTTTATTCATTCAGTAACCAATTTGCTATAAAATTTTGACCGGGGCCAGATTTAAGCAGCCAGGTGGTTTGAGCTCTGTGTGTTTGAGGATATGGACCAAGATTGTATTCACTGCAAAGACCAAAGAATCAGGGAATAAAACTTAAAATTTTCCTAATACACAAGGCAAGACTTGTGTGCTCATGCCTTAACATTACATAACATGGCAACATGGCCTTGGCTGCCTTCATCTGGGACCCTTTTACTCTACTGTGTCCCTTTGTATTCCCTTTGAGGAATAATCATAATTATTCTCTCCTTCCCTTCTTGCCCTCTTTACCTCACTTCTTAATATGCTTTACATTAGAAAAGAATCTAACCTAATGGCTGCCCATGGGAAATATCTCTCCAGATATATGCATTTATTGATAGAGCAGGTCAACTGGAAATTAATATATATTTAAATGGAAATAATAAGAATAGAGATTTTTATTTCTATATATCACTGGAATTGTATTCCAGCCAAGCTCATTTATTTTGAGATTGCTTCTACAGCACATTAAAAAAAAGTGAATATTAGATAAAATTGAATCAGCATCTGCTCATATGCTGCTTAATTCTAATCTACTACATACCCATTGCAATTATATAATGGAATTATATGATGTGATTTGGATTGCCTGGATCTATTTTTGTTTGCCCCCAAGAGGCTATCTGACAAATGCTGAGTATAAATTGCCAGAGAGCAAATACACTTCCTTTCTCAGCACAGGACATTTTGTAATTTAAATTCATTATCAGGGAGTGTAAGATCACATTAAATAGATGTAAAAATAATCTTCCTGTTTAGGAGCAGCTGAATTTTCGCTATTAAATTATGTCACATCTCTGCCACGTAAGAGTTTCTTTACCATGGGACATAGATGAACATTAGTATTTCTACCAAAGTGCACCGTTGTATTTATTAGATTGTAATATTAATCCTGTGTTTGTCTAAATAACTTTTAAACCAGTAGTTCAGTACCTATGTTTTCCTCTTGACACTTCGTGGGACGTACCAGTCAAGAAGTCCCTCTTCCCACCCTGTTGTATGGACACCAACACATCAGAGATGACTTTATACTCTGACTTTAAAATAGTTGATTTTCTATGTGACCAGAGTTCCATTTATGACCCAGGCCTTAGATTCTATAATTCTACAGTGGAAAGAGACCTGTGAAATCCATCTACTCCTCTCTTTATCAGCAAGAAAGGGGAAACTAAAGGTAGCCAATGAGTTTCTCCCATGCAGAAATACAGTAGCCTTAAATTTTTAGTATGAACTCTTTCCCTGAACTTCTTCTTTATGGCCATTCTCTCTGTTAAGTAGATAACCAGCTCAGACCTCTTTCCCCTGAGGGCAGCCCACCCTGGGGGAGACCTCTGGAACCTCAGAGAGCTGTGGCCAACGGCCCCAGGGTGGTTCTCGGCAGCAGCTGGGCTTGGGGCTGACCTTCTCCATGATGCTGCGGACTCAGCTCATTTCATAGTGTCCCCGTTGGAAACACTCCCCATGCCTCACCCACCACTGAGTCATCACCAATCCCAGTGACGTTTCCAATAGGAAGCTCAGCGTCTTGCTGAGCCCCATACTGACAAGTGCAGAGTCACATCCGTCTTCAGAAAATCAAGTCTCCTTGAAGGAACTCATTCAAAACTCTCCTAAACTGAACACATGAGAGAGAAAGAGAGAGACAGGCACAACAGGCTCTCATCACCACCTTTCTTCTTTCTGGAAACGTTTACAGAGCAACGCAGTGGTGAGGGGCGGGAGCAAGTCACAAACAAGAAAACAAATAGCAAACAGTGTATTTGCAAATGTGGTAAGTTTTCTGAAGGAAATAGACAAAGAGAAAGAGTGACTGAGGAAGTCCTAATTACATGGATCTTGGCTCTCAGGAGGGGGCATTAAAGCTGGTCTGAAAGGTGAAGTCAGCAATGTGAAAAGTTGAGGGAAAAGTCTTCTAGTTCAGGAACAGAAAATGCAAATGTTGAATATCGTGTCTCACGGCAGCCAGTCCTATCCCAAGGGATTAAAACAATGGCAACACATTTCTAAGAGTCCAACTCGCTCCAAAACATGACCTTCAAAGGTTTAGAAAGGGCTTCCAAGGCCCTGGATACATTCAGTGATAATTCCAGGGTGATTATCAGCACCTGAAATACTTTGATGCCAACAGCAAAAAACCCATGGTTTACTTGATGTTTTAATCAGATAGAAAGCTTTGAACCTTTGAAAATACCAGTGCAGCAAAGTAATAATCAGGAAGTGTAAAAAGAGCCCTGGACTTGGAGTCATAAAGTGCATTCTCAGCTGGGCTCTGGCACTAGGAAACCTGGTGACACTGAGAACACAGAGGAGGGTCCTTGTCCTTCCTAGATCTTGATGGATAAGTGGAGGGATTGCACCTCTGATCACCAAGGTCTGCTCCTGAGCTAACACTGTGCTTCTCAAGCATCCAGAGACTCCGCTATATGAGCTCAGTGACAAGGGCTAACCACCATATGGGCTGGAAGAGCTGGTCCCATGAAGCCAATCCAGACAGGCATGATATGTTTCCACCCCAGGGAATTAAAATCTGTTCCTCCTCTTCCCTGTTCCTAGAAACCCACAACCAGGAAGCCTGGCTGAGCGTGCACACGCGCCACTAGACCACCTGGCTCCCTGGTCGCCATGAACTACTTGCCCTGTTGATACCACTTCCCCACCATGTGGCTCAACTGCAAAATCGTTTGACCTCATATGAAATCTTATAATACCCTTTGCTCTAAACAAATACATTTTGTGCCAACGTGAAGCACTGCACGTTTGTGGTCTTCATGGCTGTTATCATAAGCCGGACTAGTCTTGATATTCAAGGTGATGGCTTATATCTTTGCAAACTATCCTTGTTATAACCCCTCCTCCACTCCCACAACTACTCAGGGAAACTAGTCTCAGTACCTTATAGCTACTTCTCTACATAAAGACTTTTTTTGATGTCAGTAACACTATCCTTAAAAACCAGTTCATCTCTGAGAAGCCACCATTAGAAATACTAATATGCCTTTTAGGCCACCATGCTCAGTATGATTGGGTATACACAACTGACAAAACAGCTCTGTAACAATCAAGTAATGAAGGTGTTTATTCCAATTTATTTTTTATATGTTTGATATATCTGATTTGATATGTTCTGGAACTGCTGACTTCTTAGTACAATATCATTTAAGGAGGCACTTAATATCCATTTGTCCCCAAAGTGGGGAAGGTAAGGTTTTTATTTTTTTCCTTTAGACTTTAGTTTTTTAGAGCAGTTTTAGGTTTGCAGCAAAATCGAAGGGAAAGTACAGGGATTTCGCATACACTCTCTGTCTCCACACATGCATGACCTCCCTCTTTATCGTCCCCCACCAGAGTGGTACCTTTGTTGTAACTGATGAACCTATAGGGACACATCATGATTACCCGAAGTTCATAGTTTACATTATGGTTCACTCTTGGTGTTGTACCGTCTCTGGGTTTGGACAAATGCATAGTGTCTTGTATCTATAATTATTGTGTCACACGGAGTATTTTCACTGCCCTAAGAATCCTTTGTGCTCTGCCTGTTAATCCCTCCCCCTTTCCCAAAACTCTGCCAAACACTGATCTTTTTACTCTCTCCATGATTTTTCCTTTTCCAGAATGTCATATGGGTGGAATCATAAAATATTTAGCCTTTTCAGATTGGTTTTTCCACTAAGTAATATGCATTTAAAATTTCTCCATGTCTTTTCATGACTTAACAGCTCATTTCTACTGTCTGGATGTACCAGAGTTTATTTATCCCTTCATCTACTGAAGGACATATTGTTTGCTTCCAAAGGTTAAATTTTAATAACTTTGTTTTGTCAGCCAAAATTCTCCACAGTAGAATCATAATTTTCCCTTTGTAGATAATTCATGGGTAGATGATTTGAGGGTATAAAAATGCCCTGTTTTTTATCAGGCTTTCATCTACTTAACAATTTTAGCATCCATTGATGATTTTCTAACTCTATCATTCTATTTTTTATTAATTGTCATCATACTATAAGAGAGAGCTTTCCATCCTCCTATTTATGTGTTTGTTTTTATCACGGTAGACTTATGTATTTTTATTTTATACAATGGGTTATTGTATTCATTGTACATTGATAATCACCTTGGAGTTATCACTGAATGTACCCAGGGCCTTGGAGGACCTTTCCAAACTTTCAAAAGTGATGTTTTGGAATGAGTTTGGCTCTTAGGAATGTGTTACCATTGTTTTAATCCCTTGGGATAGGATTGACTGCAATGCAATATGATATTCAATATGCATTGCCTATTATAATAGATGTCTATTTTGATGCTCAAATTTTCACAGATTGGACCCAGGACAGCTCTTCCAGCTGGTTCCTGGCTGCCTTTGATATGTTCCTATGACTCTTTAAAGACTTGTTTATTTTCTGGTACAATAAGATGTTCCAGACTCATCTTGTGCTTTTCCTGGCCCAACTCTGGAATCAGCCATCTTTCCAAGGAGTCCTGGCTCCTTTCAACAGAGATTATTTTTTAGTAACCAATATTTTGATGCTAGGCTGTATGTGTTTTAGATTTTTCACTAAGTTCATAGAAAAGAGCAGAAGCTCACTCTAATCACTCTTTGAAAATATATAGGGTGGTTAAGAAGAGTGAAAATTGAAATTTGGCATATCAGAACAGCTGGATTGTGGTATTGTATCCATATAATACCTCCTTAAGTATTTCTGTGCAAACTGAATGAGCTTGCCTTTTGTCTTTGAAATTGCTTGGTTTTAATGCCAGTGACTTATGCTGCTTCATCATTTGTTCCAAACTTAGAGGGAGTAGGAGGACTGAATAAATTGGGCAAAGTAATATATGTGAACTATAGAAAAATCATATCACATGATGTTTTCCACAGTCCTTCTTTAAAGTTACACATAATCCATTTCACATAATTGCGCTTTATTGTTCTATTCCTATGACTACTTGAAAGAAAATTATTTCTGTAGAAACTGTGCTTTTTATTCTTTGCATAACTTTTCTATGAGATTAAAAATGCACTAAGATGCTTGCCGAATTCGCTGTCCAAAAAAGTAAAAGCCTAAATAGAATCACAGGTATTTTCAAGTAAGGCTTTCAGGCTTTACTTTACACTATTTGAAAATGTAGATAACATATTTCATATTTTCTCCTCTTTAGGTGCAATATCATTATCAGTGCTGAGATTAGTTATTAGTGGTCACAGCATCAAATGGAATTTCTAATAAAAATCCCTTATTTTATAGCAGGCATCTTTAGAATGTTGTCTGGTAGAAATTTCACTCCAACC
Source organism: Eubalaena glacialis (assembly GCF_028564815.1). Lineage (NCBI taxonomy): Eukaryota > Metazoa > Chordata > Mammalia > Artiodactyla > Balaenidae > Eubalaena > Eubalaena glacialis. Next base: position 6,835,185 of record NC_083719.1, on the reverse strand, counting down.
TCTACTAATAATTTTGGTTGTATCTACCACTTAGTGTCTTGTTTGTGCCAAGTTCTTTATAGAGTCTATCTCCTTTACTAAATTATGTTTTACTCTCTGCATTTCAGTGTCTGGGAAAGGCAGCTGGAGCTCCAGTATCTCTCAAGGTCTTAGCTTAGAACCGGACCAGACTCCCATGCTGGCCCTTCCTGACCACAGGCCACAGAGGCTTCATTTTAGAGTATTGTTCAGTATTCATGCTGGGTAAACACTGTCTCCTTGCATTAAACTAGATAATGTGTTTAAAGCACCTACTCTGTGCCTGTATGTGAATTCCAGTTTTGTGTTGCTTCTCTGCCTTAATGTGATAGATGTGTTTCAGAATATGCCATCTACCAGGCTAATTTGCATTTGCCAGTGCTTCCAAAACTCTGGGATTCTCCTTTTTGACACTGTATCAGATAATCATTTTTCAGCCAAAACATATATTTCCTGAGGGAGTTCATTTATTTAAAGGCACATTCTGCAAATTCCTTATTTAGTTCACCACTTGGGAGGGACCTCTATACATTGAGCTTACTAATGTAGATGCATTTCTCTAATAATTGGCATGGGTAGGTGTTGATTATTAGATGAAAAGTGCAAATCCGAGTAAAAATCCTATCTGAAATAATGTGAGTGTAACTGCATAGAAAAAGTATTATCTCTAGGAGATGGAATTGGGGTAATTCTTACTTTTCTATTTATGACACTCTGAAATGAAGAAAGTATGCCAAATCTACCATATGAGGAACTTAACCATCAGAAGTTCTAAATGTAAAATACACTGAGGTGTAGCCCTGGAAAAGAAGAATCCATGAGCAATTTCCCTCGTAGAGAACAGAGGTAAACACACAAATCTAAACAAATGCTGTTAGTAAAAAAATAAGGATACAAACCATCTATAAATTGGATATTAAATCAGCCTTGTACAGATCAATTTTTTTTTTAAGGAACCACTTGTGTAAAAACTATTAACTAGATGAATTATATTAATGAGTTTTTCCAATTGTGAAATATCTCTGCATCATAAACATATTATTCTCATTCATTTTATTATCCTCTCAAATTAGATCTGCCAGGATTTTATTTATGAATTGGGAATCTACATTCACAAGTGATATTGATAACCCCTCCATGAATCAGCCACAAATAGTGAAAAAATGATGACATTTTGTCAAAAAGTCTTGGAACCCTCTCCCAGGTTCCTCCCTGCCTCGTCCTCCCCTGAGAGGCAGTAGGTATCATTGACCTGGTGTGTAGTGTCCCTGGGAAAGGAAGAAAGAGATGCAGCCTGCAGAGCAAGGTGACAGTGATGGGTCCTGAGCAATGTCCACACCCCGGCAGAGGAGTGGGCTCCAAGGTGGCCACTTTGTCCACTGGAATCCCCTCCTTTGTCTGTTGTTCTCTGAGGACAGAAAAAAAAAGCATCCCTTGAAAATTAACTTATACTTCTTCTACTCTGAGGAGGTGGTTTTGGGAATAGATGAGCTAGAACTTTCTATTTTAGGCTTAAGAGAATTTACTCACTTTTTCTTTAAGTATGGCCTGGTTTTTGTTTGTTTGTTTGTTTGGCTGGTTGGTTGGCTTGGTTTGGTTTGTTCTGTTTTTGGTTAGCTTAACCCTGATGCTTCAAAATTGCTGAGAAATAGATCTTTATATTTTATGATAACATTATATTCTGAATTCGAAAGCCATACCCATCTCAAATTTTCAGATGTTCCAACTTATTCTTTCATTTTCTGAGTCAACAAAATGAAACAGATACTATAATGATCAGCATTATAAACGCATCTCATGGGCATCCTCTTGTATCTGGAAATGGCACAATGCTGATTTGTTGTATAACTGTCCCACTTTTGTTTTGGGAAATGTTATGATACTTTACATATGTCACTCCTAATAAACTAAGACAGGAGTGGCAAGCTTCTCTCTACCTGAACGCACAAATAGAAAGAGAGTTTGATGAACAGCTGGAATGTGGATGACATATGCTGTTTTCTTTGCACTTCGATGAACAAAAATCATAATTTAAGAAAAGTGTACAAATCCAGAAATTGGCCATTACATTTCCTGTGAACCACGAAGGTGTTTGGTACATTGCTGGATGCAAAGACAATACAACAAAAGTATGAAACACATGCTTTATCTTCAAGGACCACCATCACACAGAGATTTGTGGATCATACAACCAGCTCTGTATGAGGTACTGGGTTATTTCTAGGGATGCAAAAGTTAAGTAAATGTGGCTGCTTTTCTGGAGAAACATGTACACTATTTGGATGTTTTGGCAGAGCTAGACTTGATAGTAGATAGAGCCTCTAAAAGGCAAGGTCTTACTCGCCTGCCAGAATGGTGTGCTTCAAAATAATGTTTGAATTGTAAATCTCTTCTGAGGGCCAAAGAGTATTTCATAAAGATGTACGTTTATAATGATAAAAGCTAGTAGAAGATTGTTATGCAAATTTAAATTTTCAGCTCTTATATTCATGCAAGAACCATTTCTATAGGCTAACATATTAAGGATGGAAATCCTAATTCATTGTTTCTGTATATGTTACTTTGAAATCTCCTGTAGTCCCCAAAGACAGAAATCTTCTGTGTGCTTTACTGCTGTCTGTCTGGTCTGAAGTCTGTATTTCTTGAAGTCAGTTCTTCTCCCCCCCTCCTCTTCCTTCTCCTTCTTCTCTTTCCCCTTTTTCTTCTCCTCCCCCTCCCCCTCCCCCCCTCCCCCTCCCCCTCCCCCTCCTCCTCCCCCTCCCCCTCCTCCTCCCCCTCCCCCTCCTCCTCCCCCTCCCCCTCCCCCTCCTCCTCCTCCTTCTTCTTTTTCTTCTTCTCCTTTTGATGAGAATGCTTAAGATCTAGTCTCAGCAACTTTAAAGTACATGCATAATATTGATATTGTGTTCTTAACCAAGGCACAGTGCTGTACTTTAGATCCTCAGAACTTATTCTTATAACTGAAAATGTGTAAGCTTTGACCTACATCACTTCATTTTTCCCTCCTCCCATCCCCTGGTATCCACCATTCTATTATTCTTTTCTCTGTTTCTTTAATCAGCTTTTTTAAAGATTTCATATATAAATGATACCATATAATATTTTTCTTTCTCTGTCTGGCTTATTTCACTTAGCATAATGCCATTCAGGTTCATCAATGTCATCACAAACAGCAGGATTTCCTCCTTTTTCTGTCTTGAATAATATTCCATTGTGTGTATTTTCTTTATGCTTTCATCCACTGAAGGACATTTAAGTTGTTTCCATGCCTCGGGTACTGTGAATAATGCTGCAATGAACATGGGAGTATAGATATTTCTTCAAGATACTGATTTCGATTATTTTGGATATGTACCCAGATGTGGAATTGCTGGATCATATGGTAGTTCTATTTTTAATTATTTGAGAAAACTTCATACTGTTCTCCATAGTGGCTACACCAATTTACATTCCCATCAACAGGTTATAAGGATTCCCTTTTCTCCACACCCTCTCCAAAATATTTTATCTCTTTTCGCTTTGATAATAGATTGATGGTGAGTCTTATACAAGAACTTTGTGGAATTACATCTCTTTCTTTCAAATAAATGAGTATTTGATCTTAGAAAATCTTCAGTTGCCACTGGTAAATCTGAGACATCTGCATTTTCAATTATGTTAAAAGCAAACGTACCGCCTACCCTCCAAGGCTTTTATTAATTCCAAGTGTCAGTATGTTTAATTGGAAAGAGATTTTAAAGATAAATCAAATAGTGTAAGAATTACGAGATTCTGACACCTTTAGGGATTGTTTTAAAATTATTGCATCGATTCTTTTTTTTATTTATTTTTTTCCGCTGGGGGTTGGGACTGGTAGACCACCAATGAATCTGTCATTCTCTCATATACTCTCATTATTTATTATTATCATCTGCCCTGGGAGCTTGTAGATTAATAAAAAATTTCCTTAAGGTATGTTACAAGTAAAGGGAAATTAGCCAGCTTTCCCACCTCATTTTATGCTAATATATTAAATTATGAGCGCTGAAGAAATTAGCAAGGGCATGAAATCAACTACCGTGTCTTCCTTTGAGCAAATTAAAATGTAATAAGTACAGATATTCTGTAACCATCAGGTATTAAACTCCTTTCCTCTTTTTCTTTTTTTTTCCTTTTAACATAACCAAGGCTGTAAATATACCATATATACATACATATAGGCATACATATATGTGTGTACACACGTATATATATAAAACATATACATATGTGTGTGTGTAAACTGAGAGTATCATTCCTTCCTAAATAATCCTATATTTATTTGGTGTGACACAAGATAAAAAGTATAATGAAATCTGGAAGGTGATGTACAGTTTCCTAAAGACTAAGAGGAGAAAAGTTATAAGATTTCTATGACCAAAAAATAATATTTTCATGCCTCTAATTAAAGGCACACTTTAAAAAGTGAATAGTAATTAACAATAAATAAATAATATCAAATTTGTGGTGCCAGTACTCTTAATAACCAATCAAGTTTTACACAAAATCCTAATGAGTTTATAGACAGCTGATCAATCCAAACTTCTGACATGGGAGTTAGGGCAGGTGTCAAGCCAAGCTGCACTTGCCAGTCAGGGTGATAACCCCACCCCCATGCTTCCATTGCAAAGCACCATCTGCCCCAAGCACATGGACTGTCAAATTCTGGCTTGTGCCCTGTGGCATTTGGTGACGGTGGCACTCAGAGCCAGTGACATGCAAGGAGGCATTTAAATTCTCACTTCTTTAAACCCTGACTAGGTCACAGTAGCAATTTGTCAACAGATGCCTTTGGAATATGCAGATCTCAACATATTTTGTTTGCCTGGTGCCAACTCTGAACATGACTTTAGTTTTTATGCCAGTAACAGTTTAAAATGTCTTTAAAGAGCACCTGTGATTATGTTCTCTCTCAACCCAGTCACAAAAATATTGTAATTCATGCATTTCCATGTGACACAAAAAGACATAAAGACTTAGTGGTATTAGACATTTATTAAAGTTCTGGTTGGGAAAGGAATGACATTGGTGCCATCTGACGATCACCTGAAGACACATTATTACATCATTATAACATACGGTGTTGCAGGGATTTTTGAAACGTTGTCTTGACCCAGTTTTGAGACACTGGCAAAAAGCCTGTCAGCTCTTCTTCTCAAGCAATTGATAAAGTCCATGCCCTAGCTACTTCCCTTATGGGACTCTGACAATCCAGGGTACTATGA